>NW_027412727.1:1200000-1800000 GCF_025532065.1 Leptinotarsa decemlineata | reverse complement strand
GAATACTTGGTCGTCATAGCGACTTCCATTGCTCAGTAGCTTTTTGCGGGCTACAAGATGAACCATTTCCTATTTCAAATTCATTGATATCAATTTCCAAATTAAATATACCCCTTGAAGCCCAACCAGTATCCCGTTTCTGGAATTCAGATGATTTATTGAAAATGATATATTCAATATATTGTTGAAATCAATTTTTCAATTCAGTCCCATGGTCAATAACGAAATGTTTTCAATGAAAATATTTTAATTCGCTAAGGGACTGATAAATATAATTTTTGATATATTCCTCATAAAAACAATATTACCTTTCACGGGTACTATTTTTTTCGAAATACGGGTAATTCTATCTAATCAATTCGGTGCCATGGTCTAATATAATATAAATTGATTCGACAACCCTGAAAAAACAATCAAAAAATCAATATGATTAATGGAAAATAACAATTTTATCAAACGAAAAACTGAAATTACAAATAAATAACATACAAACAACAACCAAACAATTAAAAATTGAAATATTAATAAAAGCTGAAAAATAAAAATTGAAAAATTATTAATAACAAAAAATTAAGAATGAAAATTAAAAGATTTCAAACCAAGTTATGTCACGACGTTTCGATTGTTAGTATCAACAATCGTCCTCTGGTGACAACTGGACTTATTCCTCCGAGATCTGACTACTTATAGGTCGCTCGAGTGCTTTCACCTATCCCCTCTTCACTTTTTCCGCTTCATTGGTTTTCAGCGGGAGACGACCGTTTGGCGGGAATTGGTCGTTTTCCGCATGATTAGAGGTTTCCATATGTTACGTATCTCTATGATAGCTCGACTGAATGCGTTGTTGGACAAAATATACGCGACTTCTTTGAATTTTCTCCTAAACCAGTGTTCCTCTTTGTGGATGATTTCAGCTTGAGCCCACTTGATGTTATGTAGATGAGTCCAAACATGCTCTGCCATTCCGGATTTACTGGTTTCTACTCGCTGTGTATGTTTCTTGTGCTCAGCAATGCGAACTTTCAATGGCCTCTCAGTTTCACCGATGTAAGATTCTCCGCACTCGCAGGGTACCCAGTAATTGCAATTCTTGGAATCGCAGGCCGTGTTTGGTGGCCTGGTTTTTGTAAGGCTGCTACGGATAGTGTTCCCAGATCTGAAGCAGGTCCTGATGTTGTACTTGGACCCAATCCTTCTTATCCTTTTCGATAATCCTCTGACGTAGGGAAGCATAAGTAGGGGAAATCGAAGTCAAAGAACAGGATCAACTGATCATTTTCGACGTGGAAAGCCTCTACAACAACGTTTCTGTCAAAGAAACACTTCAAATCATACAGAAGAAGCTATCCGAAGATGGGGACCTGAAAGATAGAACAAACTCATCGATACAAGTAATCATGAAATTACTAGGATGCTGTGTACGAAACTGCTACTTTCAACTGAAGGACGAATTCTTTACGCAAGATGAAGGAATGCCAATGGGATCGCCACTTTCACCTGTTATAGCCAATATATATATGGAGTGGTTTGAAACTCTGGCCATTGAAGAAGCCCACAAAAAGCCGAGTCTGGTTGAGATACGTAGACGACACCTTCATAATATGGTACCATGGGAATGCAGAACTGGACACTTTCCTGAAGCACATCAATAACGTAAGTCCTTTCATCCCTTTCACAATGAAAAAGAAAGTTCACAACGAATTGCCTTTCTTAGACGTATTGGTGAAGAGGACCGACACTGAATAGGAAACATCTGTATATCAAAAATTCACTCACACAGGACAGTATCTGAACCAGAAATCCAACCACCATCAATCGAATAAGAGAGGAATCATCAAGACTCTACTAGACCGTGCTTTTGGGCTCTGTAATACAAAGGAAGGTCTCGAAAAGGAACTGAGCATCATCAAAAATGACCTACAACGGAATGGTTACTCCTGAGTGGTGGAACACACCTCAGCTAGAAGACAGCAAGAACTCCACAAGGAAGAGAAGCCGCCACAACCAGTACTTGTGCCATGTCCTCGAAAAAACAGTCCATATTTTTCGGGAATAATGCTATTCCAGTTTTTCGGAATCACCTGCATACATCTCTTAAGTAGGAAGACGTTTTTCTCTTCTAGGTCAACCATATTTTGTCTGTATAATTTGGATATTGTAAATCGTTTGTGGTTGGTCCTTGAGCAAATCTGACAACTTGTTGGTTTCCCTCAATTCTGCAAGGGTTATTTTTTTTCATTGATAGTCACCTGTGAAATGAAAACAATATTGGGACATACGTCCTTAAATCATAAAAATTGTCTCACATTTTTGTTTCACGACCCCGACAGTGAAAATTTGTTTAAACATTTTTTGGTAACTTCTAAGTCGTTTGTCTTAGTATTTAGCAAACACTGTGTGCACGTTCTGCACTGATGATGGAATCTATGATAATGATTCAACGAGGTGAATCTCTGAAATTTATAACAGGAAATAAGATGCGAAAATTTTCTGGTAATCATTTGTTCAATATTAATAATATACTTATCACAAACCACTATCTGCATGTCACAGAAAGAAACTTCCGTTAGGAAAAACTACATATCAGTTAATTTTTTTATCATAGGAAACAACTTCCTGTTTGAAAACACACAAAATATTTGCATTTGGTGTCACCTCCGTTCTGATAATCCTAATCAAAAATACAATTTCCTTCTGCAAACTCATCAAAACCACTATGATCTCAATAAATTTTCCAGTTTGACCATTACCACAAAGTCTTTTATATCTATCTATCTATCATGAAATTCTCCTGTCGTCGCTTCAGTCTTCTATTAAAATCAACGTTTCTTTATGTTTACAACAATTGTGTATTTGCTTCAAGTTGACAACAGTGAGTGTTTTAAAGTAACAACTATGAGTGATCACACATCCAGTAGATTTTTGGACGTATTTGGAAGAAAAGTATGTACACTCATAGGTGTTTATTGTGTGTTTTATAGTTTTGAATTTTACAGTGATATTGATTTAGATGACATGGCAGACTGTATTAAAATAACTATTTACTAAATGAAAAAATTAAAAGGGGCAACACTTTATTTTGGAAATACATTTGTGAAAAATCTCAAAAGTTCACTACTGCTCGGAATTTACTGGGGTAATTGTTGAAAACGTACGTATTTTAAAAAATGTTAACCGTGTTTCTTGTTTACACTTTTTTATAGTGATTTAGACTTGTCTGATATACCGCAAAACGTATCGATACCTCTGGAGGTATTAAATTTAATTGAAATGAAATCGGAAGTGATTGAAATTCCATAAGTTAGAATATTTAGTGATTCATAGTGAAGTATAAAAAAAAAGGTCAACTCCTACCACAAAGCCATCATTTCTCAATCTTTGCGTGAAATCTGATATAAAAAAAATTTCTAGTCTGATCTACTTCATTACAAGTGTATCATTTCCACAAATTTCCAAATTCTGTCTTGAATACCTACATAAGTTGAAACCAACGATTTCAAAATGAAAAGGGTCAGTAAACATGAGAAACACAACGAAATTCATTCTACAATGCTCGTTTGGAGTTTTGCCTACCATGAGTCGATAAGAAAATATTGGGAATATTTGGCAGTTGATCGAATGCGTTGCAAAAGGCGTATTCAAAAATCTGCAAAAACAAATGAAGCTATTTCAAATCAGATATATCGAAAAATTATCTACAAATTGGGATTTTTTGAATAAATATTTATGATATGTCTGATTTCGTTCATTCCAAATCCTATTCCGAGTCCCTGTGACCGTCGAATCAAGGATATCAAATCATGAAATTTTCTTAATTATAGGGAAATTGTAAATCAAGGTCCACCCACAAATCAAGTGCCCACTGCCAAATCAAGAGTCCACCTCCAAAGCAAGGACCTAAATCAAATCAAGAACCCAAATCAAGGACCCACACCCAAATCAAGGGTCCACCTTCAAATCAAGGACCCACCCCCAAATTGAGGGTTCACCTCCAAATCAAAGACTTGTACTCAAATCGAGGGCCCATACCAAAAATCAAGACTGCACCCCAATCAAACACCCGTAACAGAGTACGCTGTGTGCCACGTTCCTGTCACTTCTCATACTTTTCCCGCCACCTCTCACGACAAAAACACCATCTTCATTAACCCTCAACAGCTCGCCATCCAACTACACCGGAATCAAATGTCGCGAAACCAACTTTGTATACCAATAGGAATGTAATCCAATAGGATCATTACCGGCGCGTCGAGTGATATTCGCCCGACCGTTTTTGCGCATCGGTGTCGATTACTGCGGCCCTTTCTACGTAAAGAAAAAATGTTATGATAATCGTTCTCATGTAAAAATTTATGTTGTCATTTACATTCGTTTATGGACAGAGGCTGTCAATTAAGAACTCTTCAGTGACCTCAATACTGAAGCCTTTCTCGCTATTCTGAAAAGCCTTATTCCTTGAAGGGAAAAAGCTAACGAAATTCATTCTGACAACGTCACTCACTTCGTTGGAGCAGAAACTGAACTAACTATGTTTTACAATTCATTCAATTTTGAGCTTTTTCAAAATTTTGTAGTGGGGAGAAGATCGATTGGTACTTCATACTACCCACACTTTGGCGGTATTTGGAAGGCAGCGGTCAAGGCGTTTAACATTTAATTAGGTCAGATGGTGACAGTCTCCTGACTTTCGAACAATCAGAAACCTACATAATCGAAATGTGTCAATATTGAATAACACGTCCATGTCTTCAGATCCAAATGCATGCTCTCTCATTGATCCTGCTTACTTTCTTATAAGCAATGCATTGACGAAACTTTCTTAGGTTGACCTCACCGATACTTCTCTGAATCGGCTATCCTCTGGGCAGTTCAGCAAATCACAGCATTTTTGGAAGCGATGACATAAGGAATACATGCACCAGATGATGGGAGCTCACGCTCCATATGGTCAACCGATCAATCTTAAAGTAGGCGACTTCGCTCTTATCCCGGATGAAAACTTACTACCGCTCAATGAGCCATGGGAACGATCATGCTAGTTCACCCCGGAAGAGATAACTTCGTTAGAGTTGTGTCAACTGAAACAAGAAACGGCGAGTACCAGCTCTGTCTCTTATTCATGAACGGTGATTTCCAATCCACTTCATCATCTTTAACCAGATTGTTCTTGGTGAGCGACATGTTGCGTCGCTAGAAATGATGTAGAATTACTTGATTATATCTCTTCTCATCATTCTATTAAAACCTTGAAATGCCTTTTTGAATAATAAGGAAAACATTTCCATTATTTTAAAATTCCTAACTCTTATTTGGGAGTATACGGTCTGGGACATACCTAAGGTCCAACCTTCCTGTGTAAAAGCTTGGGACATTTTTTGATAGTCTTTTGTAGATAGTTCTCGAGCAACAATTGTAGTGAACACTCGCTTTCAAATAAACTTAAAGTATGTTGAGTGCCCGTATTTTCTTGGCACAAGTCTTATTAGTAAACTTGTAAGTAATCATCCTATGAATGCACAATTGTCAGTTTTAGAATAAAATTTTATTTTCAATTCTATTCGTAATATCACAACTCGTGGTGAACTGATCGGGAGTCAAACAATCAAATCGATCTTCTCATTCAATAAATTACTTTGATGTTTTTTCATTATTTTAAAAAACGGTCTCCCCAATTGATCATAAACCATAAGCCAACTGATATAATACTGATTTGTCCAAAACGAGAGATATGCCATCAATGTTTTCATTGAATTTGCTAAAATTTTAATTTATTTTGTTTGCTACGTCCAAATATTTTTTTTCAAGAAACGATTCATATCATTGGTTGGTTTACCAAAGTGGATTACTTTTGTTGAGTTTTAGGTCGAACACAGGATTATTCAACAGTAAACAACTTTAATGAAAATAAATATAAAAATCTCAGAAAAAATTATTTCAAGTGACTTGACAGTGACAACTCTATCAACAACATTTTTTTATCAATAAAACAAAACCTAAGACATGGTGATGTAGATCAAATTCTTGTTTATTCCTCAACAACTTTTCTATAACTTTCATTATGGTTTTCTGAGTTTGAATAGATCTGTCTGAAGTTTTGTTTCGTAGTTTGAGAAAAAAATGGCATCAATAATATTCAACTTGTGCAATTGTTGTTGTTTACAATTATTGTAATGAAACTGAATTCTCTCTGGAAATTCCTAACAGAATGTATAATATTCAGTTAACTGTTTAGCATACTATTGAATGCTCCTACTTCATGCTGATATGAATGTTTCGAAATAATATCCGTATAAGATTTTTTTTTCAATATTTTTCAATCATGTTTATCACTAGTTTTTTTCATTAGTAGCACTTTTTTGCAAAAATGATAATTTGGAGAAAATCTATTTTTTTTTTCCTATTGGATCAACATGATTTTTATCCGAAGGATGCTCAACCAGCTGAATTTCCAGCTTGTTCGATTGATGACCTATTTATATTGTAGCAATTCATATTGAATATGGAATAATTTCTACTAAGTTTATTATTCGTTACGACCGGTTTCGGTTTATTAGACCATGGTCTAATAAACAAATAATGAACTTCGTATAATTTCTATATTGAATTTCCTGCTTACAATTTGCTCTATATCAAAAACATTTCAAATTGAAATGACAGGTTTCACTCTTGCAGCGGGGGACTAACACTGAGAA
Organism: Leptinotarsa decemlineata; assembly: GCF_025532065.1. Taxonomy (NCBI): domain Eukaryota; kingdom Metazoa; phylum Arthropoda; class Insecta; order Coleoptera; family Chrysomelidae; genus Leptinotarsa; species Leptinotarsa decemlineata. The sequence goes on along the minus strand of NW_027412727.1, from coordinate 1,793,308 downwards.
ATCCTTTAGTCTTTCGCTAAAAAAACTTTATAGGTAACTTATGTTAGATGATATCCGTTTTTTGATATAAGTTGACAGTTATGTGGGTTTTTAAAATTTGTTAATTCTATCCACCCTCCGATTGAATTCATCACCGGGATGAGAGTGAATATGACAATAGAATTACTATACTAGAATATCACTAATATAGTGTCAACATCTATATCAACACTGAGTAGTAGCATTCAATAGTACGCTTTACAAAATATTCCACTTTCAGAAAGCAATTTTTCATTTAACTTGAGTTTCATTTGAAAAAATTTGGCCATCAACAGTAGTTAGCTAACGTGATTTTAGATACGATGGTAGCCCATCCCATCGAGTTCTCCATCGAGGTCGTTAGGGGTGTGGTTGTTAGGGGTGAAGAAGTGTATCAAAAAGACCATGTTTGCGAAGAACAAATGGTAGGTAGTGTTGACAATGTGAGAGATCTTGTAGATCGTCAATGACTAGAGGGTAAGAAGAGGCAGCCCTCAGCGTCAATAACCGAAGGGTGTAGGCTAACCGTGTTGTTCTGGGTATGTTCGTGTGTAGAAGAGACCTTTTGGCTCAGTGAACCCTATTCGGGCAACCCTCTTCGGCCAACCCATTCCGGGCACTCCTCATCAGGCAAACTTTTTTGGTTACCCTAGGCCAAAAAAGCCTTGTTTACGAAGAACAATGGTAGGTAGTGTTGACAATGTGACAGTTCTTGAGTAACCCTCTTTGGGCAACTCCTTTTCGGGCACCCCTCTTCGAGCATGACCTTCAGAATACTTTGTTGCATTTAATTAGGATATTTTTGTTGCATTCTGTTTGAATACTTGCTATTTCGCTGATAGGAAACCAGATTACCTGACCTCAAAATCGTACGTATAAGTAAAAATGAATACTTTGTTGCACTTAATAAGGATATTTTCGTTGCATTTTGTTGAAATATTTGCTATTTCACTGATAGGAAACCAGATAAGCTGACCATAAGGTCATGTGTATGAATAAACATGAATACATTGTTGCATTTCGTTGGAATATTTGCTGTTCTCCTGATAATGAACCAGATTAGCTGACCTTGAGTAGATCAGTAGATATTCACAATGATACCGCGAAATGAATATTTACTGAAAAATGAATTGTACTGCGCATTTCTAGGCGACGCTTGCATGAACATCCGTACACATTTATACATCTGTGAACAAGCTGACCTCTTCGAAGCTGGAATCCAGCTCATAGACATCAAGAATCCATCCAGTTGCCAGCAAATCGATATCCACCTAACCCAATCAATGTTCAAACGTCTCGAAGAATCCAACCAATGGATTGGCCTCCTACCAAATTCTTTCCTACTCGAGATTCCAAATGGTTGCCAATTGACGACATTCAAAGAAGTCATTTCCACGCAGAGTTAGCTAATTTTATTTCCTGAAGTAAACATATCTAAGCAAATATCAGCTACAAAACTGAATCTGAATGTTCATCTGGATCAAATTGAACTTGACGAGCTAGACGACATCAAGTCAAGAATAATTGAAAACCGTCCTCTATTACCAACAGCCCTGATCCCATTCACCCCCAGTGCATGAACTGTGATCATATACTGTATTCTGGTAGTCTTCCTGGTTTACCTCATCTATCAAAGAGTGAAACGAACCAGATCCAAGTCCAAGGAACCTTTGGAAGTACCAATAGAACTTTGAACCGTTCAACTTCCTCAGTAACCCTCCGAAGTTAAATCTGCGAACTCAGCATTATCTCCTGACTATGCAGAATTCACTTGTTTGCTCATTTGTTTCATTCGAGTCAGTCAGTTACTAGCATTCATAATGTTAACATCGTTCTTTGAGCTTAAATGTTGTATTTCGTAAGTGAATAAACCATTTTAAAAAGGAATTTCCATCACTCGTTGATGTTTTTCGCAGCTTTTCTTCTACGAGTGGCGGCGTCCCAGTTGAAATATTTTACAATCTAGAATTGTAGACTATGTACAGATATGAGAAACCTACATTTAAATTCATACTTGAAATTCAGGCATCTAGGAATATGGATATAGGACATATATAGGCATCATCAATGCACAATCACAAATTAGTGTGAAGTTACCCATAACTTCTCATCCACAGTTCATGACAAGGGACAATCGAACAGGGTTTAGAATGAGATTTGCGAACAGTGTTGCCAGATTGCAAATACTAAGCATTTTACTTGTATTTCGATTTTATCATATTAAAAACACGATATATAATTGAAACACATCGAATAAATGAGTCAGCTTTCTACATAAACTCATTCTATCAGCCAACTGCCCCTGTATAGGAAAAATTCATTTGTACCGAAACAAGTAGCGTATGGGAACTGGAAAATTGGTTTCTCGGTAAAAATTTTATGACTTGTAACTCAAAAGTATGTCATTTGAAATATCCTTCGTTGAACAATACCGAATGCCCACGAAAGACTCATCCAAAAAATATCAAATTTCTCACTTATTTAAAAAAGTTTGTCGATAGAAATTTCACAATATATTCTAAGAGACCCGATCTTCACGAATTTCTGCCTTCCTACAAGATTACGTTAGCAATGTCTACTGAGAACAATTTGCTGACCTGCAGGCCTGCAAAATAGTTACATCCGCTGGTGATAATGCCATCTCCAATAAGATTGTTTTTTACGTGAATGAACAACACATGAAGGGAAAGTTGCGAAGGCTTAGCATTTCCGCACCATTTTGACAAAACTGAACAGGTTAACTTTGGCATATCATTGTACGAGAACCGTAATTTATTTGAAAAATTATAACCACAACATGTTTCACTAGCACAGAAGCTTTTTCAAGCGTATGACACTACCTCCAAAAAATTACCTGAACCTCTACCTAAGGTACCTGTTGAAATATGATTACCTAAAGTATATTACCACACATCTATATCAATAATAATTCTTTCTCGGATTTTAAGAGAACAGGTTCAATAATGGTGTTCTATTCAAATCCAGTTGGTCATTCATTAGAATGTTCAACTTTATTGATTTCCATTGCTTCCAAATGATTCAGTTTCAAACCTTTATTTTCTATGTGCAAAATTTCGAAGTCTTCGTTAAAGATATGATTTTCTTCCAGAAGATGATTTGAATATGTTGAATTTGTTTTCTTATTCACATAGCTTGTATGGTGATCCTGGATTCGATTCCAAGAAATTCATTGAGTTGTCAGCTTCTATTTCAATAGTGGATTTGATGTTTCCTAAATTTTGTTAATATCCCTTTGAAAAGTATCTAATTGCCTCTTAGTACCTGTAAATCAATGTAAATGAACCAGAAAAAAAAACTTTTTCAGATGAGTGAGAAATTTGATATTTTTTGGATGAGTCTTTCTTGGGCATTTGATATACGCTACCTGTTTCGGTACAAATGAATTTTTTCTGAATAATAATATACTCTCATCTAACCGTGTTAGGAATCACACGTTAAAAGGTAAGACCTCGTTAGTCCTTAGCTCGCACAAATTTCTCAACTTCTGAGAGTTGTCGTTCGTATGGGGGCGACAGTTGATTAACGGAAAAACAGATTCAAAACAGATTTACAACATGGTGCTCGTATAGGAACATTTAGCTGATATAATGAGTTTATGTAGAATGCTGACTCATTTATTCGACCTGACCTAACCTTTTAGAGACATTTTCGCAAGATAACAACACAACCTAATGATGGTGTTCAATTTGAAAAAAAAAAAGCCAAAATGATATGAATGAAATAGAGATGAGGAGATGAAATAAATATTCATTCAGGAGCTGTTGAAAGTTATCCAAAAATTTCAACGTAAAATTTGAAAATACCAAGAAGCCTACCAAAAACACAAATTCAAGCCATACAGGACCAGAATAGTTCATCAAATCAGACCAGAAGATTTTGAACGCCGCATGACTTTTAGCCAGTGGTTCCTGGAAAGTTGTAACAAACTGTGTGATGTTTCGTTGAGGAGTACGGTCTTGACTGGTAACCTATGAACGTGCTCATCAGAGACCGCAGAAAGTTATTTTTCAAGCAAAATTCAAATTTCAAAATATTTGTGATAGTGCATCGTACCATAGCCAACTTCATCAGTATCTGTGAGTGCTATTTTTCTCATAGTTTATTCGTCCTCCCGTCGTAATCCTTGCTGACAAAGCCAAATAGCGGTTCTTATCAGTACATTAAGAGCTGATGGACAGGGGCGTACTAAGATGATTGGAACTATGAATGAAGAACAACACTCGGATACTTCTGACTACAGGAGTATCCAGAACGCTTCAAGACTTTTCTCAACGACACTCAGTCGAACGATACCACCTACTAGCCCACCGAAGTATTCGGCAAAAAAACAAGCAATCTTATACAACGCCCTGGAAAACGCAAAACTGGAAGACTACCTTCTAGCCTCAGGAGATCAAATCGACCCAAGGAAACTGCCTGAGTTTTCGCCGAGAAGCATACGTCTCTCCTGTTACCCACGCCACATTACCTCAATCTATTGTAATATATTTCGAAGAAACTCCATACCGTATCTTTCTCCCACTAGACAATCATCTATGCTTCAAATGTAAGCAAGATGGGCACTCATCTGCAAACTATCCAACAAATCCACTCTGAACTCCAATAACGACAAAGATGAATCATCCATAGAATCCAGTACTATACCATTAAATACCACCCTAAAAACCATGACTATCGATAGACCAACCACCCATGAGCTACCAACCGATTTGAACCAATACCACAACACTTCTGATAAACGTACCATCTCTTAGATAAGCACTCTCCCCACATAATCATCAAACTAAATAAAATACATCAAACCAAACTCAGACCTACAGGTTGAAAAAATCAAAATTACCCAAGATAAAGAATCTGCATATTTGATAACGTGAATCGAAAATCCATTTAAAATAATATTTCATGAAATTACGCACTTTTTTGGCTCAGCGGATCCTCTGAGCGTAGCAAAAACTTACACAAAGGACATAGATGATCTAATAGAAACCTTGCACTTTTGAATGCTTGTAAAAATGAAGCAAGATGTACAAAGATCCAAAACAAAAGCAAGAAATAATTAGCAGCTGAATCCAGCGAAATTGAGGACAGTGACACATCACAGGAATTCTCCTAATTCAAACGCCTTGTAACAGTTAACCTATTTATTTTACGTTCAACTCGATATTACAGTGGTATCTTGACAGGTAATATACCCAGCTAGGAATGCTGAAATTGATCTTACAAAATCATGACCCATCCATCATATGTCTACAGGAAACCCATTTCCATAAACATAATACACACAAAATTTCATATTATACATGTTTTTTAAAAAATAGAGAAAACACGCGACATGCCAGTGGAGGAGTTGCTATCTACACTAAGAATACATTAGAGGTGCAGAATATTTCATTGACCACCAATTCAGAAGCGATTGCGGTTATTATCTGTGGACTGATGAAATTCCTGATTCCTTCGAATCAAGATCCAACTGTGGACGAATTCACCAACCTTTTCGAACAAATTCCTTCACCTCGATTAATTTTTGGTGACTTCAATTCGCACAATCATATTTGGCGATCTAAGAAAATCACAGTACCTAATGGGACAAAGAATTGAAAGAGTTATCAACAACCTACAACTCAATATACTGAACGACGGAAGAGTCACAAGATTCAATTCTGCAAATGGAGATTTCTCAGCAATTGACCTAACATACAAAATTTCTGGGTATTATATTTGAACAAGAATCTTAACTGGAATGAGCACATTACATACCCGAAAATGACTTGTCAGACCGGTCTAAACATGATCTTTAATTGGATCTAAACTTGATTATAGTGTACAATACTCCCTAAGAAACGGGATATTGAAAAAACTGGACACCATACAAAACTGTGCTCTCATAGTTACTCTTGGAGCATTCCACACAAGTCGGGTTGAAAGTTCAAACTGTAGTCAGGAGAACCTCTATTGAACATCTGAAAAAAACAGATCAGCCTCACATATGCTGCTGCAATTGAATATAACTAGGATAACCCTTTTTCCATAACGTTATAGCCCAAAGGTTCAGAAATATATTTCTCCTATTCTAAGAGAGACTCAATAGGTTCCTTTTCAACTTACCACTCAATCAACCTGAAATTTTCAACACCTCAAGCATCCCTAATCCCCCTCCATGGACCCATCCATACAATTGAAGAAAAATAACACCAACTATAATCTAATTCTAGCAACTTTTCAACAACTGTTGCAGCAATTCGAAGGCTGTATACAACGATGCTTCCAATTCAGAAAAAGGCGTTCTTAATGAGGGTTCCATCACATGTTGGTATAGCCGGCAACGAAAGGATCGACCAGATATTGAAAAAAAATTCCACCCTGACCTGAAACCGTTTTACAAACGAATATTTACTAACGTATGGCAACAGCACTGGAATGGCTCCACTTTTAAGTTATCAACAATTAAATCATTGGTCTCACCCTGGAAATCACTTCCAAAATGAGGAAATTGCAAGTTATGGTATCACGTCTTCGACTAGGGCACAATCACCTCTCTCATGAATGCATCCTCAGCGGTAATAACCCTCCAACAAGTATTTGTGACTGTGCCATAAGTGTCAAACATACATATCTGAGTGCGCATCTTACTACAACGAGAGAGTCGACTACGACATCACCCTTTAATTGAAGCAGCGTTAGGACAAAATGCAACTATGAAAAACTAATTGCCTTTCTGAGAAGTATAAAAGTTAATGCGACATTAAATATATGTGAATAAAAAAAATTCGTTGAATTGTATTTGTCGGCTACAATTCTTATACTAGGGCACAACAAAATCCTCTATTGTTGAGCAGAGAGTCAAGGAAGAAATTTGGATTTATTGTGTGGGCAGGTGTTTTCAGGTGTGAAATTATCTGCCTGTTCATTCATAATGGCACTCTCACATCTCAGAGGTATTTAGAAATTTCAAGACAAAGTATTGAACCTGTTGTTGATGAATTGCCACTGATGGAGCTCAGAAAAATATATTTCCAACAAGACGGGGTTTCAACTCACAACACTACAATTGTCGCCAATTTTTTGCCAGCAAATTTTGATAAAAATTGGATAGCCAACCAAGGACTTTTGCCTCTGGGACAAATTGAAAGATCTTATTTTCAAATTGCCGACCAATTATAAATACGAATTGGAAGCAGCAGTGATGCGAAGTTTTGCTTCTTCACTCTTATTGAACTGATTAATTCGGCAAAAAACGTTCAAAAAAGGTGTCGCCAATGCGATAAACATTTCGAACACCTTCTCAAAAGAAATTTATTTCACTGTTTGTTTTTTATCATCATTATTATTATTGTTGAAGTTTTATTTATTAGTAGTAAAAATAGTATAATTTGTTATCAGTTTTATTGAAACTATGCATTTTGATTACTGTTGTGAAAAGCTTCCTCAACATTTGATAGCTACTACTAAACAATTTCTTTCTATTTTATTGGCGCTTCATCCAAAGCCTACTTGATCAAAGTGTGCGTTTCGAAGTTTACATGAAAAAAACTAAAAGCTTTGTATTTCGAAGATAACTAACTCTAGCAAAACATCAAATGTGCCACATTTCTGAAAATGTAATTTCAAGCTTCATTGAAATAAGCAGGAATATACAAGGTGTCTTATTGAAAAATATCCATCAATAACTATTTATATCTCATTTAAAAAATAAGTTTTTCACAACAATGAATTCTACGTAAGAAAGTGCTTTGGCAATGTTTCCATAGGAACAAGAAATTTTTGACAGAAAAAAAGTTACAGCAACTTTTGACAAATTCACATTCTCGAAAAATATGCTGTAACTTAGAAATGATGATAGATATCGATATGCGGTTTTCGGCATTGAGTTTGTCATAAAATTTGAGACCCAGACACAGCCATAAGTTTCAGTTTGGAAACAGGAGTTTTTCTTTAAAAGGTGCCACGTCCGAAAAAAAACAAAACAGAAATAAAAAAAAACTTATGGTTCTTAGTTACTATTTCTTGACAGGTTAGCTAATTTGTGAAGGGTTCGGTAACAGACGCTCAAGAGGCACGCGCAAAAGATTGCACGGCAGCTCAGTCGGGTATAGGGTGGGTTGAACTCGAACACTCTCTATACTGGATAGAGAAAAAAAATTAAAAATATATATAGGGCACCACCAACTTCAAAAAAAAATGAGCGAGTCTAAGTTGGGAGACTCCCATTAGCTAGATATGGTTCTGTTTCCCAAAGCCAACATAAGTTAAATAACTGTAAAGAGCCCTTGGATCTTTTCTTATTATTTGTATCTTTAAATTTTACAAAATAAGTATAAACCAATTCCATGGAACAAAAATGAACAAGATTATATTACTAGTCCCCAAACACTTTTCTTCAGGATCTTATGTAGACATAAATAACTCAAATTTTATCAATTGTTGTTACCTCTACGTGATCACGTTGAGTTTACACTTTTGATATTTCAAATATATATTGAATATTTGCCTTCCAGCGGAAAGAAAATACTAATAAAATCTGAACTGAAACCGAATAAAAAAAATTAAATGTATTTTGAACCGTTACAAAGTGTCCCATTTGGCCCACTCTAATGGAATCAAATTTGACGAGGCACTTGAACACCTTCCGTGAAAGTATCCAGGAAAGAGTGATACATCTCCAACCTTTCCTCGATGTTCTAGACTATCAAGGTTGCAAGTGATTTTCGTATCTTCAATCAGGTGGGTGGCTTTTTTTCCAGGTGGGCACAAAAACTAATTGATCTTATCAGAATATTTTCTCCCGGGTGCATCAAAACTGATCAGAAAACTTTTTGGAATATTCTTGAGAAAGCAGTTGGAGAGAATAGTACAAATATCAAGGTACATTCAAATAAAAAATGACAAATAAAAGTTTATATGTTTTTTTTATCACTTGTATTTGTAACTAACATCACTGCAGTTTCGTCTCATAGAACGTTTTCAAACTAATTTAATAAACAATCAGTTTGAAAATGTCCTTATAGAACGAAACTGCAGTGATGTTGATTACAAATACAAGTGGTAAAAAAAGTCAACATCTGTTCCTCATACAGTGTTGATGTGCTATTTTACCTCGTCAATTTCTGACGAAGTGATACTAGAAAATCAAGTGAGTTGATTAGAAAATACATTTGAATTGTGAAGTGTCAGTGTACTCATCATGGACAACGAACCACCACCCAATGGAGGGGGTCCAACCAGCGAAGATCATACATTGATTCAGCAATCGCAGTTTCCAAAATCAACCGGTCAACAATTGGAACTAAACACTGAATCTGATAGTACACATAAAAACACACAACAAAAAAGTAAGGTATTCAATTTACAAAAGCCCAACGTCTACAACATGGCATATGTTTCCATTGAGGAGGTCAATGACCAAAATATTGGTAAATTACATCCCATGATCGTAGGTCATACAATCCATCAAAAACTTAGATTACAAAACATCAAAAAACTAATAGAGTAGGCAAAAATAGAATAAGAGTGCAAATGAACAGCATCAGGGATGCTAATAAATTAGTTATGAATAAAGAACTTCAAAAAGAAAATGTAAAGACATATTCCTAATAATATATTATACAGAAAGGGACTTATCAAACAGGTAGACACCAGTTTTGAGGAAAAATGTCTTTTCTCGAATTTTCTATCCCCTATTACTATAACTGAAGTGAAAATAATCAGTCGAAAAATTAAAAGGAATGTAAAAGACATAGTAGTACTGAGGCAAAACTATCATAGTAACTTTTGAAGGTAATATTTTACCATCTCAAATATTTATTAATTAATTATTATTCAATTGAAATACGGACATGTTTCTGAACAATGCCGAAGCATCATCACATTATGTATAAACTGCGGAAAGGAAACAGATAAAACTGTTGCATATATTGTAAGACGAATAGTCATAAATCTATATTCAGAAATGTATGTATGTATCAGAATGTATGATAAGTATGTATGAGAATGTATGTATTTCACTAGTTCGGACTTCCTTTGTCTACTATATAAAATGATATGAAATCCCTGAAACAACTTAAAAAGAAGAATTGAAAATAAATAGTTGAAAATAACAATTATATTAACCAAAATAAACCTGAAATGAAATAATAGTGAAATAAAATACAAGTAAAAATAGAACAATTGAATAAATAAAAATAAAGAAATGAAAAAAGAAAATAAAAATAAAAAGTGGAGAGATTCCAAATCACGTTAGTTCACGACGTTTCGATTGTTAGTATCTACAATCGTCTTCGGGTGATGACTGGACTGATTCCTCCGAGAGATGACTATTTATAGGTCGTTCGAGTACTTTCACTTATCCCCGATTTCCATTTTCCGCTTCACTGGTTCCGTGGGAGATGACCGTTTTGGCGGGAGTTGGCTATTTTTCGCTTGATGATGGGTTTCCATATGTTGCGTATTTCTACGCTGGCTTGGCTGAATACGTTGTTGGACAACATGTATGTATAAGAAACATAAGGAAATCAAGAAAAAAATGGCCGAAGAAAATATTACTTTTTTCGAAGCAAAAACTATAATTCGCAATACGTACGCTTCCACATTGAAAGCAAATAATACTTGTCAGATTTTAGATTTGATTTCAGATCAAGATTTTCTACCTCTTCACACTGACCAACTGAGGAGAAATTATACACCACGTATATTCATGTCTCAACCGACTACATCACAAAGACTAAATACCCAGTATACAACCACAACAAGAACACAAATTCCCAACAAAACTCATCAGTAGTAGAATACAGCCGTTTCTGGGGCTCGCCCCACCACTATGACGTATTAATTGCTTTTTTTGTTTAGTTACATCATGGCGATGTGATTACAGTCGTTTCTAGACCTCCCCCCACCACTATGATGTATTCATTGCTTTTTTTGTTTAGTAAAATCAAGGCGATGTGACCTTAGAGTGTCTGGTGTATGAATCATTCAGAATTTTTTTCATATTAGATTTTGTGTGTGTGTGTGTGTACCTGTCGCGCAATAGTTGTGTGGACATGCCGTCTAGCAACAAACATGGTGTGGCCTACCTACTTTGAGCGGCCATTTTTTGAGGCCACTGAATGCGGACCTATTTTAAACGAATCTACGCGGTCTGCTGATCACAATAGTACCTACTTCTCTATTTGACCCCAGAGTGATGGTTCAGGGATGTGTCAAAAGTTGTGTTAACTCATCAAAATTTCATCTACCTCATGTGGCCATCACTTTCGTCTGCCCAGTGCTGCCTCTACAATAACATGCATCTTGGAAACTACGTTCAAGTACTCTCGATTTATTTATCGAGCGGACTGAAGCAAAATTGAATTCTCGCAACCTGTGTTTAAAGGTGCCTTGTGTGGACCATCAGGTGTTCATTATTTATTAAGGACAAGAGGTTTTTCTTACGATCTTCAGAAATCAAACGTTCATGTTTACCTAATGCAAATAAAAGATATTCAAATATGATATAAAATGTGACACAATTTACAGATTTCAACTAATGATCTATTCAACTAGTTTTTTCAAAATTTGTCAAACAAATTCTTCAAAGAACACTAACTACCTACAATTAATTCTTGCCGCTGAAAAGCTGGAGGTGTAATAAATCCCAACTTACGTCCATAATAGGTAAACCCACATCCCAAATGTTGGGATGGCTTCTAACAAAAAATCATACAGAACGTAGAAATTATCATTTATTAGTCTTTTGAGACATGATTTAGTTAATAGAATATAGGCAGTATATTCAATTGTATCATTACAGGATAATGAAAAGCTGTATAGAAATATGTAAAGATTTTCGTAATCAGAATAAAAACAAAATATATCGAAAGATTGTGCTTTCCACGTAAGACAATCGTTGAAGAGTGTGGTAATTGGTAAGCTTCACAATATTGACTATATATCCTTTGAAAATGAACTACTCCCAAAACAAATAACGAAGCCCGTTGACGGGTTAATTGAATTGGATGTATAAATCTCACGAAGTTTATTCAATAAAAGTTTTTAAAATATATGAGTCATTAGGAATTTATTGTACAAAACTGCGTTTGAGTAATATGCAACTAAAATACTCCTTAAACTCCTCAGTTTCTCATTTCAAATTTGGTCTAATTGCAGGGTATGGGTTTAGTGATGGCTTTAGTTCCGTGGGGTGATTCCTTCTCGTATCTTATAAACAACTTTGGATAAACATAGTGCTTTATTACTTTTCTCGAATAGTAGGGATGCTGAAGTTGTGATAGAAAAACAGTTTTGCATTACCTGCAAAAAGAATTTTGACGATTGTGATAAAACTAGGTAAAGTTGTCTGAATAATATAGATGGTGAAAATCAATATTCACCACCACTTTGATACAACTCGGTTATCGATATCAAAATAAATAATTGAAAATACAATTTCATGCTCTCATGTATTTTTGTCGTGTCGTACTCACTTTTTGAAAAAAAAAAATTAAAAAAATTCTGTGCACGCCCTTGAGCCAGGAAACAATATTATGAAACTGCCTTATTACTACTTACTAATACTCAAACGGTAATATGAGTACTCTTGAATTTTTTTAATTTATGCCAAAGGGTACGCCTTACTTCATTACAAGGTGGTAATTAAGTAAGGTGACATTTCTTGTTCTAATGGAAGGCCCTGCATGCAGAGCCTTCCACAAATACATGATTTTTTCTGGTAGAAAATTAAATTTCAATAATTGAAGTTATTGACGATTTTTTTCCTGAAGTGAAAAATAAGGGATAAATGGGATCCTAACAGTAGAAGTTGTCTCATTTCAGGTAGACTGTGACGTCAACACAGCAGCCAGGTTGCCTCTCAGCTCGCCGTACAAGGCGACAGACCACCCAGTCAACCAGAGTACACCAAATTGTGACGTGGTGTCCTGTCACCTAGCGGTGAACCAATCAGAGTGTACCAAGTAGAAGTTACCTCATTTCAGGCAGACTGTGACGTCATCACAGCAGCCAAGTTGCCTATCAGCTCGCCAATCAAGACAGACAAACTACCCAGTCGACCAGAGTACACCAAATTGTCACGTGGTGTTCTGTCACCCAGATGTGAACCAATCAGAGTGTACCAAATTGTCACGTTGTGTTCTCAAACTGTCACGTAGCTCGCCAGCTAATCAGATCGCACACTTCTACATCTCAAAACATCGTGGCAGGAGATTGAAATTTTCTGTGGACATGAATAATTCAGGCAGACAGACGACCAAACGTATCCCTTAACAAGACAGACCGCCCAGTCACGTGGCGCACTTACGTCAGCTCATCTTTTCGCTCAACACATTTTTGTTTCACGACGTCTTAACAAAAATTTTGGAGAATTGAACGCAGGTCTTTGGTGCAATAGACTTGATCGTTAGCCTCGACACCACCGTTAGATATTGAAAGTAATTGCGAACTGTTAGTAGTGATGGCCTTGGTCATTGCTCTTCGAATTGTTTTTACATTTGAATTATGATCACTGTTCAGTAAAACATATTTATATTCGTTTGAAGACAGACAGAGTCGGAAGTGGCTTATCGATGTATGGGCGTTGGCGTTTGAGAGAGATAACGAGTCGGGTGCGCTTGGAATGATATGAGAACAAAATTTGGTATACAGGGTGTCGTTCCAAAATACATCAATCAAACCTAAAAAACATGATCGTCATGAGAATATTTGAAATATATCGTGTTATAAAATATAAGAAATGTGGGGATTTTTGTGAAAAGTAAGTATGAGTTAGTGTGACGAAATGGTGCAGGTGTTTTCAGTCGTAGACCCAGAACAGAGATAACAGCCTGCTTAGGAACTTATGCAAGCAGAAATTTACGCTATTGAATTGTGTGGGGAGAGATTGGAAGAATCCAACCTCAAACACAAGTCAATGAAAATTTTCTCGAACAGTCAAGTGGTTTAGGAAGCTCTTGGCTCCTACCGAGCAAGGTATACATTGCCAAAAAGGGTTCTCCTCGATAGAAAGACTTAACAGATTGTTTCTGGTCTGGATTCCTGCCCTAGCTGCTGACTCCTTGCAAAGGAGAGGGGTTGCGAACAACTTCATCAGACCAGAACCTGTCATTGATATCGCTTTAGGCTTTGCCAAACGAAAATTGAACACCTGGATGGCAAGACTTTTGGCAGGATTGATCCACTCCAAGGTGATTATTCACCTTTTGAAGCTTGATACCAAACAGTTGTTGGACTACAGTAGATATGAACTACGATGTTCAACAGACCTTCTTAAAGGTCACTCTTATTTGGAAAATGATAAAACAGCAGAGCGCATATTCTGTGTCTGCCCCGCTGGGGATCGAATCAGGTTTTTAGAGTTCGGCAGATGCGTACCATCTGACCACTCACCATACAAGTTGATCGACTTCGTTAAGAAGCTGGTTTTATTTGGTCGAGGGTGAATAGATGTGAGCCAGAAGAAACCCTTGCGGGTTGCGGTGGAGGCTAGAATAGATTCACTCACTTTGGACCTAACCTAACGTAACTTAGTGAAGGGGAAGGGAGTAACGTGTTAGAAGGACACTGAGTTTTGTTAACCAACGTAGCACCATAATGAGTTGAACAAATGTAGGTGAAATTACATTTTAAAATAAGACGTCCAGTGGTCCAGTCGTATTATAATGCAACAGACGAGTCAAGATGGAGATGGAGGTTTGCTTCAGCTTTACTTTTAGTTTTCATATAGTTACTATTTGGGCACAATTTGAAAACGTTTTATTTCAATTTATAAACTTGTACTATACTAGTTGTATACAATGATTTTCATTAGCCTCTGCGACACCAGTGAAATTACTTTTATAAACCTAATTACATCAATAGTAGCCCAAGTTTGATAAGTGAAATATATTCTATGCAGTAAAACATAACCGCTTATTCATAACAACTTCAACACGCGTTATTCGAAAAAGGGATTTATTAAATTTATTCAATTGAAGTGAAAGTAAAAACTATTTTTGATTTGAATGGATTCAAAGTATGAAGTATTTGATCATAAAACAATATTTTTATAACACATACAAATGTTCTCGGCATATTGTTTAAATTGCAGCAAGTATATTGACACACTAGTTCCAATAGAGATGTATCGACGTACCTGATCAAATTGAGAATATAAGTGAGGTATTCACAATATCACTCGACAGTGACAACACCTTTAATTATTACCAAGCGAAAGCAATGTATGGTAATATATATTCTAATTTGGGAAAGAAACAGATTTCTACAAATCATATTTTTTAAACACCGAATCTGTCTCTCATACAATGTAAAATTATGGCCGAGGGATCGAAAGTGTTTATATTAACACCATTCATCAGCGTGTTTTGAGAAGATGCACAGGCATATATATTTGTCACGTAACTCAAGATGTAAATATGAACATATCAATATCCAGCACTGAAAGTTTTGTCAATTCAGCTAAATAGGTTTTTCTGATGACTCCCGTCGCACGTGGACGACGGTTACGAAGAACGGTTTGAGGAATGGGAGGAACGAAGCACCCATGATTTTTTCCTGGCTTTTTGAAAGGCAGAGAAGACAGAAGGTAACATCCAAAATTTGATGTGGAGAAATTCGCCTGTTTCAACGCTATTAATGTATGAACTCCAGTATGAAAACTTAATATTCAACACACTCAAGAAGTAAAAGAAAATAATAAAGACTTATAACATAAAATTTCTATTATGGTTTTACTCAATTGTTTGCTTTCACGCCAAACAAATCTGTAATGTCACCAGGGTTTCTACAATTCTATAATGTATGAACTCCAGTATGAAAACTTAATATTCAACACACTCAAGAAGTAAAAGAAAATAATAAAGACTTATAACATAAAATTTCTATTATGGTTTTACTCAATTGTTTGCTTTCACGCCAAACAAATCTGTAATGTCACCAGGGTTTCTACACATCTTAGGCGGACGATAGCACATTCATCAGTCTGGTTCCTAACTAATTGTAATGAATCAAATTTCGAAATTTGAAAGATTTTTCCATTACATTTTACATTTTTAATTACGTTTTTCAACTATTTAATGAAATCAAAGTTGGGAATTCCATAATTTGAAATATATCAACAAGATCAATTGTGATGACTACATTTTGTGCGCATGCTCAATTCATGGAATATCAATCCACTTTCAGTGGCCAGGAATTCATTATTTTTATTAAGGCATTCGGGCACAACTGTGTATGAATGGCCACATAATTATTGTGGCCACAAAATGATATCAGTAGGTTGATATACATTGTAGTTATTTCCGATGATAAGTCGAAAGCTTTGGTGTGTATGAAAAACTTGAAGTAAATTAAACCAGTGTGAAAGAAGACGTGTTTAATTGTCAGAATAAGGTTGATGAATCGGCAATAATATACGATCGATTACTTTTCAAAGAACATATCCAACTTCTTGTTATTTCAAAAATTAGGCTTGATGGAAAATATGTTCAAAATAGTGAGATCTAATTTTGAGTGAACACTTTCCAAAGGAATTTGTACAATTCGTTTTCTAACTCATTTTGAAGAGACTTTTACCATTTGACTCCATATTAGATTTTGTTTCAATAGATTTCGAAGTGAATTATGAAATTTACTTTGGGAAATGTAGTACAAATGAACCTAATGAAGATTCATTGATTATTGTTTTATTAACGCAGTTGGATATGATGGTGTATGGCCACATAATGATACCTGACACCTTGGAGATAATAACCTTGAAATAACTTTGAAGACCCCACAATTCATACCAGGGCGTGGTGTCCACACTACTATTGCGCGACAGGTATGTGTGTGTTGGTGTGTGTGTGTGTGGGTGTGGGTGTGTGGACACCACGCCCTGGTGTGAATTGTGTGGTCTTCAAAGTTATTATAACCAGGCGGTAGAGGCTTATTAGGTGAAAACCCACCTATTTTCAGTTCTTCTTTACACACCGAAGCCAGGGACTTTTCATCAAAACAGACATCTCTGGCCATGACCACACCTCAACGGTAACTGCAGGTCAACCCACTGACATCATTTTGTGGCCACATACATAATTCACACACCTCAAAATTTCAAAGTCATTATCTCCAAGGACATTATTTCAGGTATCATTATGTGGCCATATACACTCAATTTATATTGTGTTCATATAAAATCATGGGAAATTTCCTGAGAGCTAGCAATATAGATTTTTTCATTTGGATTATTTTCGAAACAACTGAAAGTATCAAAAAGTCTAACGGGAATGATTTTATTTGTCAGTGGATCATGTCTACAAATGATAATCGAACATTTCAAATAATAAAAGGTTTTGATATAGACACTTTTATAATCGATGCTTGTTTTATTTGGTGAACGTTTCATTGTACTACCAACATCGCAAAAATGCATTTTGGACTCTTCGAACTCCTTAATTTTCATCTTTCTCTTGTTTATACTACAGAAAGTTTTTCATGAAATTAAACTGCTGAATGTTGAATAAAATTTGCTCTCGATAATGCAGTAGTCGCCATTGATTTAATGCAGTATATTTCAATGTATTAAATTTCGATGTATGATTCACTAAAAAATCTTAGTAGATTGATAGATACAATTGTTTAGTTAATGTTGAATAAAATGAAAATAAAATGCGAAGTTCAACTCGGTGGCAAAGAAAGACAGTTTATTGTTCTTTTATAAAAGCTATTATTGTTCTTATTTCCATTATTTTCGAAACAACTGGTACTTTTGGTTTCTCTACAAACACCGAAGTAGGCAACTGCACCGTTCGCTCCATATCAATTTACTGATGCCACTTAGTGGCCACATACACACATTTCACACACCTCAAAATTCCAAGTTTATTATCTCCAAGGTATCAGGTATCATTATGTGTCCATACACCGTCATACCCAACTGCGTTAATAAAACAATAATCAATGAATCTTCATTAGTGAAAATAATGAACTCCTGGCCACTGAAAGTGGATTGAAATTCCATAAATTGAAATCGGAATTGGGCATGCGCACAAAATGTAGTCATCACAATTGATCTTATTGATATATTTCAATGTATGGAATTCCCAACTTTGATTTCATTACATAGTTGAAAAACGTAAATCAAAATGTGAAATGTAATGGAAAAATCTTTCAAATTTTGAAATTTTATCCATTACAATTAGTTAGGAACCAGACTGAAGAATGTGCTACCGTCCGCCCAAGATGTGTAGAAACCCTGGTGACATTACAGATTTGTTTGGCGTGAAAGCAAACAATTGAGTAAAACCATTATAGAAAGAGTTCATACATTAATAGCGTTGGAACAGGCGAACTTCTCCACATCAAATTTTGGATGTTAACTTCGGTCTTCTCTGTCTTTCAAAAAGCCAGGAAAAAATCACGGGTGCTTCGTCCCCCCCATTCCTCAAATCGTTCTCCATAACCGTCGTCCACGTGCGACGGGGGTCATCAGAAAAACCTATTTAGCTGAATTGACAAAACTTTCAATGCTGGATATTGATATGCCCATATTTACATCTTGAGCTACGTGACAAATATATCTGACTGTGCATCTTCTCAAAACACGCCGATGAATAGTGTTTATATAAACACTCTCGATCCCTCGGCCATAATTTTACATTGTATGAGAGACAGAATGTTTGTATGTGTTATAAGGATATTGTTTTATAATCAAGTACTCCATACTTTGAATGCATTCAAATCGAAAATGGTTTTTACTTTCACTTCAATTGAATGAATTTATTAAATCGCTTTTCCGAATGACGCGCGTTGAATTTGTTATGAATAAGCGTTTACGTTTAACTGCTTAGAATATTTTTCGCTTATCAAACTTGGACTACTATTGATGTGATTAGATTTATAAGAGTAATTTCACTGGTGACGCAGAGATAAATGAAAATCATTGTATACAACTAGTATAGTACAAGTTCATTAATTGAAATGAAACGTATTCAAATTCTGCACAAATAGTAACTCTATGAAAACTAAAAGTAAAGCTGAAGCAATTCTCCATCTCCATGTTGACTTGCCTGTTGCAATATAATACAACAGGACCCTTTCAGTGCAAACAAATCATTTGTCGTATTTCAAAATGTAATTCTTCTGGGCTAATAAATAAAAAAAGTCTTTTGAGGGTTAGCCAGTTGGGTATATAGATCGATTCCTACTTTTGAAACTATTGATATTCATTGCGTTTCTCTTGACACGGGCTGGAAATTACAAGTTTGAAGATGAATATTTCAAATTATTTTTGTATATTTCAAAAAATGTTGAGGCAATAATGATTTTTTCAATTCGTTTACTAGAAATTCAATACGAAATATTCAGTGAATGCTCAAAATTCAAACCCTAACTTGCTCATTGATTGTCGCATACTTATCAAAATTCTTTGGGTGATGCATATAACACCACAAATATATTAATTGATTTCCATCCATCACTTTTGTTGCATAAACATTCAATTTGAGATGCCTCCAGATGGAATAATCCAAGGGATTCAAGTCCCAAGATCGTAGTGGCCAAGACTGAGGTTCCTCAAGGCCTGTTAAAACTGTTATGAAAAAATATAACTGAAATATTAAAGAACAAAAGGACTCCGTGTTCCGAGATGTGTCTTCGAAAAACTATCTTTATATCGGTCGGTTGATAGCCAAGCGGTTCGAAGTGGGTGCTTTGTTCACTCACTCGAATTGACTGCCGTGTTGGTCGGTGGTTCAAGCCCTAGTCTAAACGATCGATTTTCACTTGCTATCGTCCAACCCGTGTTAGGAATCATACATTAAAATGTAAGATTTTGTCAATCCTTAGCTCGCACAAATTGCGACTTCTGAGGATTATTGTTCGTGGGGGTGCGACAGCTGGTTAACGGAAAAACTTTTTCTTTAAACAGATTTTAAACAGATCACACCATTCAGTCAAGGATGAAGAAAATGTCTCACTAGTTTGACATAAATGCTAAAATCCACAATTTGCCATAGCATGTAGAATGAGATAATCCTAGAAATGATTGTTATGAAAGTTTGTGCTGGCCTCCCGAGAAAACTTCATATACAGATGTGGAGAATAAATATCGGGACATAGGAACCCCAATGCAGTCTGGACGTAGGTCGCGATATCAGTAGACCAATTCAAAATTGAAATTTCGTCATTACAGAATATCGAATTTTTTATTGAATCACTCTACGATGATGTATCCCCACTCACAATGGGCTCGTGTCCGCACTGGCACGGCAGTATTGAAATGTTATAAAGAATGTGTGTATGTCTGATTTTAAGAAATATTTTGAGACCCCGAAGCTTTGTTATTTTCGGGAAATTATTTGCTGCGGTAACTGTAACAAATAATTTGTCCTATAAAGAAAGAGGTGCTGTTGAAACCAAATGTCCCCAAAAGTAATAGGAAGTAATAGAACTGTTGAAATAATTTGATTTTGTAGTCTTTGTAGGTATTTGACATCATTTAGGCTACTATAGATAAGGAAGGGACTTATAATATACTATGCTAATATTCCTGTCCAAAAATTGAGTTTTTGTGGTTACTGAGTACGCATAGAAATACCTAGCTGCTGATTTGTCCGAAACCAATATCAAACAATGGATGATGGATTGTGTTTCATACGTGAAGAAAATGATCACTCATCAAATATTTGTATGGCGAAACACGTGTTGCGTTCTTGTAAAATAGTTTAGTGAAAATCTCACAATAAAGTGTTTTTTTGAATACATTATTTTTGGATTTTCATCAAGTATCGGCCAATTCCATGATATAACCAAAATAAAATTTGCATATTTCCTTCCTTTCTGAGCGTGCACATTTTAGAGTTCACAAGAAATTATTTTATTTTCAATTGTTATGGACTGACTTGTTACCTGCGAGTACTAACTATCAGTTGCAACAGTGCGGAAAGGGGTACGGTGGTTCAATTGAATAGTTGATATTCCATCGCGAACAAACCTCTAATTTTCAGCTGGTCGACTGCTTTCGCGGACACAGTCCAGAATACATTGGGTTTAATATGTTCCGATATTTATATTCCACATAAGTACATGCATAAGCTTGGAAAAAACTCAATTTTACAATTTTTTGTATGAATTTCACGATTCGACACGTGTTTTGCTATACGATAGCTTTCTCGAGCACGAATAATAAATCAGTTCTAGAATACAACCAACCATACTCATACTGAATATAACTGGAGTTTTTTTTCAACACCAAGCCGTTATTTTTAAAACCTCGACATGTGTTTCGATCACCTAGTGATCATCTTCAATAATATAAACACATTTAAATGGTTAAGAGTAGGAGTTACCTCATTTCAGGCAGACTGTGACGTCATCATAGCAGCCAGGTGTCCTTTCGGCTCGCCATGAAAGGCAGATAGACCACCCAGTCTACCAGAGTACACCAAATTGTCACGTGGTGTCATGTCACCCAGCGGTGAGCCAATCAGAGTGTTCCAAATTGTCACTTAGTGTCCTCAAACTTCCACGTAGCTCGGCAGCTAATCAGAGCGCACACTTTTGCATTTCAGAACAACGTTGGAAATTTGAATTTTCTGTGGACATAAATAATTCAGGCAGACAGACGACCAGACGTATCCCTCAACGAGACAGACCGCCCAATCACGTGGCGGGCTCACGTCAGCCCATCTTTTCGCTCAACATATTTTTGTTTCATGACATCATAAAAAAGTTTTCGTTTGAGAATTGAACGCAGGTCTTTAGTGCGATAGACTCGATTGTTAGCCTCAACACCACCGTTAAATTTTGAAAGTAATTGCAAACTGTTGATAGTCATTGCTTTTCGAATCGTTTTTACATTTGAATTATGATCACTGTTCAGTAAAGTTGTTGTTGTATTGGGAAAAACAATTATGATAGAGTCAAAAGTGGCTTATCAGTGTAGGGGCGTTGGCGTTTGAGAGATAACGAGTCGGGTGCGCTTGAGAACAAAATTGGGTATACAGGGTGTCGTTCCAAAATACATCAATCAGAGCGAAAAAACATGATCGCCATGAGATCATTTGAAAGATATCGTGTTATAAAATATGAGAGATATGAGGTTGAGATTATTTGAACGTTATTGTGTTGTAAAATGAAAAAAAATTATGGAGTGTTGTGAAAAGTGAGTATGAGTTAGTGGGGCGGAATGGTGCAGGTGTTTTCAGTCGTAGACCCAGTACAGAAATATCAACCTGCCTAGGAACCTATGCAAGCTGAAATTTACGCTATTGAACTGTGTGCGGAGAGATTGGAAGATTCCAACCTCATACACAAGTCATTGAAAATTTTCTCGGACAGTCAAGTGGTGTAGGGAGCTCTTGGCTCCTACCGAGCAATGTATACATTGCCAAAATTGGCTCTCCTCGATAGGAAGACTTGTCTGGATTTCTGCCCTGGAAGGTAATGAAGCTGTTGCCTCCTTGCAAACTCCTTGTATATGAAGTGTCGTTTAAGAAAAAATGGTATGCAGCGTTCCAACGTCCGTTCCCCCTTCGTATACAGTGTATGGATTATGTAAATCACACTATCATTTATAATTTCTGAACAAGTCGGTTTCTTAGTCGCATTTGTAATTCATGACTTCCTGATGTGCGTTTCGAAAGTTTCTCTAAAATATAATGCGATTAAACTGACCAAAATGGCCGTTTCAACGCATTGAAAAAAATGCATTTTTTCGATGCGAATGGAGTGCCGAAAATGACCGCTTAATCGCATTATATTTTCGTGAGATTTTTAGTTTTTGAAACGCACATCGAGAAATTATAAATTACAAATTCAGCTAAGATACCAACTCGTTTAGAAATCATAAATAATACTGCATTTTACATAATCTATACACTGTATACGAAGGGGAAATGGACGTTAGAACGCTAAACACTGTTTTTCTCAAATGACACTCTATATACATTTTTCTGTTATGTTCACCTACATTTGTTCAACTCATAATGGTGCTACCTTGGTTAACAAATCTCAGTGTCCTTCTGAAACGTTGAATCGCACGTTTCCCCTTTCCCCTCCACTAAGCTACGTTAGGTTAGGTCCAAAGTGAGTGGATATATTCTAGCCTCCACCGCAACCCGCGTGGGTTTATTGTGACTCACATCTATTCACATTCGACCAAATAAACCCAGCTTCTTCACGAAGTCGATTAACTTGAGCACATACTTTGTGCCTCCCCAGCGGGGCAGGCACAAAGTATGTGCTCTCCTGTTCCATCATTTTACAAATAACAGTGACCTTTAAGAAGGTCTGTTAAACATCGTAGTTCATATCTACTGTAGTCCAACAACTGTTTGGTATCAAGTTTCAAAAGGTGAATAATCACCTTGGAGTGGATCAATTCTGCCAAAATTCTTGCTATCCAGGTGTTCAATCTTCGTTTGGCAGAGCCTAAAGCGATGTCAATGACAGGTTCTGGTCCGATGAAGTTGTTTGCAACCCCTCTCCTTTGCAAGGAGTCAGCAGCCAGGGCAGGAATTCAGACCAGAGACAATCTGTTGAGTCTTTCTATCGAAGAGAACCGTTTTTGACAATGTATATGTTGCTTGGTAGGAGCCAAGAACTTCCTACACCACTTTACTGTTCGAAAAAAATGGTATTGCCTTGTGTATGAGAATGGATTCTTCCAATCTCTCCACACACAATTCAATAGCGTGAATTTCTGCTTGCATTAGTTTCTAGGCAGGTTGTTATCTCTGTCCTGGGTCTACTAGTGAAAACACCTGCACCATTTCGCCAAACTATATCATACTTACTTTTCACAACACTCGCCACATTTCTTATATTTTACAACACGATATCTTTCAAATGATCTCATGGCCATCATGTTTTTTCGCTCTGATTGATGTATTTTGGAACGACACCCTGTATACCCAATTTTGTTCTCAAGCGCACCCGACTCTTTATCTCTCAAACGCCAACGCCCCTACACTGATAAGCCACTTCCGATTATGTCATAGTTGGTTTTCTCAATACATCTTTAAACAAAACTGAATATGTTTTACTGAACAGTGATCATAATTCATATGTATAAATCAATTCGAAATGCAATGACCGAGCCCGTCACTATCAACAGTTCGCAATTACTTTCAATATCTAATGGTGGTGTCGAGGCTAACGATCAAATCTATCGCACCAAAAACCTGTGTTCTCTTCTCCAACGAAAACTTTTTTCAAGACGTCGTGAAACAAAAATGTGTCGAGCGAAAAGATGAGCTGACGTAAGTGCGCCACGTGACTGGGCGGTCTGTCTTGTTGAGGTATGCGTCTGGTCGTCTGTCTGCCTGAATTATTTATTTCCACAAAAAATTTAAATCTTCCGTCACGGTGCTCTGAGATGTAGAAGTGTGCGCTCTGATTAGCTGGCGAGCTGCGTGACAGTTTGAGGACACTACGTGACAATTTGGTACACTCTGATTGGTTCACGGCTGAGTGACAGGACACCACGAGACAATTTGGTGTACTCTGGTTGACTGAGTGGTCTGTCTGCCTTGATTGGCGAGCTGATAGGCAACGTGGCTGCTGTGATGACGTCACAGTCTGCCTGAAATGAGGTAACTCCTACTTGGTACACTCTGATTAGTTCACCGCTGGGTGACAGGACACCACGTAACAATTTGGTGTACTCTGGTTGACGAGGTGGTCTGTCGCGTTGTATGGCGAGCTGGGAGGTAACCTGGCTGCTGTGATGACGTCACAGTCTGCCTGTTAAGGTCAAATCAATCCCTTATTTTTCACTTTAGGAACTTTAATCATTGGAATTAAATTTTCTACTAGACAAAAATACATGCAGGGCCTTCCATAAGAATAAGAAATGTTACATAGAAATTAAAAAGGCAATGCTCAACTGGTTTTTGTCATTCCTTGCGTGCTATTGGGTGTGAAAAAACACTCATTTTCTAATGTAGTTTCTCCAGTAACAAAGTCAATGAAGGTGCTCACTTAATTTAGTTCAACTTGTATATCAATTTATCTAACTGATAAACAACCTTGTAACAAAGTAAGGCGTACCCTTTGGCATAAATTAAAAAAAATTAATAGTTCTCATACTACCGTTTGAGTATTAGTAAGAAGTAATGAGGCATTTTTATAATATTGTTTCCTGGCTCAAAGGCGTGCACAGAATTTTTTTAAATTTTTTTCTTTGAAAAGTGAGCACGACACGACAATAATACATGGGAGCATAAAATTGTATTTTCAATCCTTTATTTTGATATTGATAACCGAGTTGTATAAAACTGGTGATGAATATTGATTTTCACCACATATATCAATCAGACAACTTTACCAAGTTTTATCACAATCGCCAAAATTTCTTTTGCAGGTAATACAAAACTGTTTTTCTTTTACGACTTCAGCATCCCTACTATTCGAGAAAAGTGATAAAGCACTATGTTTATTCGAAATTTTTATAAGATACGAGAAGGAATCACCTCACGAAACTGAAGTCATCTATACCCTGCAAGTATACCAAATTTAAAATGAGAAACTGAGGAGTTTTAAGAAGTATTTTAGTTGCATAATTCTCAAACGCGGTTTTGTACAATTAATTCCTAATGATTCGTATATTTTAAAAACCTCCATTGAATAAACCTCGTGAGAGTTTCACAACCAGTTCAATAAACCCGTAATATACTTGTTCTCCTACACAATAGCGTCAACGGGCTTCGTTATTGGTTTTTGGAGTAGTTCATTTTTAAACTATATATAGTCAATATTGTGAAGCTCACCAATTACCACACTCTTCAACGATTGTCTCACGTGGAAAGCACAATCTTTCGATATATTTTATTTTTATTCTGATTATGAAAATCTGTACATATTTCTATACAGTTTTTTATCATCCTGGAATGATACAATTAGATATACTGCCTATATTCTATCAACTGAATCATGTCTCAAAAGGCTAATATAACTTCTACGATCTGTATGATTTTTTGTTAGAAGCAATCTCAAAATTTGGGATGTGGGTATACCTATTATTAACTAACGTTGGGATTCATTTAACCTCCAGCTTTTTAGCGGAAAGAATTAATTGTAGGTAGTTAGTCTTCTTTGAAGAATTTGTTTGACAAATTTTGAAAAAACTAGTTGAATAGATAACTAGTTGAAATCTGTTAATTGTGTCACATATCATATCATATTTGAATATCTTTTATTTGCATTAGGTAAACATGAACGTTTGATTTCTGAAGATCGTAAGAAAAGCCTCTTGGCCTTAATTAATAATGAACACCTGATGGTCCACTCAAGGCATCTTCAAACACAAGTTTCAAAAATTCAATTTTGCTTCAGTCCGCTCGATAAATAAATAGAGAGTCTTTGAAAGTAGTTTCCAAGATGCATGTTATTGTAGACGATGGCAGACGAAAGAGATGGCCACATGTGGTAGATGAAATTATGATGAGTTAACACAACTTTTGACACATCCCTGAACCATCACTCTGGGGTCAAACAGAGAAGTAGATACCATTGTGATCAGCAGGCCGCGTTGATTCGTTTAAAATTGGTCCGCATTCAGTGGCTTCAAAAAATGGCCGCTCAAAGTAGGTAGGCCACACCATGCGTGTTGCTAGACGGCATGTGGCCACACAACTATTGCGCGACAGGTACACACACACACACACACACCAACCAAATGTAATTACGTCATTATGTCACACACACAAAATCAAATATGAAAAAAATTCCGAATGAGCCATGTACCAGATACTTCAAGGTCACATCGCCTTGATTTTTACTGAACAAAAAAAAAAGCAATTGATTCATCATAGTGGTGAGGGAGGTCTAGAAACGGCTGTAATCACATCGCCATGATGTTACTAAACAAAAAATAAAAGCAATAAATACGTCATAGTGGTGGGGGAGGCCCAGAAACGGCTGTATCTTACTTCCATTCCACTGCATAAATAGGAAACGTGCAAAGAAACGAAAAGCGTCATCACCTCTTACAAACGTAAATAACGCGCCTTTGTTTCAATTCAGATTCGGACCAGAGAATCCCATTTCTTCACCTCCCACAGAAAATAACATGAACAATGAACGAGAATAATTTATAGCAGGGTTTTTATCAGTTTTGCAAAAATAATCAGCGTAGTTGATTCATTTGAAGAACTATCCTCATTAGATATTGACAACATAAAAAATGCGTTTACTCAACCCAGTAATCAACACGAAAATGTCGATAATGAATTTTAAAGAGCTAAAATATTCTTCAATGAAATGCACGTTCTGTTGATTCGAATAAAAATAGTCTAATGAAGGCATCATTCCAAGCTGAAATTGATATCGCTATGATATCTGAAACTTGGTTTAAACCAAACAAGCAGTATAGTTTTCATGGGTACGCGGTAATAAGGAGAGACAGATGCGATGGAGAAACTGGAGTTGCTATCCTAATAAAAAATAACATACAATTCAAGGAAATATCCCTTGAAGATATTCCTGAAGAAATCCAAGTCTGTGCCGTAAACATTTATGACGACATATCTAGTATAAATGTCATGAACTTTTTATTGTCCACCGGATATAACAATTGAAACCCAAACCTATGAGAAATTATTTGGAAACATTCATAATGATACGATTATTGGAGGAGACTTTAACGCTCATCATGAATTATGGGACTCTTACAAAAACAATAATTCTGGAAACAATATGGTAAATGCGTTGAACAACACGAATTCAATACTGCTCAATGGTGTAGACTTAACGCTTGCATCACCAGAAATCGCTGACAAAGTCACATGGACAGTACCTAATAAATGACACTTTGGGATTGGACCATATCCAAATACTTATGAATTTAAAAATACGCAAGACCCAAACTGATGTTATTTTTCAGTGAATGAAAAATACCAAATTTTCACAAACCGTTCCAAAGAAAAATGTATCTACCTCCATCATGGTGGGACGCAGATTGCGACAGACTAATAAAAGACAGAGAAAAAGCTTTACATGAGTACAAAAGAAACAGCACAATTGTAAATCATATGATTGTCAAAAAAGAAATGGCAAAAACAAAAAAACGCCTAAAGCGTTTCACATTGTGAAAATTTAAATAGAAACACACCCTTCGCAAGTTTATGGCAACAAACAAGACGAATGCATAGAATTGTTTCCACAAGCACAACGTACGACAATAATAGTGACTGGATAGAACATTTTTTCGAAAGAATCACACCATGTTGGGTAAGCAAGGAAATATATTTCAAATATCAACTCAAATATGAACTCAAATATCAGCCAACAATCATCACATAGAGATACAGTATCTGCACCAATCTCCTTAAACGAACTGAAATTTGCGTTAAACCATTCAAAGAAATCGTCAACTGGGCTGGATCAAATAACATATGACATGCTTTGGAATCTACCACCTACGGCTAAAAAATTTCTATTGGAAATATTCAATGATGTTTGGACTGGATACGAAGAGATTGAGGACTGGAAGAAAAGCATTGCGTTGCCAATTCTAAATCCAAGGAAAAACCCTAACTTACCTGAATCATACCGACCCATACCGTCCCCCTTCGAAACAGTTTGGCTTTAGAAAAGTAACAGGAACCATTGATGCAGTCTCACATCTTGAAACCGATATTCAGTCATGTTTTTCAAAAAATCATTTCCCAGGTACTGCCTTCTTGGATATAAAAGGGGCTTACGATTCGGTGTTTATCCATATGTTAAGAGAAAAATTAATAGAAACTGCAATCCCCGATAGAGTTGCTAATTTCATATATAAAATATTATCGCGAAGAGAAGTGTACATTAGAACAGCAAATGATTCGATTATAGGACCTCGATATGTCTCCAAGGGATTACCACAAGGAGCCGTCCTATCACCATTACAGTTTGATATCTTTACAAGTAGTATACATGAGGAAAATAGTTCCTATGAACTCATTTAGTTCGCAGATGATTTAGTTGAATATAACACCGAAAAAAAATTGCAAACCTGCATATTGTCTTTGGAAATTTCCATCACATCGATAATTACGAAATTTAACTAATACGAAGGATATGGTGGGGGGCTGATCCGCAGACTTGCCTGCTGTTTTACAGAGCATACATTCGTTCCATCATTGACTATGACAACACGCTATACGGATCGGCTAACTTATCGACTCTTATAAAATTGGACATTGTGCAAAAATCTGCCTTAAGACTCTGTCTAGGTACCATGTGTTCAACACCCGTCGAACCGTTACGTGTAGAAGCGTTAGAACCACCACTCGTATTAAGGAGACAACTTTTGGCAGAAAAATTCATCATTAAATCGGAAATCAAAAATCCTGGTGTCATACAAAAAGAAGCCCAATTGAACATGTGTGACCTAACCAAAAAATTTCGGAGAAAAAAACATCCCCACCTCTATGTACTGCATATAGAAAAATACATGATATAATGGAAAACCCGAATAAAGGTAGCATAATATGCCTTGAATTCATTTACAATCACAACCCCTGTATATAGTGATGAACCAAGTTTGAACAGTTGCATCCTGAAGAGTTATATAAATAAATTTTCAGAGTACACATGCATATATACAGACGCTTCTAAACAAAGTGAAGGAACTAGTGGTGCATATTATATTCCTATTGCGAATGTGAGTGGAATATTCAAACTGAACCAACTCATTTCCATATTTTCAACAGGAGCAATTGCTATAACCAAAGCACTTGAATATATAGAACAACAGTGTATCAAAAAAACAATAATAATATTTGACTCACTATTTGTACTAACAAAAATATCACAACCTATCAATATACTTACCTCGCATATTCTGGAATTGAAAATTCTTATCAGCAGGCTCCATGAAACCAATTTTGATATCAAATTAATGTAGATCAAAGCTCACGCAGGCCTATAAGCAACGAGAAAGTTTAAGAACTGGCAAAGGTAGGCATCAGAACGGGACAACGCATTGGAAATGAAAGTGGCGCTGAAGAATGTCTAATCTTAGCAAAGAGTAGGTTCAAGGAAAATTGGGCAGCAGCATGGAAAGAGTATTGTAAGAATTCTGCTACACAGTATACCCGGTTGGTACCAAAAATCCCTGTGGAAATATGACACAAAAAAATGGAGTACGAACGGAAAACAATCGTCACAATAATCAGACTGAAATTATGAACAGACTCATGTTCACAAAATAGGAATCGTTGAGTCAAACAAATGTGCTACATGTAATGTAATATCTGATATTGATCATATATTTTTAACTGTTCTGAACATCAGGAATAAACCAAAGATTTCATGGAAACATTGAGACGGGAAAACATAATACCACCGTTAAATATACTGCACTTACTGGCACTGAACAAACCACAAGTAATAGACGATATGATGAAATTCGTGAATGATTGTAACCTGAAGTTGTAGAGGAGACTTCATATGAATTCTATGTGCACATGTTCCCATCCTTAAAATCCTTTCTTTCCGCGGTAAACTTATTTCTGAGCAAAGTCACCCTGATCAACTCCTGGGTGTGAAAAGTAATATCCTAAAACCCGTACTCTTGTTTTCGTAAAATTGAGAGACCAATAACTTTGGCTGCTGGCTATTATGGATTATGCGTAAAAAAAAGTGGTGAATAAACAGAAAAAAACTGATGGATGAAGCCGTTAGTTATTACGTGTTAGAAGATCCTCATGGAAAATGATTGCAGAACACTGCAATCATTTTCCAAATAATAATACAAATAATGATTTCAGGTCACTGCATTGAATTTTTTTCCAATGTGACTACTATCCTACCTTCTCCTATTTATGTTGTCTCCTAGAAAGACAAACCGTATGTAAGTATAACTCGATGAATAACTCCGAATAATATTATAAATCAATGACAAAATAATCATAGATATTATTTCATCGTGCCAGTTAAAATAAAATGTACTTATAGTATTCGCGACAAACCTGCCCACAATTCCTTAATTCTTCAAATTCAATATATTTGTCTTTAAAGGCGGAACCCAGACAGAAGTGGACGACGGTATCGACCATTCTTATAATTAATTGGGAACGTCAGAACAGAAGAGGTTGGAAAGTGGCGCGCGCTGAACCAACCCTTTTCAAGCATCCGCCCCAATTAACAATCTCATTAACAATAACTCTTGAATGATTGGACTGGATGTAGTTTCCAACGCACTTTCAACGCTTCTATATTGATTTGTCATCTAATGGAAGTGAAAGAAATGGCTGCTACATATTGACTTTCTGTGTTCAATTGTAAATGTTTGTAGTAAGAGAAGTGACTATGTATTGATAATATACCTATAAAAAGAATTGACTGTCTATTCCCGCAACAATAAAAAAATCTGTGAACTTCCAATGGGAGGATGAATGAAAATGACTACAACAAAATTTATGTGATGTGATTTATGAATAAAGATATGTATATCAAAATACAGTAGTTTTTTTCAGATACAAACTGGAGAAAAACCCTCTCAAAACAATTACTTCCATATGAATGAACGTCTCATAACACGGAAGGAAAAATTTTTTTCGGAAAAATTACTTCCATATGAATATTGAAACAGGTATAATCAATAGGAACGCTGCACATCGTGATATATGAAAGAGTATTGATATCGAAAGTGAAAAACCAAAACGTTTTTTTCTTCAAGAAACCAATCTTTGAAAATATTCTCCTTTCAAATAATACTTATGAATAGATTCACTAGTTCGGACTTCCATTGTCTATTATATAAAATGATTTGAAATCCCTGAAACAAGTAAAAAAGAATAATTGAAAAAGAATAGTTGAAAATAACAATTATATTAAGCAACAATAAACCTGAAATGAAATGATAGTAAAATAACCTACAAGTAAAAATATAATAATTGAATAAATAAAAATTAAAGGAATGCAAAAAGAAAATAATAAAAATAAAAAAGTGTAGAGATTCCAAGTCACGTTAGTTCACGACGTTTCGATTGTGGGTATCTACAATCGTCTTCGGGTGATGACTGGACTGATTCCTCCGAGAGATGACTATTTTATAGGTCGTTGAAATACTTTCACTTTCTCTACTTTTCATTTTCCGCTTCACTGATTCCGTGAGAGATGACCGATTTGGCGGGAGTTGGTCATTTCTCGTTTGATGATGGGTTTCCATATGTTTCGTATATCTACGCTGGCCTGGCTGAATACGTTGTTGGACAACATGTATGCGGCTTTCTTAAATTTTCTCCTGAACCAATGTTCCTCTCTGTGCAAGATCTCAGCTTGGGACCACTCGATGTTGTGTTGATGGGTCCAAACATGGTCTGCTATTCCTGATTTGCTGGTTTCTCCTCGCTGTGTGTGCTTCTTGTGCTCTGCAATGCGAATATTCAATGGCCTCTTAGTTTCACCAATATAGGATTTTCCGCACTCAAAGGGTATCCGGTAAATGCAATTCTTGGAATCGCAGTCCGCGTTTGGGGGCCTGGTTTTCGTGAGGCTGCTACGGATAGTGTTACCGGATCTGAAACAGGTTCTAATGTTGTACTTGGAACCAATTCTTCTTATCCTCTCCGATAATCCTCTGATGTAGGGAAGTGCAAGCACTGGTTGTGACGGCTTCTCTTCCTTGCGAGGCTCCTGCTGTCTTTTGGCCAAAGTCTTTTCTACCATCGCTTTGGAGTATCCATTCCGCTGAAGATCACTTTTGATGATGTCTAGTTCCTTCTCGAGACCTTCCTTTGTATTACAAAGCCCAAAAGCACGGTCTAATAGAGTCTTGATGATTCCTCTTTTTGTCGATTGATGGTGGTTGGATTCGTGGTTCAGATACTGTCCGGTATGAGTGGGTTTTCGGTATACAGATGTTTCCCACTTAGTGTCGGTCCTCTTCACCAAAACGGCAAGATGAGGGGCACAAGATGAGGGACTGCCAATGGGATCGCCGCTTTCACCAGTCATAGCCAACATATATATGGAGTGGTTTGAAACTCTGGCCATTGAAGAAGCCCACAAGAAACCTCGAGTCTGGTTGAGATATGTTGACGACACCTTCATAATATGGAACCATGGGAATACTGAACTAGACGCCTTTCTGAAACACATCAACAGCGTGAGACCTTCCATCACTTTCACAATGGAGAAGGAAATCCACAATGAATTGCCATTCTTAGACGTTTTGGTGAAGAGGACCGACACTAAGTGGGAAACATCTGTATACCGAAAACCCACTCATACGGGACAGTATCTGAACCACGAATCCAACCACCATCAATCGACAAAAAGAGGAATCATCAAGACTCTATTAGACCGTGCTTTTGGGCTTTGTAATACAAAGGAAGGTCTCGAGAAGGAACTAGACATCATCAAAAGTGATCTTCAGCGGAATGGATACTCCAAAGCGATGGTAGAAAAGACTTTGGCCAAAAGACAGCAGGAGCCTCGCAAGGAAGAGAAGCCGTCACAACCAGTGCTTGCACTTCCCTACATCAGAGGATTATCGGAGAGGATAAGAAGAATTGGTTCCAAGTACAACATTAGAACCTGTTTCAGATCCGGTAACACTATCCGTAGCAGCCACACGAAAACCAGGCCCCCAAACGCGGACTGCGATTCCAAGAATTGCATTTACCGGATACCCCGTGAGTGCGGAAAATCCTATATTGGTGAAACTAAGAGGCCATTGAATATTCGCATTGCCGAGCACAAGAAGCACACACAGCGAGGAGAAACCAGCAAATCAGGAATAGCAGACCATGTTTGGACCCATCAACACAACATCGAGTGGTCCCAAGCTGAGATCTTGCACAGAGAGGAACATTGGTTCAGGAGAAAATTCAAGGAAGCCGCATACATGTTGTCCAACAACGTATTCAGCCAGGCCAGCGTAGATATACGAAACATATGGAAACCCATCATCAAACGAGAAATGACCAACTCCCGCCAAATCGGTCATCTCTCACGGAATCAGTGAAGCGGAAAATGGAAAGTAGAGAAAGTGAAAGTATTTCAACGACCTATAAAATAGTCATCTCTCGCAGGAATCAGTCCAGTCATCACCCGAAGACGATTGTAGATACCAACAATCGAAACGTCGTGAACTAACGTGACTTGGAATCTCTACACTTTTTTATTTTTATTATTTTCTTTTTGCATTCCTTTAATTTTTATTTATTCAATTATTATATTTTTACTTGTAGGTTATTTTCCTATCATTTCATTTCAGGTTCATTGTTGCTTAATATAATTGTTATTTTCAACTATTCTTTTTTAATTATTCTTTTTTACTTGTTTCAGGGATTTCAAATCATTTTATATAATAGACAATGGAAGTCCGAACTAGTGAAATTCATCACGAAACATTGTCAATCACCTTCAAACACTTATGAATAGTATTTGATGTTTTATAGATTTGGCAAAGTACTGATCAGAATAGAGGTTATTATTTACGGACTACCCATGTTATACAGCTAGCCAAGGCCATTTCCCGTAGTACTTTTACATCGAATATCTCACGCTGGATACCAAGAATTCAATAGACGCTGGAATTCTATCCAAGCTTGCCCCATAATATGAGTTTTCCTTAGTTTTAGTCGTACCTCCGGGATTGACATTGCTAATATAATATAGGGTGGGGCACCGAAAACGAAACAGATCAAATTTTTTCGAAACACATATTTTTCGCAAAAAATGAGAAAACATGTCGATTTGTAATCCAAGGGCGACATTTTTCTATTATAACCTCAACTGTTATATCCCCGCCCCGGTCACTATTATCCAAACAATTTGAATAGGGAAAGTAGTGAGTGTGACACATCATTATAACTTATGATATTCCATTTGCAAGTTTATTTTACATAACTTCGGTGACAATGCATCATGGAATATTTCTAAGGGAAAAACGAAATGGCGGCTCCACAATGGCGGACAAGATTTGTAATTATGGTCCGATTTGATTCAAAATGGATAAGTGGTGATTTTCAGGTTCGGAAATTATGACTTGTTCGTCAGTGTTCGTCAATTTTAGTAAATTCAGTTCGTCAAAATAAGTAAGTGAGGATGGTCAGGGTCGAAAGTTATGATTTTTTTGTCGATGCAAAAAACAAGATGGCGGTCGAAATTTGTAATCATGGTTGGATTCGACCCGGCACCGAGAACGAATTCTTCAAAACACATGTGTTGTGACAATAATGCAAAAACATGTCGATTTTAAATCCAAGGGGGACATCTTTCTGTTAGTCTCAACTGTAATACCTCTCCCACCAACCCTTGGTCACTCGTACAATTTAAATTGGGAAAGTACTAAGTGTGACACAGCATAGAGGACGTAATTCCATAAGGAATTCAGACATGTGAGTGTTCGCTACCTTACTTTTCATTTTGGCGCCCTATTGCGGGAAAAACAACTGTTTCGTATTCCAACCCATGATATTGTATTTGGGAGATGATGTGAACTGTCACGAGAAAGGAACGAAAATTCAAAAAATTAACATTGCATGAACTTGAAAATTGTAAAAGTGTGCCTAAATTTAACTAAGATCAATCCAAACTATATTAATTTACAGTGGATGCTCGAAGTGTTCTCCATTCACAGCCATACATGAGTATAAGTTCATCTCAAAACGTTGTCTGATGTTTTGGTGCATGTCTGGGGTTATTTGACGACATTCGGTTATGATACGTTGACGTAACTCTTCTAACAAACCTGGCTCAGTGGCGTATATTTGACGTTTTGAATGGCCACACAAAAAGTAATTTCCTAATCCATTGTCTAGAAAATCTTTCATTCATATACTGACGAACCGCTACAGCAAAATGTGAAAGAGCTTCGTCCTGTTGTGATATTAGGTGATCCTCAAGGTATCGGTTATCTTTTTCTATTATGTCCATCAACGTCAGATCAACGGTATCTTCGAGTAATTCCAAATACAGTCAGATTACCTGGTAGAAAAAATGGACCAATAAAATGATCGCCAAATATTTCAGCCCAAAAGTTTAACATTTGTGTGAATTGCGTTTGTACTTGATAAAACACTCTTGGATTACAATATGACCAGTACCGACAATTATGTCGATTGGCAAATCCCGTTGAGATATAAAGTGCATTCATTCAAAAAACAAATATTGAAAACCAAATTTGGATATTGTATAGCACGTTCACTCATGATTTCACAAAATTGTATGCGACGATCAAATTCGTTTTCATCAAGTTCCTGAACCAGTTTGATTTTATATTGATGGAATCTATGAGCTTTCAAAATTGGCCTGACGGTACAACGACTTACTCCAGATAATTCGGCAAGCTTTCGTGTACCAAGAGTTGGATCCGCAGTAACCTGTCCTAAACGGCTACCTCCACCGCTACAGATCTCGTTTGTCAAAATTTTTAAATTAGTTCCAAAACGTCTTTACGATTTATGTTTTCATTTGGGTGTTGTTTATTGAAAATTCTACTGACTGTGTTGGCACATTCATCATTTTTGACATAATATTCAATTATTTCTACCCTATCCTGAACAAATGTTTGGAATACAAACTGAGTAGAGAAAAGTGTCTTCTGTATAATTCAGTGTTCATATAAAAGTATTTGTTTCCGAAATGTTTAGAGTTACTTATATTGAAATTTGTTACTTCCTTTCTTTCTTTGGAAGATTCCCACATTTTTTTCTATCAAGATGGAGTAGTAGAAAGCCAAAAATTTCCTTTCCCAAAGAATGAACGATTTTTATATTTTACTTGGTAATGAACCTGAAGTACTACTGACAAGAAACTGACAGATATAAGCATTGAAACGAAAGGTATTTTATAATATCAATACATAGGCCAAGTGGGTGAAATGGTATTCCAAAAGTTAAGAATGTCAAATAACTCCAGAAATGCTCAAAAAAGTCAGACGGCTCAGAATAACTCATACTCAAGTATGGCAGGTCATGTAGAACACTTTGAGCATCTACTGTGAATTAATGTAGTTTGGGATGATTGGAATTGAATTTAACATTTGATTCAAAATTGTATTGTAGGGGATTTTAGGTACAGATTTTCATCATGACTAAAACGAATTCAATAAAATTGAACATAAAGCTTTTAAATGCGATGAGAAGAAGAAGGAAAACTTTCCACGAGTACAAAATCGGTATTCTTGCCCGATAAAATTTTGATTTTATTCCGCACAGAATAACCTACGTTACACATCAAAACAAATATATAATTTTCTTTTTAGCGCATTTGTATTGAAGATTTTTTTCATAAATTGAATTAACTCTATTTATTCATACCGAAAACTTGTAAAACTCCCATATGCCAATTTTGAATCGACAAAACAATCATAATTTTCTACCCTGAAAATCCCAAAATACTAATTTTGATTCAAATCAAACCATAATCACAAATTTCGTCCACCATCTTGGAGCCACCATATTGATTTTTTTTTCATTGACAAACTAACCAACATTTTCCACTCTGAAAACCCACATTAATCAATTTTGAATCAAATCGGACCATAATTGCAAATCTTTTTCGCCATTGTGGAGCCGCCATTTTGTTTTTTCCCTCAGATGAGGAATATTACTGGAGTTCTTTTCCCAACACCAAAGCGTTATTTCAATACCTCGGCACGTGTTTCGATCACCAAGTGATCATCTTCAAGAGGAAGATCTTAGATGATATTCAATATGTTTCGTTTCCGGTGCCCCACCCTGTATAATTGTAACTCAACTTCGACTTTTTCGAAGGAAGTTTTATTTTTTTCAATCGATTTACAAAGCTCCCAAACTCAACCAGCAATGAGAAGTTTTTCATGCACCTGATTCCTCTTGGATTATTCCAGAACTAATGAATGTCGAAAATTTGATACCACACGAACTACCATCAATATCTGATATTCCGGAAACTACTTTAGATTTTAGACAAGGAGCAGAACCACCAAACATTATATCGATTACACCAGATGCAATCGTCAAAAAAAAAAAACAGTTTATAATACTACTGTTTTCAACGATTTCCTTTTACCAAAAGTGATAAAACGAGGAAAACAAATCATAGGTAATATTCAATTTTCTCAAAATAACAAAGAAGAGGAAATCGAAGGTTTACTCATCAATTCTACGTATCGAGGAATATGATTTCTGTAAAACTTTCTGTACTACTTTCAATAAAGACCAACCAATTTTGTTGAAGTGCGAGACCAGAGGAAAGTTTGTAGAAGTACGTTCAAAATTATCAAGAGGGAAACACATCGAGGAGTCCACAGAAAGTACTTCTGGCTTAATATGAAGCTTTCGATTGAAAATTTCATGAACTTTCAACTAGTTTGCATTGGAAACAAATATGAAAGTCGCAGGTTCGTCATTTCATTGAGAATAATGAAAACTGCAACTGAACCATTTGAAAATACGAACGCGGACCTATTGTCATGAAATCAACATTCACTTCTTCTCACCCTCAGTCGAATGGATTGATTGGAAGACTACATGGCGCCTTAACCAAACATTATCATTTGAAGGTGTTTGTTTGTTTCATGGTGAGTTTCATCAATTCGGACTTCCATTGTGATATGATTTGAAATCCCTACAAATATAATTGAAAATTAAAATAAATACTCGAAAATAACAAATATATTGAGCGCCTACCACTAGACCCCTGTGGCTTTAGAGGATATCCCGAAAACAGACATCACTCTGCCCTCCGGGATGTTCGAGTTCCCAGCGAGCTTCGGTACCCGTAGCGCTGCACAGACCTTTTAGCGGTTCATCGACGAAAAGCTACCCGAAACAGCAAAAGACCTCCAGCAGTTGCTAGGTATGATCAACTTCTACAGGCGTTTCATGCGTAGGACTCTTCGAGGACAATATCAAGGAAAGAAGCCAACTACGTGAAACGACACCGCCTTCACTGCCTGCAAGGACACTAGCCAGCGGAACACTCCTTGCCCATTCGAAGCTCGGCACCGAACTCTCCTTAGTTTACGACACGTCGTACCACACCGATGGAGCAGCCCTACACCAGCTAGACCACGGCGAATGGGAACCTCTGGGTTTCTTCTCCAAGAAGCTGAGCAGTGCCGAGGCCAAATACTCTGCCTATTATCAAGAACTTCTGGCCATCTACGAGGCCATCAAGTACTTGAAGGATGCCACTTCACCGTCCTAACCGACCACAAGTCACTAACTTTCGCCTTCTGCCAGAAGGCTAACCAGTGTTCCCCGCACCAGTTCTACCACCTGGATTTCATCGGGCAATTCACTCCCGATATCCAACACATGTCTGGTGGAGATGATGTTGTCGCGGATGCTCTCTTCCGAATCGATGCCATCACTGCGCCACTCAACTTGGAGACCCTCGCAGCGTCTCAGCAACATAATCAGCAGCTCCAGGAACTTCGTCAAAAAAATTACTCTGGTTTGATCCTGCGCCAAGGAACCATCCCTGGATCCAACGCTGCCATCTTCTGCGTCTCCACTCTGCGTCTCCACTCCGACGGCGCGACCCTTCCTGACAACCGCTTTTTGCAGACCAGCCTTTGATGTCATCCATGGGCTATCGCATTCTGGTGCCAGAGCAACTACCAAGTCATATATCTGCCCCCTATCAATTAAGACTATCGCGCTTGGGCCCACGCCTGCATCAAGTTCTAGTAGTCCAAGGTTTCACAACATATCTCAACACCTATTGGTAACTTCTCAGCACCTTTTAGACGTTTTGAGTACATCCACATCGACCTTATCGTCATGCCGTTCTCAGAGGAACATGGGTATTGTCTTACCTGCGTCGATCGCTTCTCACGATGGCGAGAAGCAATACTTCCCAAGGACCAGAAAGCCGAGATCGGTGTCATGGTGTTCTATTCCACCTGAGTGGCACGTTGCGGCGTTTCACTACGCCTGACCACACACCGAGGTAGACAATTTGAGTCCCACCTGTTCTGTTGCCTCAACAAATTCATGGGTACCAACCACCGAAGGACAACAGCATATTATCCTGCAGCCAACGGCATAGTCGAGCGACTCCACCGATAGCTGAAAGCCTCCATCAAGTGTTTGCAATCCGACTGTTGGACATATACGCTCCCGACCGCTCTCTTGGGGATCCGTGGAGACCTGAAGGAAGATCTTCAGGCCACTGCTGCAGAGATGATGTATGGTGAGCCACTTCGACTTCCTGGCGAACTCCTGATGTCCACCTCCATCAGGGACATGCACGACT
This sequence comes from Leptinotarsa decemlineata, assembly GCF_025532065.1. Classification (NCBI taxonomy): domain Eukaryota; kingdom Metazoa; phylum Arthropoda; class Insecta; order Coleoptera; family Chrysomelidae; genus Leptinotarsa; species Leptinotarsa decemlineata. The sequence goes on along the minus strand of NW_027412727.1, from coordinate 1,753,117 downwards.
CCGCTGACTTCATCCGTGAGCTGCGCCGACACTTCAAGGCACTTAGGACAGTCTTCGGTACCAGGCAACGCGAAAGAAAACTCTTTGTCTTCAAAGATCTTGTTACCGCCACCCACTTCTTTGTCAGGCACGTCACTTCGAAAGGACCTCTCCAGCTGTAGTACGATGGTCCCTACGAAGTGGTTTTCCGAGCCAAAAAACACTTCACGCTCTCGATGCGAGGCAGAAACGTTCCAGTTTCTGTCGACGGCCCTAAACCAGCCTACATTACTACTCCAGAGATGACGACTTCATACTAGTTTCTCCAGGAGATAATTGAGCTCCGCTGCAACAGGAACCAGCATCACCACCTGCCCCCAGGTCGCGTTCGATTTACTGAACGTGGCCAGCCAGGCTTCAAGTGAATTATTTTGCATCTTATTGTTTCTTTTTGACAATTTAAATCAGAAATCACAAGATGAAATAATTCGCAAACCTGTTTTCTCTCATCCACGCAAATTTCACAATTTTCTTTCACAATTTCATACAGTTCAATAAAATTTTGAACATTCATGTTCAAATACTCAAAATCGAATCTCTCTCAATTTGTTATAAATAAATAAATGTCTCGAATTTATTTTTTCAAATACTTAAATATGTAATGGAAGTAGCCATGTATGTTTTTCTTAAAATTAATGTTCCTATTTTTCATATAGCGATGAAGAATAATACAATATTATTATGACTTGAAACTTGTTTGCAACATCCGCCCTTTTGTTTTAAATTATAATACCTCTTAAACTATTACAGATATGACGATAATGCATCAAATCTTTTTTGTTTTTTATTGATTCATCAACAAATTCAGCTTCTTATTCAAGTTGTTGCTCTATTATTTATTTAATTATTGACTATTATTAATGAAAAAAATGCAATTTCAATGCACAACAATTGTTATGTACCATTTAATCACGATGATTCCATACTTGCACTTTTAGTAGTTTAAATGTCATTAAAAATCAATTAAAATTATATTTGCATGGAATTTAAGTGAAATAATTTAAGCTATTAGTCATTACGTTAATTTCAATTTAATGAGTCCCCTCGGTCGGTCGGTAGCCGGTCGGTTCGACGTGAGTACTTTGTTCACTTACTCGAATTGACCGCCGTGGTGGTCGGTGGTTCAAGCCCCAAGCTGAACGATCGATTTCCACTTGCTATCGTCCAACCCGTGTTAGGAATCACACGTTAAGAGGTAAGACCTCGTCAATCCTTGGCTCGTACAAATTTCGACTTCTGAGGGTTGTCGTTCGTAGGGTGCGACAGTTGGTTAACGGACGAACAGATCAGAACAGAACTTCAAATACATACCCATACGGACTATCAGCACTCACATTCATCATCATCATCAGCAAGATTAGGAATTTCATTAGGTGTCAACCATGTGAATTCACTTGTTGGTAGAGGTTGTGACATACTATGACCGTATAGATTTGTTGCATCTAAATATGTAATGAATGTGGAAGGTTCATTGGGATTATAATTTGGTAAAAATTTATTATTTGCTATATGTTTCCTCTCACTACACTGACTAATTTCACCTCGTATACCTTTTTGAAAAAAGTGAATCATATCAATGTCAGTTAGTAATTCCAATTCAATATTCGTATACTTCAACATAGCATCTCAGGATAATCCAGGTGCAGTGTGAAAATGGGCTGGATCTCAGTTATAAATCTCTAAACTTGTGGTGCGAAAGTTTTCAAAAATATCACATAATAGCAATACATCCGACTTCAAATACAAATCAGAGTATTCACCCAAATTCTGTCACTCGAATAAATTCAACTAATTTCTAGCCCTATCATAATCATCTTTTGATATATGTTCACAACTGAGTTTGTCATAAAACTGAGTTTTTGTTGGAAGTGATGGATAATTCAATTCATCAATGTCATCAACGAAACTATAAGGAAATATACCTTTCTGTCTCATCAAATTGAACTTCTCAATTTGTGGGAAATGTTTATGCATCTCCAAACATTGATCAGAGGTCAAGTTAGCACCCAACTTCTCCAACGCATTAGTCATAAATTTGTAACTATCGATAAATCTCATTTTAAGATATTTCTTCTTAACCATACCATCTTTCTTATTAGTCAGTGGGCTATGCTTGAAGACTGGCCGTAAACAAATCTAAAATAAATGGAACTTCAAACGTTCCAGCCAGTCTCTATATACCTACACAGTAGGTTTAATGGACTGACACCTATCATAAAACAACTACTCCCCTGGCTAATACCACGAAGGGCGTTGGATTATATCCGACAGGCGTCAGTGCATGAATTTTCACAGAAAATGTCCTGCATATGCAATTGGCAATACAACTGAAAGAGTCGACCTTCAATTATGGAACGGGCACACTTGCAGACCGGTTTCGGGCTTATTAGCCACTCATCAGTGCAAGATAGTGACCATCATCGACCTGAAGTCAATGATATTCCACAATTGAAAATCGGAATTCTCTCAGAGTATTTCATTCCTCTTCCGAAGTTGAAGCGAACATCACAAATGTCACTCCATCTCGTGGACGAGGTACTAACCAACTGCATATCCGTAATTTGCACGATTCCTCTGAAAAAGGAGAAAAACTTTCTTATTAGTCAGTGGGCTATGCTTGAAGACTGGCCGTAAACAAATCTAAAGTAAATGGAACTTCAAACGTTCCAGCCAGTCTCTATATACCTACACAGTAGGTTTAATGGACTGACACCTATCAGAAAACAACTACTCCCCTGGCTAATACCACGAAGGGCGTTGGATTATATCCGACAGGCGTCAGTGCATGAATTTTCACAGAAAATGTCCTGCATATGCAATTGGCAATACAACTGAAAGAGTCGACCTTTAATTATGGAACGGGCACACTTGCAGACCGGTTTCGGGGTGCACTATCTTGCACTGATGAGTGGCTAATAAGCCCGAAACCGGTCTGCAAGTGTGCCCGTTCCATAATTGAAGGTCGACTCTTTCAGTTGTATTGCCAATTGCATATGCAGGACATTTTCTGTGAAAATGCATGCACTGACGCCTGCCGGATATAATCCAACACCCTTCGTGGTATTAGCCAGGGGAGTAGTTGTTTTCTGATAGGTGTCAGTCCATTAAACCTACTGTGTAGGTATATAGAGACTGGCTGGAACGTTTGAAGTTCCATTTACTTTAGATTTGTTTACGGCCAGTCTTCAAGCATAGCCCACTGACTAATAAGAAAGTTTTTCTCCTTTTTCAGAGGAATCGGGCAAATTACGGTTATGCAGTTGGTTAGTACCTCGTCCACGAGATGGAGTGACATTTGTGATGTTCGCTTCAACTTCGGAAGAGGAATGAAATACTCTGAGAGAATTCCGATTTTCAATTGTGGAATATCATTGACTTCAGGTCGATGATGATCACTATCTTGCACTGATGAGTGGCTAATAAGCCTGAAACCGGTCTGCAAGTGTGCCCGTTTCATAATTGAAGGTCGACTCTTTCAGTTGTATTGCCAATTGCATATGCAGGACATTTTCTGTGAAAATTCATGCACTGACGCCTGTCGGATATAATCCAACGCCCTTCGTGGTATTAGCCAGGGGAGTAGTTGTTTTCTGATAGGTGTCAGTCCATTAAACCTACTGTGTAGGTATATAGAGACTGGCTGGAACGTTTGAAGTTCCATTTACTTCAGATTTCATACCATCTTTATCGGCATAGGTGTGTGTAAAGAGAAGCTTCGTGAAAGACATATATTTCTCTTCTGTTTGTGGTATAACATCAACTTTCTCTTTATTCCTATACAATTCTTTTATGAATAAATGGCAATCATATCCACTTGAATTGTGGATATGATTGCCATTAGGGATTTTGAAATTGAAATTACATTTTGAATGAGCGGCATGTGATCTTTTCTTTCCTGTGACATGACAATGATCTCTAACTTTGACTTCACCATCAATAAATGGTTTATTACATACACCACAAGTTCTGGCTACAACAAATTGTTCCTCTTCTTCGAGGGTTTGTGCATTCATTGGTATGGGGTATCTGAGATGATTTTCATATTGTGAGTAGCATCTTCAATGCTACTCACAAATTTCTGAGCTGCATCTACACCTTTATATGTAACAAATTTTGACCAAATCATCATTATATGAACATTTTTTCAAATAAGCAAATGAATATGTAGCATGTTTGAATGTTTCAATCGTGTATGAACTTTTGGGATTTGGCTCATTCACGTGAATCGGATCAAGTACTGATTTAAAATCAGCATATACCACAAATGGCACCCTTATTTGTCTCTCAAAATTTTCAAACATTAATTTATCTGGCAAGTTCTGGCAAGAGTTCACCTGGCAAACAACGTTGCAGCGGAGCTGAAACGGCAGCACAGGTACCACAAATATTTCTACAAATACCTATATCATTCAATATTATAGGTTCGGAACACTTCAGGCACTGTAACTGTTGTTGACGATAATCAGGTTTTGTTCGCTTCGGTGGATGAGATGGAGGCGGTAGTTGAATCCGCGGCACACAATCACTACACATACCAGAACATGGATCAAGTGCTTCCTTAGGTCTACCTATTTGGCAGAAGTAGCACACAATAGCCCCTGCAGTCATCATTGGGTAGACACACACTTTTGGTTTTTATTCCACTTTTTTGGAAACGGCATTTTACTAATTCGAATAGAAATATCAAGAGATGACTTATAAAAACTCCGGCTGCTCTCTCCTATACTGACATTCTCTATTTATACAAATTAACATCATGTGGAAGTATAGTGGGATAACTTCTCCTTCTCTTCCACTCAAAACGAGTCAAGTGATAAGTGGGATTCGTACCACCACCACTACCTATACAATTATATAAGTCGATTTGCAACCCTGAAGTTCATTCATTCACTCTACAACTGTGAGAAAACATCAAGATGAATACTCAGAAAATAGTTGCTGCATTAAACAGAATATCTGCTATTGATGCAAATAATTGGATAGATGAGTCAGATGATGAGGATGCCAACATTCAGCTAGTGAAAGTGATAGTTGAAGAGGGTGTTGGAGTCGATGAAGGGGAGATTGACCTTGGAGTCAACGAAGTTGAAAATGAGGCTAATGAAAACGAGGCTAGTGAGAGCGATGAAGATGATGACATGGTCGATGAGTTGGTCGTGGATGGTGAAGGCGATGATGAAGGGATTATAGCTGATTCATTTGAAGGTGATGGGAGGAAGGTGATGAAGAAAATTTGTTAGTTCTTGAATATCTGTGCATTATATGAAAAATTATTACTTTGACTGAAAAGTCGAAGTTGGGAATTTGATAGTCATTGAATATCTATGCAAATGATGATTACTACTTTAAATGAAAGTTGAAGTTGGCATTTTATCAATTATTGAATGCATATAATGATGAGTACTACAGAGTGGGATGATGGTACTTTTACATGCATTTTGTTTGTTTGAGACTATAATGTTAACATAATGTTAACAATGGTATGAACCTGTTTCTGTTTGAAAGTATAATGATAGCTCTGAAAAGAGCTATTTTTTTTCTGTTTCAGTCTTCAATTGTAGCCCCGAAAAGGGCTGTTTTTTTATTAATCCATACAATGATATGGACTAACGCTTCTCATAATCAGAAACAATAATGATGGTGTCGTCATCTGATATATCTGAATCAGATGATATACTAATGATATCGTCCTCATAATCATCTGAATCAGATGATATACTCATCAATGTGATCGTCAACAAATCTTTTAGGATCACACTTCTACAGGCTCACCAATATTCTAAATGTCATAATCATCATGTGGTGTGAGAATGAATCCAACACCCGATCTTCCAACAAGTGGTTTACTAACACCACGCCCAAATTTATCAATTGTGGTATGCATAGTTAGATCATCTGTGAGTAACTGAGTCAGCTTCATATATTGTTTTCATTATATTACGATCAATAGACTGATCCTGTATGGAATAAGTTACCACAAAACCTACAAAATGATATTGATGTGTTGAAGTATCAGTACTGCCAAGACCATTACAATGATTCCAGCGGCAACAGCAGTAATTCTAATATGAATGATGGTTGTGTAACGGTTTAAATTTCTGAATTCAGAAGAATCAGTAGAGCCGCCCTGTATTCGTTATTTCATCAACATATTGCTGGGATGGTGGGTTGTCTAGTAAACAGGAGTAAATGAAACCGAGGAGATGTTCATGGTCAGGAATTAAAAACGATCAAGATCAGTATCTATCGTAAAGCCAACACAAATGCAAGGTTCTAGCAAGGAACTGTCCGGAACCTAAAACCAGCCAAAGTCAGTCAAATTATTCAATTCAATATTTCCATTTCCTATTCTTAAAATATCGGTAGAGAATTCCATAACACTTGTTTTCAGGTTTTTTGGACAAGAATAATGAGATCACCTATGAAAGATTCACGTCGAGCACTGTCAGACCTTTTATTCATTTTTTGGTGGTAAAAAAAAGCTTTCAAGGCATATTTATCTGGTAATGGAAGAAATTATTCGGAAACGCTATAGTTGCATCATACATATCATTCTTCGAGATATGAAGAGACACTCTAGAAAGTACCAACGGAGAGCTGTAGCAAGTATATATGAAAAAATATCAAAAATGATGATAACCCGTGAGTAGAAGCCCTGATATTGTTGATATATTTTGGAGCGGTCTGAGTACTGAAATCTACAGTTCATTACTAAAATTGAAGGACAATTTTAAGCATTTTCCTTTTCTCTGTGCACCTAAGAGAGCTGTTGACGGGGGTGATAATTATCGAGGATCATTGAAGTTAATCGAAAAGTGGATTCTGAATAAACTAAGATTCAGGCAGTTAGTTTTTACTGCTCATTTGTTCCCTTATTTTCAATTTACTTAAAGGTCTATCTCTGTCAGTTCAATACTCGAATCTCTTGATTCGATATTGTTTCGAAGTAAGAGTTCTCCAGTAGTAATATCGTGATCAAAACGACCTATAGCGGCGTATTAATATCTTTACTGTGAACAATTTTTTGTATTAAGTATTGGTTCTTTGAACTTGATGTAGAGATATTTGCCGGTTTTTTTACATTAGTTCGTTGCGAATAACACATGAAAATCAATTTTTGTTATTACACAATTGGTAGTGACGTATGTAAATATTCATTTCTGTATATCAATTTAATATAATTTTCAAGCTTGGAGCTTCGTTGTTGACTTTTTGGTTATTTCTCCACCCCTTTTCTGTTGAATCCTTTCAACTGGCGCCACAGGGCTTAATATTTTTTCCCATCTATTTCGACTGTAGAAAAATAACATATTTTTCTTACTCACGTCCAGCCCCGACAATGATCGACTAGCCTAGGCCTAACAACTTTTTGGTAATTACATAAATGCCAAGGTAGGTTATAAAAAGAATTGACGTCTCAACGAGGGGCCCGAAATAAAAATTTTTGATTAGGTAGTTGTTTTTTAAACTGTGTTGAGCCGGTGCAGTGAGCCTATTCCATTTTTCCCTTTTCCTTTTGGAGAAATAGACAAAACGTGTAGTTGGTTTTTTGCAACGAATATCATTTGAAGCAAGAATACGAATAGTAACGGTATTTTTGCAAGACGATTTCATTTTGTTCGATGAACAACAAGGAGTCTTGGGACTTTTTTTGTTCATTCTATCATAGGTGATCAAATGACGAATATACAGGGTGGTCGTTGATGCGTTGATGCATTTAGGTTTAGTTTACTGTGACACAATTTATGTTTACGATTCGATTTGCAATGGTTCAAAGTCAGATAAATATCCAGATTGGACGGTGAAGGACGGGTTATTATATAAATACATACCAGTGGAAAATGAACTGATTTCCAATTTCGCGGAGTGGAAGTTAGTGCTCACAGAATCTTACAGAGAAGAGGCGTTGAGGAGGTGTCATGTTGATCCGAAGTCTGCTCAATTGGTAGTGTTCAAGAGCCTTTGTCGACTCAAGGAGCTTTATCATTTCCCAAAGATGCGATGCTACGTTAAACATTATATAAAGCACTGTAAGATATGTGCTGCCCTGAAGACGACCAATAAGGCTAGGCCTGGCTTTATGGGACAGCAACGACAAGTATCTAATACTTGGCAAACCATTTCGGTTGATATATGGGGACCACTCCCTAGATCGACTGAGGAATACAGTTACTTGCTCGTTGTGTGTGATTATTTTACCAAGTTTGTTCTTCTTCACCCTTCTTCACTGTTACGAGATTCATAGAAAATGATGTTATTCTTATGTTCAGGAACCCTCAGATACTTTTTTGTGATAACGGAGTCCAATTCACGAGCAAAGAGGTCAAAAACCCCTGTAAGCGATATGGTGTTCGAATTTGGTATAACTCCCGGTATCATGCGCAAGTAAATCCAGTTGAGAGGGTCAATAGACCCTCTGCAGTGCGCTCTTTTATTGTAGATAGCACAAGGTTTGGGATGCCGAAATCCCGAAAATAGGTTATGCCTTACGGACGGCAATCCATGAGGTTACTGGGTGCAGTCGTGTTTACTTGAATTTTGGACGGTATGTTCTAATTGATGGTCGATATTATGGTCGTTTAGATAACTGTCGGGGATATTGAATGAACCCGTTCAATAGAAAGGCCTGTCGTGAAGAACTAGCCAAATTGCCTTTAGAATTTGTCGAAGTTCAAGACGTTTAAGGAATTCATACGGAAAGAATGCCCACACCTATAAAATCAGGGAAAGCGTAAAGAAGATCACTACGAAGATGGGGATTTCGTATGGAAGAACTATGTTTTGTCGAAAGGTTCTGAAACTTTTGCAGCCAAGCTAGCTCCGAAAAATATATTGTGTCGTGTTCTTAGAGTTATTTTACCTTCAGTTTACGAGTGACAAGATGTGCAAGAAGGAAAATATGTTGGGAGGTGGCACGTTGAAGACCTCAAATCTTATGTTGGTGAACAAGAAGATTGATCCGATGTGAATGCGCGAATGGATGGGATACGAATGGAGGAATAAATGTAGAATCATGATTTTGTTTCACTCCAAATATTCAGTGTTAGTGAGTTGATACGTGTCATAGTGTTATCTTCCTGCGAGTTATTTCGACCTTTCGCAGCCTTGTCAATATATTGGAATTGATACGTTTTATTTCAGTTTTGTAAATGGTTTGTGAATAGTAGGTGACAGGAAAATGATAGGAATATAGTAGGTGATGAAAATATCAGAACTCAATGAAATTTCTTCCAGAGAAGGAATTTTATTGAGGGAAGGAGAGTGTGTAACGGTTTGAATTTCTGAATTCAGAAGAATCAGTAGAGCCGCCCTGTAGGTTCGTCATTTTATCAGCATATTGCTGGAATGGTGGGTTGTCTAGTAAGCAGGAGTAAATAAAACCGAGGAGATTTTCACGGTCAGGATTTAAAAACGATTAGGATTAGTATCTATCGTGAAGCCAACACTAAAGGAACCGTCCGAAACACAAAAACATCTAAGGTCAGTCAAATTATTCAATTCAATATTTTCATTTCCTATACTTGATATATCGGTAGAGAATTCCATAACACATGTTTTCAGGTTTTTTGGACAAGAATAATAAGATCATCTATGAAAGATTCACGTCGAGCACTGTCAGACCTTTTATTCATTTTTTGAAGGTGAAAGCTTCCAAGGCATATTCATCTGGTAATGGGAGAAATTATTCGGGAGAGCTGTATTTGCATCATACATATCATTCTTCGATATATGAGGAGACACTCTGGAAAGTACCAACGGTGATCCGCAGCAAGTATATAAGAAAAAAAATCAAAAATGATGTCAGTTTTGTAAATAGTTTGTGAATAGTAGGTGAAAGGATTATGGTAGGAATATAGTAGGTGATAAGAATATCAGAACTCAATGAAATTTCTTACAGAGAAGGAATGTTATTGAGGAAAGGGGGTTGTGTAACGCTTTGAATTTCTGAATTCAGAAGAATCAGTAGAGCCGCCCTGTAGGTTCGTTAGTTTATCAGCATATTGCTGGGATGGTGGGTTGTCTAGTGAGCAGAAGTGAATGAAACCGAGGAGATTTTCACGGTCAGGATTCAAAAACTATTAAGATTAGTATCTATCGATCCACAAACCACTTTTTCATCGAAACTATCGAAGGAAAATTGCTGCTTCTACTGTAGAATGCGCATTGTTTGACAGTTGGGGACTATATAGGCAGGTTTCCATATCGATTGCTTCATTCAAATGCGGGTTACAAACTACAAACTACAAAATTCCAGGAACGTGATTCAGGTAAGCATTTCTATCAAGTTTTAATTGGATGGATCAGTAATTTTGATTTGTATTTAAGGTTGGACTTGTGGAAAAATCGTGTTTCTGGGGGTGAACATCAATAAATACAGCCCGCTCAGTGGATGTTCATATGTGAAGCTGCCTGAATGTATCGAGCGTAGGAAGGCCGTGGTTAATGTCCGTAATGAAGATCAGCATTGTTTTGCATGGGCTATCACTTCAGCACTACATCCTGCAATCGATAGAACGTCAGAATTTTCATCATATCCACATTTCAATACAGTCGTAGATGTAACAGGTATGAATTTTCCGGCAAATTTGAAGTATATTGTGAAATTTGAAGACAAGAATGATATTTCAGTTGATGTGTACGGTTTAGAAAGTAAATTCGAGAAGGGTAAAATAATGTATGAAATAATTGGACCATTACATTACTCTCAGAGAAGACTCAGGAGACATGTCAATTTGTTACTTATCACAGATGATTTCGGTAATAGTCATTATTGTTGGATCAAAAATCTTTCAAGATTAGTTTCAAGCCAATTATCGGCTCATGGCTCATGAGAAATATTTTTGTGATGGCTGTTTATTATATTTTTCTAATAAACAATCACTATTTCGTCATAAGATAAATTATTGTAATCACTTGAGTACTACAACACCATCAACCAATTTCAAAGTCAATAAATATGGGAAAATGGTGCCTGAAAATATACTAACTTTTGATAACTTTGAGAAACAAATGAAGGTACCATTTGTAGTGTATGCCGATTTTGAATCAGTACTCAAGCCGATTCAAACCACTAAACCAAATCCTGAATACTCGTACTCGATCAAGACATTCAAACATGAGCCTTATTCATTTGCTTATTTGATTAAATGTTCATGCAATGATGACTTGTCAAAATTTTTTTAGTATAGGGGTGTGGATGCAGCACAGAAATTCGTTAGCAAAATCGAAGATGATTTGAAAAATATTAATGAAAATCATCTCAGGTTTCCTATTCCTATGGATGCACAAACTCCTGAGGAAAAGGAACAGTTTGCTTCTGCCACAAATTGTCGCATTTGTTCTGAACAATACAATGATGGTGAAGTTAAAGTGAGGGATCATTGTCATCTCACAGGAAAAAAAAGGTCCCCTGCTGCTCATTCATCATGTAATTTGAATTTTAAATTACCAAATTTCATTCCTATAATTTTTCACAATCTGAGTGGATATGGTTGTCACTTATTCATAAAGGAATTGTATAAAAACAAAGATAAAGTGGATGTAATCCCACAAACTGATGAAAAATATATATCTTCCACAAAACATCTCTTTACACATTCCTATACGGATAAAGATGGTAGGGTGAAGAAGAATTATTTGAAAATGAGATTCATTGATAGTTTCAGATTCATGCCTAGTTCTTTGCAGAATATAAATAAGTTCGATACATCTAATGATAAAATGAGAAACCAATCCAATATCCCAGTGACGAAGTCAGTTCTGGGCAATTTCAAGGATGAATTCCCAAAAGATCCAATAATCAGCTTCTACGGTTCAGGTGCTGAAGCGTATTATGTGATATCTGTTGATGGTGAACTGAAGAAGGCCAAAGGCGTCAAACGATATGTTATAAAGAATGAATTGACATGTGAAGACTATGAAAAAATTATCGAAGAAGGAGGTATGATATTCAGGATGACGAACTCATTCAAAAGCGTATTACATGATATCTGCACTGAATTGAAAAATAAAGTCGCAGTACTTGAACTCTTCCATGGGGTCATAGCGATATAGAGTTTTATCGAAATGATCCTAATGACAACATTCGTTGGGTGTCTGAAATCGTTCATTCTTTGTCCCAAGAGAGCGCCTTAGACCAACTAATTAATTTGTTGTCTGTTGAGATGAATAACTGAATTATCATTCGAAGTGTTGTTGCTTTTTCCTCCAATCCGGAACATTCATTATTTGTGATTATTCCATTGTGATTTTTTCACATTAAAGTATTACTTTTGTCAAGTTACTTTGATGAATATAAAAATGATTGAAAAAATGTTATTTGTTTTACTTATATTTTTCCTAACCAATTACTGCAAAGTATATAGCATAATGTAAATGAAAGAAATATCAGTTTGAAAAGAATCATCGTAGGGTGTATAATGTCTAAAACGATAGATAAATTTGGTAGAAAAATGAAATGCTGTGGTAATGTCATTCGAGGTCCTCCCGGGAATGGATTTGAATTAACAAAAGATGGTCATTATGACATGCAAAGAAAAATATTGAAAAATACAAGCGAACCAATTGACAAGAGTGATTGTGTAACTGTATCATATCTTGAGGGGGAAATTAATGGAACAAAAGAGGTCATACTTCTAGCCCTACAAGCTGCAATAAAATCCATAATTGGTAATGTTGCTCGCGATGCACATCAATCATTCGATGATAAAATTGTAGAGGATAACTTTGGCTCGTAAATGTGACAATCTGAAAAGTGATGTAGAAACGAAAATTTCTGACATAACAACATCTACAATGAAAAAATATGATGCATTGGAAGAGAGAGTTGTAGTTCTGGAGAAAAAACATAAAGTCACACCATCAGGCGGACTGGGGTATCCAGGACTGAACATTCATCCAAATGTTAGAATAATAAAACCAAAACCAACAGATGACGTATTAATTGAACGGGCATGGTGAATGCATTCCGCGCGCGAATTAGGTTAGGTTGGATTAGGGTAGGTTAGGTTAGTTCTGGAGAAACGTTAGGTTGGGTTAGAGAAATGTTAGGTGAGGTTAGGGTAGGTTAGGGTAGGTTAGACTAGGGTAGGTTAGGTTAGTCCTGGAGAAACGTTAGGTAAGGTTAGAGAAACATTACGTTAGGTTAAGGATCAAAGTGAATGCATACCGCGCGCGTTTCCCCTTCCCCCATCATCTCACCCGCCTGCCCCACTGCTCGCCTACCATCATCCGCCCGGGGCGCCGAAAAGAGACTAACTGTCTCGCAGAAGCGCGAGCGCGACCGTGAGCAGTTTTGGGCCCGAAGCGCGCTTGCGCGCGTAGCCCCCCCCCTCAGGGAAACCATCCACCGCCCCACCCTCTGAGTCCCACCCCCACCCATGGCCCCACCCTCAACTCCTAACAGTCGCGCCTCACGCCCCCACCCCCATTGTACGTGCGCACCCACGTCACATTCCCACCACTCGCGCATGCATGCCTATACCCCAAGGAGAGCACTCTTCGACATTCAGTACGACAGCTCGAGTCATCGAGTCAACACTCCAGTCTAGTCCACTCCAGTCCAGTCAACAAGCAAAATTTTGAGTAAGTTAACAATGTTATTTTTTTTATATCAACTAACTTTGTATTATTTCACATTTTCAGAATGGCATCCAACACCCAGGAGTTGAACAATGCAGTGGCATCCATCATACCTGTGACAGAGCAGGAGAAGGCAGCCCCTTCGAGAGTTAGGGGCCCTAACTCCATCCAACATGATTGCTTGAACCGCAATACTCTGTGTGTGTTCATCACTATCAAGTCATGATTGACAGTTTGCTGTAAGTTTCTATAGTGAACAATATATTTTTTTGATCGTTTAAATTTGGAATTAATTAAGGAACTTTCGATTTTGCATATGGAGGTATCAAACGTTCAACTAAGAATGAAAAATCGAAATGTTTATCGTGAAGTTCTTGGGGATAATGTATATCCACTTCCAATACATATCCATAAGGACTATCAACATCCACATTCATTATATCAAGATTGAGAATTTCATGAGGTGTCAACTATGAAAATTCACCTGTTGGTAATGATTGTGACATGCTGTGACCATATAGATTTGTTACATCCAAATATGAAATGAATGGAGATGGTTCATTTGGATTAAAATTCGGTAAAAATTTATTGTTTGCTTTATGTTTCCTATCACTACATTGACTGATTCCACCACGAATACCTTCTTGAAAGAAGTGAACCATATCAATGTCAGTTAGTAATTCCAATCCAATATTAGTATATTTCAACATGGCATCCCACGATAATCCGGGTGCAGTGAAGTATTGTGCCGGATCCAATTTATATTTATCAACAGATATATTTCTAAAGTTTTCAAAAATGTCACATAATAGTAACACATCTGACTTTAAATATAAATCGGAGTATTCACCCAAATCCTGACATTCGAACAAATTCCAAACAAGTTGAGCTCTCCCATAATCATTATCTGATATATGTTCACAATTGAGTTTATCATAAAATTGATTTTTGGTTGGAAGTCTTGGATGATTCAGTTTGTCGATGTCATCAACAAAACTATAGGGAAATACATCTTTCTTTCTCATGAAATTGAAATATTCAATTCGTGGGAAATGTTTGCGCATCTCGATACACTGATCAGATGTTAGATTGACTCCTAAATTCTGCAAAGAACTAGGCATGAATCTGAAACTATCAATGAATCTCATTTTCAAATAATTCTACTTCACCCTACCATCTTTATCCGTATAGGAGTGTGTAAAGAGATGTTTTGTGGAAGATATATATTTCTCATCAGTTTGTGGGATGACATCCACTTTATCTTTGTTTTTATACAATTCCTTTATGAATAAGTGACAATCATATCCACTCAGATTGTGAAGAATCATAGGAATAAAATTTGGTAATTTAAAATTCAAATTACATGATGAATGAGCAGCAGGGGACCTTTTTTTTCCTGTGAGATGACAATGATCCCTCACTTTAACTTCACCATCATTGTATTGTTCAGAACAAATGCGACAATTTGTGGCAGAAGCAAACTGTTCCTTTTCCTCAGGAGTTTGTGCATCCATAGGAATAGGAAACCTGAGATGATTTTCATTAATATTTTTCAAATCATCTTCGATTTTGCTAACGAATTTCTGTGCTGCATCCACACCCCTATACTAAAAAAATTTTGACAAGTCATCATTGCATGAACATTTAATCAAATAAGCAAATGAATAAGGCTCATGTTTGAATGTCTTGATCGAGTACGAGTATTCAGGATTTGGTTTAGTGGTTTGAATCGGCTTGAGTACTGATTCAAAATCGGCATACACTACAAATGGTACCTTCATTTGTTTCTCAAAGTTATCAAAAGTTAGTATATTTTCAGGCACCATTTTCCCATATTTATTGACTTTGAAATTGGTTGATGGTGTTGTAGTACTCAAGTGATTACAATTATTTATCTTATAACGTAATAGTGATTGTTTATTAGAAAAATATAATAAACAGACATCACAAAAATATTTCTCATGTTCATGAGCCGATAATTGGCTTGAAATTAATCTTGAATGATTTTTGATCCAACAATAATGACTATTACCGAAATCATCTGTGATAAGTAACAAATTGACATGTCTCTTAAGTCTTCTCTGAGAGTAATGTAATGGTCCAATTATTTCATACATTATTTTACCCTTCTCGAATTTACTTTCTAAACCATACACATCAACTGAAATATCATTCTTGTCTTCAAATTTCACAATATCCTTCAAATTTGCCGGAAAATTCATACCTGTTACATCCATGACTGTATTGAAATGTGGATATGATGAAAATTCTGACGTTCTATCGATTGCAGGATGTAGTGCTGAAGTGATAGCCCATGCAAAACAATGCTGATCTTCATTACGAACATTAACCACGGCCTTCCTACGCTCGATACATTCAGGCAGCTTCACATATAAACATCCACTGAGCGGGCTGTATTTATTGATGTTCACCTCCAGAAACATGATTTTTCCACAAGTCCAACCTTAAATACAAATCAAAATTACTGATCCATTCAATTAAAACTTGATAGGAATGCTTACCTGAATCACGTTCCTGGAATTCTGTAGTTTGAGCGATAATCCAATTTTGAAATCCATCAAATGAGGATTTCAAATCAGTAGATTGGTCAACTGTTCTATTATGAGAGTTTCCTTCAGGTCTTGTGTTTGCAGAATATAACTCCGAAATACTTCCATATTCACTTTGATGATTTCGTGAACCCTGATTCCAATAATTCTATAACTTTCTGCCTGATTTCATCAAAGAATAACATGTAATCAGTGTAAACAATGGAACTCTGCATCCTGTATGTAGCTATCCGACGCTTGAAGGCACTCTTTATAATTTGAACGCCATCACTCAATTGTACACATGCATTATTCTTATGTTGCAGAATTCTATTGTGAGAATTCCCTTGAGTCAATGGAATCATCACATTACAACAATTACATATGTACATAGGTGTTGCAGCGTCATCTTATCTCACTCGTTCCACTAATGGACCTCCTTGACAACTCTGGAGCTGATGACGACGAAGGTTGTCACTACGAGTAAAAGATTTATCACATTCACAAGAATACATTTTCTATGATATGTTCTCACTAACTCACTCGAAGAAAACTGACATAACCAACACTCGCCCGCTTCTCAAATAACACAGTCCACGCCGCCTACGCGTCACCGTCGAGAGTGAGGGTAGAGCCATGCGTTACGTTATAGCCATCGCCACATCGAGGGAGGTAAGGGTACACCGATGATTACGCATTACTCAGCCAAACGCCGTGGGATGCACATCTAGCTCTCCTACCGGTGAACAGTTGCTGCTGGGGATAGAGCGATGTGTTACGTCACAGCCTTCACTGCATCGAGAGAGGTGAGGGCAGAGCGATGAATACGCATTACTCAGCCACACGTCGTGGAGTGAACATCTTGCTTTCTAACCGTTGAACGATTGCTGCTGCTGTGACATCACACCACTACTAACTTGGTGGCCTCACACCGATGGAGCATTCATTACTTGAAGGATCTTCGAAGTATGCAGACGTATGTTTGTACATAGACAAACACATGATGAAATCCTGTACCGTGCATTCTCTCTTACACTCACACACACACAAAATCTCATATGAAAAAAAATCCTGAACGATCCATGAACCAGACACTTCAAGGTCACATCGCCTTGACTTCACTAAACAACAACAACAAAAAAAGCAATAATACGTCATAGTGGTGGGGGAGGCTTAGAACCGGCTCAAAGCTCCTACTTGAATCACTTCATATTATTGATGGAATGAGTAGGGGGGTAAAGACGGGTCTGGACCTCCCCTCAAGGGAATGTCCTCCCAGTGCCACAACTCTGACTGTCACCTTGATTTTTTTTCTATTATTCGCCTATGAGTTGACCTTCAGTTGCGTGTAACATAATGAGCTGGAACTCTTTCTTTTCTCTTCGCCCATGATTGGCGTTGAGTTGCGTGTGACTCCATGACCATGAACCCCTTTTTACTCTACGCCTATGATTTGGCCTTCAGTTTTGTGGTTGCACGTCACATGACCATGGAAATTTCCCAACCGGTCTTCAGCTACAAACACGTCATATGACCTTGGGAAAAATTCTGAACGATATTGAGCTCATAACACGTCATATGACCTCAAACACAAAGTATGGTTTGACAACCGGCTTTGCCCTTGATACGTGAGCTCAAATGTATAGGAGATGTAACCTTGAACCCCCTTTCCTCCTGATAATTCTTATACAGGGTGTTTGGTAGCTGGGTGCAAACCTTTAAGAGGGTGATACACTAGCCCATGTAGAACATATTCATACAAACATTTTTATTTTCTAGCGCGTTTTTGATTTTTAAGGGCACTTTTACGATTTTTAGTACGAAAACCCAAAATTGGTCAATTAAATGCTAATAACTTCGAATCTAAACAGAAATGTCCGGTTTTTTAAATTTATTTCAGTAGTCTTATGTGTCCCCAATCGTACTAAGGTAGCTTGAAGCACCATTGTGTCCAAAAAAGTTATGTACAGAGCATTTAAACTTTACAAAAAAAGAAAGAAAATAAAAAATCTGACCTTTGATGCCAAATAAAAAAATTATGTGTTCAGATAGGTATTCGAATAGGTGATTAGTATTTGTTTAGTTTCAAGGTGATAACGACAAGTAACTAGCAATCCAAGCAATGAGTGTTGTCATCGTTATAAAGGTGAACATATTTTTATATTCCTAAACTGTAATTTCACATTTTTTTTCGAAATGGATAATTTGACATTGGAAGGATCAATTGTGCAATTAATCAACAAAATGAAGTCTTTGAGCAGAGACCCATAACATCATTGATTGCCGATAAGGGCTATAAAATTGAAAAAATGTCTATGCTTTCTACACGATATGGTAAATCCATCCAGGTAGTTTCATTGGCTGAGGAAAGTGATAATTCTTTCAAATCGTGACTTCCAAAACGTGTCACAGAGCAATTCACAGAAGACATTATTCGTGAAGTCAATTCATCCAAAGCTAAATTCATTTTTACATATATGGGTCAAAGTTCTCAGGATTATCCTGGTGCCAAGACCCGCTCATTGGTGAAATTAGATATTTTAAATTGAAGGTGTGGACTATGTCTTCATTCTCTTTGTAAATAGTGAAAATATGGTTTATTTATATGAAATATGTATCAACTCTCTCGCTTCAAACAAGATCAAATTTCAAGTGAGTGTTTTTCCATTTACAATATATCTCCCAAACTAATGAATGTAATTTGTGCTTTTATCAGAATTGTTCATCATACAAATATGTGGATGCAATACTCAGCACAAGAGTGGCCGGAAGCTGTGAATTTGGATTCTGCAATAAGAAAAATGGCATGGGAAATGGCTGATCTGAGTATTGACGCTCTACATTAATCAAATTATGATGATTCCCAAAGAATTAAAGAGCATAGAAGCGGTTTTATAAATAGAAAGACCAATTCCACATTTGCAAACCACCTATTAGCAGAAGGACATGAGTTCAATCAGGAATACGATGTGTTACATTTAGAAGAGAACAGTTTGAAACTCAATCTTCTAGAATGAGAATCAATAGATTCAGGAATTCGGGTAATTTACTGAATGATCAATTAGAATTAAATAACTTTCCGTTACTGAATATTTTTTCAAATGAGGAAAATGGAACATGAGCTCAGGTAATTAAATTCATTACAAACTCAGGTAAAAAAAACAGTTACTTGAAATTCAGGTACCTCAAATTGTAGAATAAGGTACATATAGCATTTAATTTGTAGAATTAGTTATTAAGACACGCCCGAGGAAGCCATTGTATGGCGACACACGTGTTGCGTTTTTGTTAAACTATTTAGTGAAAATCACACAATAAAGTGTTTTCAGAATACGTTAGTTATAAATTTTCATCAAGTATCGGCCGATTCCATCATATATCTGATCCTTCAGTGTGAGGTTTCAAGTAGATACCATTCCCTTGTTTACCTAAAGGAATTGCCTCCATGTGATTATTATATCGATTTGTCTCACTCAGCTGCTCCCCACTCGCTCTGGCTGTTTGAACTGTTTTCGTTATGCCAGCTGTAGCACCAGCTAAACTACCTAGCGCTGATGAACCGGCAAAATTTGAAGTGAGTGATAGTATTCCACCAATTTTAGGAATTGGTATGATTCGAGGTGTGCGAATTCTCTCTTTTCCACCTGCACGTATATTTGCGTGCTGCTTTTGGCGCAATTTCAGATGTTTTTCTAGAATTTTTGACAAAAAATTCACTTCCTCCCGCTTTGAGTAAAACATCGCGCACCTTCCCAACGATATCAGAACCAAAAGCTAATAACTTAGAATCTTTTAATTTTTTTGTAGCTTTTTTTTTCTCGATAGGACGTTTTTTGTATGCGCAACTGCTTGGATGGTGACTTGAAACCCATACCAAATTGGCGTTTTGCCTTCATTATATTTGTAATAAGCCATGCGGCTCCTTTCTCTTCAATAGAAGCGTTTTTTGCCATGAATCGATTCCAAGAACTTTCAGTAAGTTCCCGATGCGCTATGTGTCTAGCTACAAGATTGTTGGGATTATGTGAATATACAATATCGTGTTTTTTGCATGCAACATCCAGTTGATTGACACCTGGATAACCTCCACCGATATTTTCTGCAATTTGGTGCCAGGACCGGAATACTGATAGCCAGGTAAGTGTATTTCAAATGGTAGATTATTGATGAGTGAATTCACCAATCCTCTACCATTTATTCGGGTGCAATTTAGTAGATCTGCAACGGTTCATAACCCGCATTTGAATGAAGCAATCGATATGGAAACCTGCTTATATAGTCTCCAACTATCATACAATGCGCATACTACAATAGAAGCAGCAATTTTCCATCGATAGTTTCAATGAAAAAGTGGTTTGTGGATCGGAAAGCGGTGTCAAACAGCGTTATAGATCTTTACTTCCACTATCCATTCGCGGTCTGATTATTATTGGACTTTCTAATTGTGGCAAAAACCAAATGTTATGATTTCTCTGCTGATTCTACGATTTGCAAATGTTCATCTTTATTCAAAGTCCCTTCATCAATCCAAATATTGAGTATTTACGTGAAGTATTAGCGCCAATTGAAGGGTTGAGATTTTACACTTTCGCCAATAATACAGCTGAAATAGTAGAGCCAAAACCGATTCAATATTAATTTTCGATGATGTGATGTGTGAAAAACAGGATGTCATACGATCATATTTCAGTATAGGTGGTCTTGAAAATGTGGATTGCTTCTATCTAGCCCAAGCAAATTCACGAGTCCCGAAACAATTGATCCGAGATAATGCAAATTTTATTGTGCTGTTTAAACAAGATGATATGATATGATATGATACCCAAAAAAGGTCGATAAAAAACTGATTTTTCCTCCACAAAAATGACTTTATTTGAATATGATATGAATCTCAATCATATTTTTTCTGATCACGTGTCACCAGATATGACATACAAGCAATTAGAATATATGTGTGCGAGATTCTGGGAGGGTAAATATGGATTTTTAGTAATTGATAAGGATCGAAAAGTGCTAGATGTAGGTTATCGAAAAGGATTTGATGCTTTCATATATCTTTGACGTTCCTGAAATAATTAGATCATTCGAGTGCTGGATAGTATGGACGATGCTTGATTGTACACATTCATGAAGTGAATACATTATGGAGGAAAAAATGATGATAGAATGTGTTTGAAAAGAAAGGTAATCAATGTCAGAATCAAATTCTCCTCTAATCTTTGAGATGTAGAAACCAACATATTCACGATTAACACAATCCGTACTCTCTTCAGGTTGTGCTATATTTTTCAAACGTTCATTTTCCATATCAAAGTTTCCATCGGAAGTCATTTCGAAACCGAGTCCAGGTGGTCCTTGCAAAAAAATATTTGAAACAGCCTTACTTCTGGGACCAAACTTATCGATGCTGCCTCCACTCATTTTTGTGATTCACAACTATAACCTACCTTGGCATTTATGTTATTACCAAAAATTAGTCCGGCACAGACTAGCCGATTATTGTCTGGATGTGGGCAAGAAAAATATGCTTTTTAACAGTCGAAATAGATGGAAAAAAGTAAGCCCTGGGGCGCCAGTTGAACGGATTCAACAGAAAAGGGGTGGAAAAATAGCCAAAAGTCAACAAAGAAGCTCCAAGCTTGAAAATTATAATAAATTGATATATAGAAATAAATATTTACAAACGTCACTACCAACTGTGTAATAACAAAAATTGATTTTCATATGTTATTTGCAACGAACTAATGTAAAAAACAAGCAAATATAGCTACATCAAGTTCAAAGAACCAATACTTAATACTAATAAACTTTCACAGTGAAGATATTATTACGCCTCTATAGGCCGTTTTGATCACGATATAACTACTGGAGAACTCTCACTTCGGAATAATATCGAATCAAAAGATTCGAGTATTGAACTGAGAGAGATAGACCTTTACGTAAATTGAAAATAAGGGAACAAATGAGCAGTCAAAATTAACTGCCTGAATCTTAATTTATCCAGAATCTTCTTTTCGATTGATTTCAATGAAACTTGATAATCATTACCCCCGTCAACAGCTATCTTAGGTGCATAGAGAAAAGGAAAATGCTTAAAACTATTCAAAATATATCAACAATATCAGGGCTTCTACTCACGGGTTATCATCATTTTTGATATTTTTTCTTATATACTTGCTACGGCTTTCCGTTGATACTTTCTAGAGTGTCTCCTCATATCTCGAAGAATGATATGTATGATGCAACTATAGCTTTTCCGAATAATTTCTTCCATTACCAGATAAATATGCCTTGAAAGCTTTTTTTACCACCAAAAAATGAATAAAAGGTCCGACAGTGCTCGACGTGAATCTTTCATAGATGATCTTATTATTCTTGTTCAAAAAACCTGAAAACATGTGTTATGGAATTCTCTACCGGTATATCAAGTATAGGAAATGAAAATATTGAATTGAATAATTTGACTGACCTTAGATGTTTTTGTGTTTCGGACGGTTCCTTGCTAGAACCTTGCTTTTGTGTTGGCTTTACGATAGATACTAATCCTAATCGTTTTTGAATCCTGACCGTGAAAATCTCCTCGGTTTTATTTACTTCTGCTCACTAGACAACCCACCATCCCAGCAGTATGCTGATAAAATAAAGAACCTACAGGGTGGCTCTACTGATTCTTCTGAATTCAGAAATTCAAACCTGACTTTGAACCATTGCAAATCGAATCGTAAACATAAATTGTGTCACAGTAAACTAAACCTAAATGCATCAACGCATCAACGACCACCCTGTATATTCGTCATTTGATCACCTATGATAGAATGAACAAAAAAAGTCCCAAGACTCCATGTTGTTTATCGAACAAATTAAAATCGTTTTGCAAAAATACCGTTACTATTCGTATTCTTGCTTTGAATGATATTCGTTGCAAAAAACCAACTACACGTTTTGTCTATTTCTCCAAAAGGAAAAGGGAAAAATGGAATAGGCTCACTGCACCGGCTCAACACAGTATAAAAAACAACTACCTAATCAAAAATTTTTATTTCGGGCCCCGCGTTGAGACGTCAATTCTTTTTATAACCTACCTTGGCATTTATGTAATTACCAAAAAGTTGTTAGGCCTAGGCTAGTCGATTATTGTCGGGGCTGGACGTGAGTAAGAAAAATATGTTATTTTTCTACAGTCGAAATAGATGGGAAAAAATATTAAGCCCTGGGGCGCCAGTTGAACGGATTCAACAGGAAAGGGGTGGAGAAATAGCCATTTTGTGTTGGCTTTACGATAGATACTAATCTTGATCGTTTTTAAATCCTGACCATGAATATCTCCTCGGTTTTATTTACTCCTGCTTACTAAACAACTCACCATCCCAGCAATATGCTGATAAAATAACTAATACAGGGCGGCTCTACTGATTCTTCTGAATTCAGAAATTTAAACCGTTACACAACCATCATTCAGATCAGAATTACTGCTGCTGCCGCTGGAATCATTGTAATGGTCTTGGCAGTACTGATACTTCAACACATCAATATCATTTTGTAGGTTTTGTGGTAACTTATCCCATACAGGATCAGTCTATTGATCGTAATATAATGAAAACGATATATGAAGCTGACTCAGTTACGCACAGACGATCTAACTATGCATACCACAATTGATAAATTTTGGCGTGGTGTTAGTAAACCACTTGTTGGGAGATCGGGTGTTGGATTCATTCTCACACCACATGATGATTATGACATTTAGAATATTGGTGAGCCTGTAGACGGTGAAGACTCTGTCACTGAAAGATATGTTGACGATCACATTGAAGAAGCCAAGGAATCAACCCTGAACTATTTCCAAGAATTCATTGCGCCAGCGCTACGATACGTCAGAAAAAACATATCGAACTGCGAGTCATCATTGACAAAAATGCACTCATCACTCCAGCATTTGATGATCGATTGAGTAATTTGGAAAAGCGAATTGGTGTTATAACCGAGTTGATTGATACTTTTACTGAGCGAGTTAATGAAGTTGAACAGTCAGTCGTTAAACCTGCACGTGAATAAATAAAGGAATTTTATTACTTGTGGCAGATGGATCTGATGGAAATGCAAACATATTATGTTAAAGAAAATGACGGTCATAGGTACATCCTCATAGTGATCAACTGTTATTCGAAGTATGTATGGTCAAGACCATTGAGGAATGAAACTGCTGATTCAGTTACTGCAGCTATGGCGAGTGTGTTGAAAGATGCGAAGCATATCCCAAGAAACTTACAATCTGATCACGGTACCGAGTTTTATTATTCAAAATTTTCATCGCTAATGAGAGAGCACCGTATCAATTATTACTCAACATTCAACACAAAAAAGGCTGCAATTGCGGAAAGAATCATCATAACGTTAAAAAGTTGACTTTATAGACAATTTTCACTCCAAGGCCATTACAGTTGGTTGAATATTCTTCCTAAAATTACCAGTCAATATAACCACATTCATCGTACCATTGGCATCAAGCCTGCAGAGGTAAAACCACTCACAAAATTGACAGATCATGCAAGATCAAAGAAGCAGCATGGAAAACGCAAAAAAAAAGAATTTAAAATTGGAGATATGGTGCGAATCAGTGAGTATGAAGGCGTATCCGGAAAAGGTTATACGGCAAATTTTACAACTGAGCTTTTCAGAATTGTAGAAGAGGGAATTGTGGAAGAGGAAGTTGGAATTATTGGAGACGAGGCAGATATTGAAGTCGACGAAGATGCTAATGTTTTGGAGCACGAGGAGATTGTTGCAGTTGTTGGAGTCCCGAGCGGGGCCGAGGGGCGGCGTACTAAGGGGTCCGGAAGGTGAGGTGAAGTACTGAGGGGGCCGAGGGGCGGAGTTTTACGCATGAAACGCTACGATACTCATTCCATCCTGCGTCGATTACGTCACACGTTTCCCCTACTTCTGTTTGAACCAAAAATTGCAAAATGTTCAGCTCCATAAGAAAATATATGGGATTCAAAGTCAAATTTCATTGGTGCTTCAAGGTATCTGTCCCCTGCTACATGATCTGCAGCTCTTGAGCAGATCATATTCCATATACACTGCCCAAAATAATCCAGAATAAAGTCTATCAAATCTCTTCTGAAAGAATAGAAGTTCAAGCTCTCGTGTTTGAAAAGTGTATATATTTCTTGTACAATCGAGGATGTATTGAACTCTTGCCATTTGTGCGTATCAAGCTTAGATTTGCGGGACCCACAGGCTCTCATTCCAGCTTATTTCTTGGTCTTGGAATCACTCAATACCTTACGTGATACAGAAATATCAGACTTGAAATCAAATAGATTGTCACGCTGGCAGTTATTGCAGAAAATGCATCAGTCATTTTGGAAAAGACGGCACAGAGAGTATCTTCATACTTTATTGCAGATGAACAAATGGATCGATATATCGACTCAAATAGAACCTGATTCTCTTGTTTTGAATGATGAGATCTTACCCTCTCTGAAATGGCAACTTAGTAGAATAGTATCTATTCATCCTGGCAATGATTGTGCTGCCAGTTGGAACATGTTATCAGGGCATTGAATAATTTCATATTATATTCATATCTTTTTCACTTCCTTTTATGAATTTGTCATTTAAGGTGAGCGGTATGTTCAGTTCTTGTGAATATCAAAATTAATTTTGTCCCTGATTTATTGCAAGTATACAATGACGAATATTATCTCACTCTTCACAAAAAGAAGATAACTGTCTGAAGAAAAAAACACTACGACAGAGACAAACAATTTTTTACTCCTGTAACGAGATCCCTTGCCGGTCACTGTTGCTCCTGTTTATCATTTCATGTATGTATATGTATATATTACGTGTGTCTATGTGTTTTTCATAGTTTTTTCGGTGGATATTCTTTGGAAAGCCGTTAGTGTGCGCTAGTAAACTATTATCAATGCGGCCTTCCGTCTGAGCTACATATTTTCGCCAGCAAACATGGAAGTCGATCACTATATATATATATATATATATATATATATATATATATATATATATATATATATATATATATATATATATATATATACACATATATAGAGAGAGAGGAAGGGTAGTCGTTGCTGACTAGTTAAGAATAAAAACTATTGGATAGTGTGGTATTGCAGCAAGTAAATGAGTACTCTTTTAAGTTAGTCCAAGCTTTCGGAAAGTTTTATTTCCATCATCAGGTAAACTACAATAATAAAAGTTTTAAAGTAAGATCAAAAATATTAATTGTTCATGACTTTCATCTTATGTGAGGATGGTTACATTGATGTTGAAGAAAAAATGTTGATACAGTGGAGAAGATGAAACTTGATATACAATTCTAAATGCTTGGGATTATTTTTTATAAAATATTGTTTTTCGTCAGACCCTTATTCACATATGCGTGCAGGATTCAAATGAACGAGTCTGAGGATAGAACGTTAAGAATGCCAGAGTGACATCTGTCAATTGATTAAACTTATATATTCTCACTGGTAGTACCAAGTGTACTCTAGTGTATAATGTAAAATTTATGTTTGAATACAATTGTTATAAAAGATTGAATTTAAGATTTGTTATACAATGGAATTGTTCAAATTGATATTGTTTTTGTGAAAGCTCTTTCCTAGAGTCAATAAGTAGGAATAAATTTCACTCAAGTGATTAATATCTGTTTTTTTGTTCATACAATTGTTATTTTCAAAAATGTGAGACATTTCTAGAAAGGACCTCTTAGCTGAGATTGATTCAGTGGTTATTACTTTCATTGAGTTATGATCCATATGGTGGTCAAACTTATTCACATGGTCTGCTAAAGAGCATCTTTCTGGATGTAATCTACAGTCACTTTTGTGCGAAGTAATTCTAGCACCTAATGATCGTGAAGTTTGGCCAACATATATCTTATCACATGATTGACACGGAATACTATACACAACATTCACTTGGTTTATTAAAGGGACCTTGTCTTCGACTTTGCTATGGATTGATTTAATGGTAAGTACCGTTTTATTGGCTATTTTAATGTTAGGTAAATTTTGAAAAATCCTAGATAGTTTGGGAGTGATCTTCTTGATAAAAGGTAGGGATGTAAAAACGAATTGGGCTGGAGCATCACCAGTTATATTGTCATTGACAGGGAGGGTTAAATTGGAAGTTAAATTATAGTTTTCCAGAGATGTTGGTGTACTGAACAAAATATTATTCACCGAACGAATTGGATAAGAATTTTTTATGAAAAGATTTGCGAGATATTTGAAATTTTTATTATGGAAGCTTGAATCTGAGATTTTTAGCACTCTATTTTTCAGTTGCTTGACCAAGTTCACTTTCATTGAATGTTTATGATACGATAGGTAGTTCATGTATCTACCTGAGCTGCAAGGTTTTCTGTACCAGTCAATTAAGACTTTGTTATCTGTTTTTCTGATGAACTTTGTATCGAGGAATGGTACTGACTGCAAGTTATCTTCTGTTTCTATCGTAAACTGAATGTATGGGTCGTAACTGTTGAGAGTGTCAAGAATCTCATTGAAGCCATCATGAGGCAATGAAACTATGATATCATCTATATATTTTTTCAAAAAATGAGGTTTAAAGGACAAGACTGGTAATACTGTGTCCAATACATCATCCATCAGATATGCTGCTAATATTGGGGAAATAGATGCTCCCATGGGAGTTCCAAAGGTTTGCTTATAAAATTTGTTGTTGAAGGAAAAATATGTACTGTTAAAAAGGAAGGTTAATAATTTGGAAAAGGTTTCTTCATCAATGTTGCAATTGCTCCAATTCTTATGAATTGATCTTAGACATGCTTCTGAATAAACGTTGGTAAATAAGGAGACTACATCCAGACTAGCTATGATATAGTTTGGAGGTAAAATAGTGTTATTAAATTTTTTCGTTACTTCAAATGAATCCTTTATATAGTACTCATTGTCATAATCATATGCTTTGGTCAAAATACTGGTTAAAAGGGAGGCTAGAGCCTCAGTAGGCGCACCTATAGAGGCTACAATAGGTCTCACCGATAGTGTAGGTTTATGTATTTTGGGCAAAGCATAGAACCTCGGAGCGATACCATTATAGCAAGTGAGTTTCTTTTTTATTGTTTCATCAATATAGTTACTATCTTTTAATTCTTTAATGAAGGCATTACATTTTCTTTGGATGGAGGTTGTTGGATCTTCATTTAATTCTGTATATGATGTATCATTTAGGATGATCTCATTTGACAGATTTATATACTGTTCTTTTTCCATAACCACTGTGATATTACCTTTGTCTGAAGAAGTTAAGATTAAATTTGGGTTTTCTTCTAAAAATTTTATTGACTCCAATAATAAATTTCGAAACATCGTTGAATGGTGAGATGTGTTATGGATATGATTGGTAATAACGTTGGAAGCCCTTGCCATAGTGATATTTCTCTGAGACTGGTCTAGAATATTTGATGTAATATAATCTACATCAGCTAAAATACTCTTGATAGGAATGTCCTCACCTACTACTGGTTCAATACTAAATTTGGGGCCTAATGCAAGAAACTTTGATACCTCATCAGGGATGGGTATGTTCGAAATGTTCCTAACCCATTTAGGATTTGATTTTAATTTTAATTCTAAATTTGTTTGTTTTAAACTATTAATTTCATTGATATTTTTTAATTTGACTCTATGGAAAATTTTGTTATATGCTTCAAGTTGTCTACTAATAAAATTTTGAAAAATTAATTCACCTGTTTGTGATATTATATTACTCTTTAGTGACTCCAGCAGCTTTTCCAATTTTTGTATCAATTTATGATTTGACGAAATTTCTATATTCAAAAGTTTTATTCCTAACCTGTAATTTTGTTCTTTGATGTTGGTGTACACTTTTGTCTTTGTAAGAGAGATTCTATCGGTCTGGTAGTATTCGTGATGTGATTCGGGAGAATGTTAAATTTTCTGCATTGTAATAGGAAACTTTTTCTTTTAATCTCTTTGGCTAGTTTCGTTTTAGTTTTAGACCATAGTTTCACGTCCTTCAATGTCATGTCTCCGTAAGTAGTTTCAACGGATTGGTAGAACCCCATGCCTGTAGATTAGAGGAAGGGTAGTCATTGCTGACTAGTTAAGAATAAAAACTATTGTATAGTGGGGTATTGCAGCAAGTAAATGAGTACTCTTTTAAGTTAGTCCAAGCTTTCGGAAAACTTTAATTCCATCATCAGGGAAACTACAATAATATAAGTTTTGAAGTAAGATCAAAAATATTAATTGTTCATGACTTACATCTTATGTCAGGATGGTTACATTGATGTTGAAGAAAAAATGTTGATACATTGGAAAAGATGAGACTTGATATACAATTCTAATTGCTTGAGATTATTTTTATAAAATATTGTTTTTCGTCAGACCCTTATTCACATCATGCGTGCAGGATTCAAATGAACGAGTCTGAGGATAGAACGTTGAGAATGCCAGAGTGACATCTGTCAATTGATAAAACTTATATATTCTCACTGGAAGTACCAAGTGTACTCTAGTGTATAATGTAAAATTTATGTTTGAATAAAATTGTTATAAAAGATTAAATTTAAGATTTATTATACAATGGAATTGTTCAAATTGATATTGTTTTTGTGAAAGCTCTTATCTAGAGTTATTTTCAAATAACAATTGTATGAACAAAAAAACAGATTTCACTTGAGTGAAATTTATTCCTACTTATTGACTCCAGATAAGAGCTTTTACAAAAACAATATCAATTTGAACAATTCCATTGTATGATAAATCTTAAATTTGATCTTTCATAACAATTTTATTCAAACATAAATTTTACATTATACACTAGAGTACACTTGGTACTCCCAGTGAGAATATATAAGTTTTATCAATTGACAGATGTCACTCTGGCATTCTTAACGTTCTATCCTCAGACTATTTCATTTGAATCCTGCACGCATGATGTGAATAAGGGTCCGACCGATAGAATCTCTCTTACAAAGACAAGAAGTGTACACCAACATCAAAGAACAAAATTACAGGTTAGGAATAAAACTTTTGAATATAGAAATTTCGTCAAATCATAAATTGATACAAAAATTGGAAAAGCTGCTGGAGTCACTAAAGAGTAATATAATATCACAAAGAGGTGAATTAATTTTTCAAAATTTTATTAGTAGACAACTTAAAGCATATAACAAAATTTTCCATAGAGTCAAATTAAAAAATATCAATAAAATTAATAGTTTAAAACAAACAAATTCAGAATTAAAATTGAAATCGAATCCTACATGGATTAAGAACATTTCGAACATACCCATCCCTGATGAGGTATCAAAGTTTCATGCATTAGGCCCCAAATTTAGTATTGAACCAGTTGTAGGTAAGGACATTCCTATCAAGAGTATTTAAGCTGATGTAGATTATATTACATCAAATATTCTAGACCAGTCTCAGAGAAATATCACTATGGCAAGGGCTTCCAACGTTATTACCAATCATATCCATAACACATCTCACCATTCAACGGTGTTTCGAAATTTATAATCAAAGTCAAAAAAATTTTTGAAAGAAAAGCCAAATTCAATCTTAACTTCTTCAGACAAAGGTAATATCACAGTGGTTATGGAAAAAGAACAGTATATAAATCTGTCAAATGAGATCATCCTAAATAATATATCATATACAGAATTAAATAACGATCCAACAACCTCCATCCAAAGAAAATGTAATGCCTTCATTAAAGAATTGAGAGATAGTAACTATATTGATGAAACAATGAAAAAGAAACTTACTTGCTATAATGGTATCGCTCCGAGGTTCTATACTTTGCCCAAAATTTACACTCTATCACACACACTCACACTATCGGTGAGACCTATTGTAGCCTCTATAGGTGCGCCCACTGAGGCTCTAGCTCCCTTTCAACTAGTATTTTGACCAAAGCATATGATTATGACAATGAGTACTACATAAAGGATTCATTTGAAGTAACGAAAAAATTTAATAACACTATTTTACCTCCAAACTATATCATAGCTAGTCTGGATGTAGTCTCCTTATTCAGTTACGTTCATTTAGAAGCATGTCTAAGATTAATTCATGAGAATTGGAGCAGCATTAGTAATCATTGCAACATTGATGAAGAAACCTTTTCCAAATTATTAACCTTCCTTTTTAACAGTACATATTTTTCCTTCTACAACAAATTTTATAAGCAAACCTTTGGAATTCCCATGGGAGCATCTATTTCCCCAATATTAGCAGCATATGTGATGGATGATGTATTGGACACAGTATTACCAGTCCTGTCCTTTGAACCTCAGATTTAAGCTTCCATAATAAAAATCTTAAATATCTCGCAAATCTTTTCATGAAAAATTCTTATCCAATTCGTTTGGTGAATAATATTTTGTTCAGTACACCAACATCTCTGGAAAACTATAATTTAACTTTCAATTTAACCCTCCCTGTCAATGACAATATAACTGGTGATGCTCCAGCCCAATTGATTTTTACATCCTCACCTTTTATCAAGGAGATCACTCCCAAACTATCTAGGATTTTTCAAAATTCACCTAACATTAAAATAGCCAATAAAACGGTACTTACCATTGAATCAATCCATAGCAAAGTCAAAGACAAGGTCTTTTTAATAAACCAAGTGAATGCTGTGTATAGTATTCCGTGTCAATCATGTGATAAGATATATGTTGGCCAAACTTCACGATCATTAGGTGCTAGAATTACTTCCCACAAAAGTGACTGTAGATTACATCCAGAAAGATGCTCTTCAGCAGACCATGTGAATAAGTTTGACCACCATATGGAATATAACTCAATGAAAGTATTAACCACTGAATCAATCTCAGTTAAGAGGTCCTTTCTAGAAATGTCTTACATTTTCGAAAATAACAATTGTATGAACAAAAAAACAGATATTAATCACTTGAGTGAAATTTATTCCTACTTATTGACTCTAGATAAGAGATTTTACAAAAACAATATCAATTTGAACAATTCCATTGTATAATAAATCTCAAATTCAATCTTTTATAACAATTTTATTCAAACATAAATTTTACATCATACACTAGAGTACACTTGGTACTCCCAGTGAGAATATATAAGTTTTATCAATTGACAGATGTTACTCTGGCATTCTTAACGTTCTATCCTCAGACTCGTTCATTTGAATCCTGCACGCATGATGTGAATAAGGGTCTGACGAAAAACAATATTTTATAAAAAATAATCTCAAGCATTTAGAATTGCATATCAAGTTTCATCTTCTCCAATGTATCAACATTTTTTCTTCAACATCAATGTAACCATCCTCACATAAGATGTAAGTCATGAACAATTAATATTTTTGATCTTACTCATTTACTTGCTGCAATACCCCACTATCCAATAGTTTATATATACATATATATATATATATATATATATATATATATATATATACAGTGTGACCCATTTAAAATGGAACCACCCCTGTAGAATGTGCATTTTTCAATCAATCTCAATTTTTTTTTATTGAAATATTAAGCATGAAAAACTGTATCTTGACACTAACTTTCACAATTTTAATTTCATTTCCAAGGCACTCTATGGTTTTTTTTTGTTTGTCAAAAACGGCAAAAGTTTATTAGGCAATTTTTGTTTTCAAATTTGACTACACCACTGGATTCGTAGTCGTTATAAATCAAAACTGTCAAATTTTCATTAAAAAATATTTGTTAACAACGAAGTTACAACAACTTCAATTTTGGAAACAAAGTATTTGTTTGTAATATTTATTCAGATTATAGACATATTTGAAATCTGACAACACTGTCATCACCAAGTAGAACACCAGTGAATCTGTACAGTGAAAATCCGAAGTCAACAGCTCAATGCGTTATACAGTTATAACTCCTGAAAATATGGTAATGTGAGAGATTTGTGGTGCAAGCGTTTTGTAATAAAAATCTGACTACGCCACTGGATTTGTGGATGATATTCCCTTAAAATCATTCATTTGAGTGTAGGTTACGAGAAGTGAAAATTAAAATGAAAATTGAATAATTGAATAACAGAAAATTAAAAGTTCATTTTCAAGTTACGCAGTAGTAGACCAAGTTCAGAATCTCATGTCATGGGATCTCCCAATTGCGCTTTTACCAAATCTTGATAGAATCTTGAAGTATTAATGGTCATACTTGTAAGCTTTTTGGAAGTTTCCCAATAATAAATAATAGTACTTTTGTAACAGCGCACCTGGAAAATCACATTTTATGAGATTCTGAACTTACTCTACCTTCTTCTATAGCTGATGAAAACAAAATGTATACAAACAAGTTTCAAAGTATTTATTCAACAATTAATTGCCAATAAGAAAAAACTGATACTAAAATAAACATTGATTTAAAACTAAACATTCAAATTTTCGTGGCTTCTACCAAACCTCCATTAAGTTCAATACATTCATTGTATCTCTTCCCAATATTGTTTACACTATTTCTTATTTGTTGAACTGTAATTTCGGCACAAGCTTGTCGTATCCTTTGCATGAGTTCATCTCGATTCGTTGGTCTTGTTCTGTATACTTTTTGTGTCAGAATACCCCACAGAAAAAAGTCTAATATTGTTAGATCAGGCGATCTAGGTGGCCATTGAATTAAGTCACTATCTCGTCCTATCCAATGATTTGGAAACTGGTTATTTAGCCACTCTTTAACAATCCTCGAATTGTGCACGGAACAGCCGTCGAGCTGAAAATATAAATTTACTTGTTCCGCAAGAGGCATTTCATCTATTTCTTCCGATAATTGGTTATTTAGAAATTCCAAAAAATTTTGCCCGTTTATGTTTCCATAAAAAAAATATGGACCTATTATTCTATTTTGTACTATACCACACCAAACGTTAACTTTTTCGGAATATTGACGTTTACAATTTATGATCCAGTGCGGATTTTCCGTAGCCCAATACCGAGCATTTTGCGATGAAACTACCCCATTGGTGCTGAAAGAAGCTTCATCACTAAACATTATGCAGTTTAAAAAATTTCTTGTATTCAGGTACTCGCCTTGTGCCCACAAACAAAATTCCATACGTTTCATTTCATCACCTGCCTTTAAAGAGTGAAGAAATTTAGGTTTAAATGCTCTCATTTTGTTTTGTTTAAGACATCGTCGAATAGTCTCTCTCGGTAAGTTTAAATCCAAACGGCCACTCGTAAACTTCTGTTTGGGTGGTTTCTAAAATAATCTAAAACAGCACCTTCGTTTAAATTTCTTCTTCGGTACTAACACGTAACTAACAACTATTATTTTATTTATGATTAACTGTCAAAATCACAGCCTACTGTTGATTTATTACAAAACCTTTGCATAATGAGTTCAGCTTCCTCAAATTATTGATATCTCCTCTAAAAGATTGTTTTAGCTGAGTTATGAAGAATTTACAGGGAACAATTTTTGTCCTGCTCTCTGTTTTATTATTGAATAAATGATTTCCAAGCTTTAAATCAATTTGATTTTAGCGGCTATGCGGAAAAATGTACTAAGTACTGCATAACTTGAAAATGAATTTTCAATTTTCTGTTATTCTAGAATACACTTATCGTAACCTACACTCAAATGAATGATTTTAAGGGAATATTATCCACAAATCCAGTGGCGTAGTCAGATTTTTATTACAAAACGCTTGCACCACAAATCTCTCACATTACCATATTTTCAGGAGTTATAACTGTAGAACGCATTGAGCTGTTGACTTCGGATTTTCACTGTACAAATGCACTGGTGTTCTACTTGGTGATGACAGTGTTGTCAGATCTCAAATATGTCTATAATCTGAATAAAAATTACAAACAAATACTTTGTTTCCAAAATTGAAGTTGTTGTAACTTCGTTGTTAACAAATATTTTTTAATGAAAATTTGACAGTTTTGATTTATGACGACTACGAATCCAGTGGTGTAGTCAAATTTGAAAACAAAAATTGCCTAATGAACTTTTGCCGTTTTTGACAAACAAAAAAACCATAGAGTGCCTTGGAAATGAAACTAAAATTGTGAAAGTTAGTGTCAAGATACAGTTTTTCATGCTTAATATTTCAATAAAAAAAATTGGGATTGATTGAAAAATGCACATTCTACAGGGGTGGTTCCATTTTAAATGGGTCACACTGTATATAGTTTATATATATATATATATATATATATATATATATATATATATATATATATATATATATATATATATATATATATATATATATATATATATAATACGAATATGAAAGTTATTGAGTGTCTTGATATAGAAACAGAAGTTAATATCGGACATAGCACTCAAGAAAGTGGCAAACCATAGACACGTGTTTCGGGCTTTTGGCCCATCATCAGTATGGTGCAGTCAAGTGTAAGGATGAGCAACACTGCAACACTTGGTTACCAAAAGATAGAAATACAAATGCACGAAGCCACCAGCAGGAGCCAACCGCACATGTGTGGTTTCAGTTGATAGATCTTGTGTTTACAAGAAAACTATCAAAATCACCACTGAGGCAGCTATAGCTACCTGCGTGACTCTTTTTCTTAGCAATAGTTTTTTCGAAAACTCCCTTTCAGTTTTTGGAGGTATGATGTTGTTCAGGTTGAACATAATGAAATGGAGATAAACCAATGTTTTTTTATTATGTTGACTGTTAATGATGATGAATACGTCATATCATCATCGATTATAACCTGCAGCAGACATTTCAATCAAAATAAAAAAGACTTGGAATATTTCAGCACAGAAAAAATTTGATCAGGTTGAATAAACATTTATTTGAATGGAGTATTATTCTTCAATTTGAGAACTGCTGACAATAATTGTTCGGTAAACTAATAAACACGTAGTATGAAAAAATAACATAATTTCTAATGAAATGAAACTACAACATAGGTAAAAAAATATCAGATGAAAAATATTAATATTATTTCTTCTTTCTATAACAACAGTAAACGTATTCTTTGTTTGCAGCCCAGTTTCTATTTTTTAATAATGATGAATATTTCTTTTCCTTATATTTTAGATACAAACAAGAACTCAATTCAATTCTAGCACTTCTTTTTTTTTTTTTCGGAGCGAAAAACTTTTTGACTATATTTCGTTTTGCTCCTTAGACCAAGTTTGTTTTTGAGAAGGTTTTATTGTTTTCAAAACTGTGCGTGTCTGATGATCTGAAATGAGATCAGTGTGTTGAAAAACTCTATCAAGATATCAAAAGGGTTGAAAATGGATCCAAAATTGAATGATAAAAATAAAAAATAAAAGGACGATACTGAAAAGTGATTTGACTCATTTCCAACCTATACTCAGAGATACGGATGATTCCAAAACAGCTCAAAATATAAATAATTGATTGCATATAGGGATTTTTTTTCAAAAGGAGCCATGTTCAATATCTCCATAAATAAGACAGTAATGTAAATTTCCCGAAACACCTAATTTTTGTGAAATAATATATGGTATCGCTAAGATGAGTACACACTCCCCTTCAAAATATCAAACAAAGTAACCCCATATATGCCATCTATTGGATAGGTGATTTTATCAGGAATTCAACGATGATTTTTCAGGGTTGATTTCTAATTTACTGTGAAGAAGGACCTTGAAGTATAACTTCACTTTTTAGATCAATTGATACAATCTCTCACAAAAACGTATACAACAATTATTTCTATTGTCAAGTTCCTAACAGAAAACAACTTTTGTCGCGTTGAATTTTATCTGTCGGATTTTTGGCAAAGTTTTTCACACAAAACACTTCAAAATACTTTCTAAAACTCACAGCCAAAAATGTTCCACTAAACAGTTTTATAAAAACGCGACACGTGTTTCGCCATACAATGGCTTTATCTACTATATTTTACAAATTTAATGCTTGGTATACCTAATTTTAAAATTTAAAGTACCTACATTGTAATGGATTAAATGACCTGAGCTTATGTCCCAGTCCCCACATTTGAAAAATATTCAGTAACGGTTATTCAATCCTCATTGATCATTTAGTTAGTTACCCAAATTCTTGAATCTATTGATTGCTTGACATTTTAGAAGATTGAATTTCAAACTCTTCTCTTCTAAATATAACATATCATATTCATGACTGAACTCATGTACTTCTGCTAAAAGGTGGTTTGCAAATTCGAAATTGGTCTTTCTATTCACAAAATTACATCTAAGCTTTTAATTATTTGGAAAATAATCTTCCTGTTTGGCCATTATACAGTTTTGGGCAAGAGCCACAACTCTGATATACTCCTGATCTATCCGATACCGAAGTTTTGTCTTTATTGTTTTTAATAAATGCACTTACACTATTATTCGGACTATTACTATTTCTGTGAGCTAAGTTTACGCAGTCTTTCTTCAAAAAAAATATTATTGGTTGGTTCAGCCAAAAATGTTAATGCCTCATAACTGACGTTATCGCATCTTGAATTTGGGTAGATGTGGTCCATGGCTTGCTTTTGTAGTTTTTGTTTGATTTGTTTGATCAAACTCAGCTCTCTCTGGAAATTATTCAATAGTCTATGAAGAATATTATTGAATGCAGCAACTTTATGCTGGTAAGAGTGTGTAGAGAAATTATGTATGATAATGTCCGTGTAAGATAGTTTGTGGAAAATTGCAAATTCATGTTCATTGTTATTTTTTGTAATGGTTGGGTCAAGGTAATTTAATGAATTATTTACCTTCCTCTCAGTGGTAAATTTTATTGACGGGTGGATGGAATTGACATATTCAACGAACTTGCCTACTTGCTTTTCTGTAATGATTTCATTATTCACTAGTGATAAATGGATATCGTAATGCTTGAAGAAATACATGCATAATGAATATTTAATACAATAGTCCTGAACAAACTGTAACGTCTATTTGAATAAAAAAAATTTGATGAGCTTCCGTGAAGTATCATATTTATTCTAATACTTGCTACTTTCTACACACATTCACATCAAATCGATATACCAAATTTGGAACATCCATTCGAAATAAAAATGAAAACACGGGAAAATAATATTTCATTTGAGTTAGGAATTGGAAAACAGTGAATTACTTAAAATTAAGTAGATTCTATGATATTTATTTGTAATCGTCATATACCCATATATTCTCTAATTATTCTCTAAGTATACCAAAATATTGGCAAGCCAATTAACAAAATAGCATTAGGACCATTGCAGAGATCGTAACGGTTCTCAAAGAGTTTCGCGCCAAAATAGTTAACGCGTGTCAAACAATTGCAGATTTCGTAGGAATACTGAAACTTTAATGAAATAAATAAAAACACTTTTGTCTAATTACCTATATTTGATTTTATTTATATGACCGTTTTCGGGTTTGACCCCATTACCAAGTATTACCTTACCTATAAATTTCATCGTCGCTGATATATATCATTATTTTTTGAAGAGAAATTTTGATGATCATAATTTCCTCCATTTCATAAATTTATTATCGGATGAAAAGTGCAATTTTTTATACTTCACTGAATTTGACTTCGATACTAAATTTTCCTATTTTCATGATGTTTTCTTCAAGCTTTTGATATATCCTTTCCTGAACAGTTTCAAAAAATTAAACAAAATCAAAATTCAAGTAGACACAAACCATGGATTACTAAGGATATCGTTGAAGAAGGTATATTACTCAGAGATATTTATAATTTGAACAAGAGCCAAACCAATGTACATTTATTGGGTCAATATAAGCAACTCTTGAAAAATCATAGACAAAAAATTGTGCTCTCAAAAAGTCAATACTTTAATAATCAATTCCTCAAGGCTCAACATAAATCTGAAGCTGCCTGGTCTATCATCAGGAAAAATACTATTATAAACGATTCATCTGAGACATTGGCGATGGTGTACTTGTTGACGATGGTCCCGGTATATCTCAAGCATTTAGTAGTTATTTTGTCGATTCAGTGGAGTCATTAGTAAAAAATACTGCACCTGGTGGCATTGAAAATCGTTGTGTAAAAACTGAGAGTCTTTTCCTCTATCCAATAGATGAAACTGAACTCGTGGAAATAATTAAATTCGCATGTTCGAAAAATTCCAGTGGGGTTGATGAACTGCCAGGCAATGTTTTATTGAAGGCTGCTTTGAAAATAATGGAACCTCTGATTTATCTAATCAATTTATTTTTCTCTGAAGGTATTTTTCCTTCCCGACTTAAGCAAGCAATGGTCGTCCCAGTCTATAAAAAAAGCGATGAGCATGTAATGTCGAACTACAGAGGTATTACTTTACTATCTCCATTTTCGAAAATATTTGAAGAATCATATCAAAACTTGTGTCCTTTTTAAATAAATACAATATCGTATCTGACAACCAATATGGGTTTCAAGTGGTCTTGTCAACCCAGGATGCCATCCTTTCTCTACATAATCATCTATTATCAAACTTCGACAACGATGAAAAATCACTTAGTATTCTTTTCGACTTGACACGAGCGTTTGATACCAGTCATCATGGTCTTCTTCTTGATGAACTGTTTGACATGGGCGTTCGTGGTCCAAGTCTGAAATGGATTGAAACCTATTCAACTGGTCGTACACAGGTTGTTAAAGTTAGGCTTCAGACTGGGTCATTTTTCTCTGAATTTCGAAACGTTGTTACAGATGTGCCCCAAGGTAGTGTTTTGGGGCCTACACTATTTATATTATTTGTACATGACCTTTCAAAAATTATTCATCCACAGTGCTCTATACAATTTGCTGATGACACATCTTTTACTGTCAGTGGTTCGGAATGTGAAACATTGTCAGTAAGAGCAAATGATGATTGTAGTGTATTGGTTAGGTCTGAGATTTAAAATATTGAACAGGTAAACTATAAAAAATTTTTAGGAGTTTTTATTGATTCCCAACTCAATTGGAATCATCATGTTGATTTCACACTGAAGAAATTAGCGACACATTGTTTCGTTATATGGAATCTGCGTAATTTTGTGTCTATTGAAATTCTTAAAAGTTACTATTATGCATATATTTACTCTGCCCTCAATTACTGTATTATTTGTTTTGGCAACTGCAATAGAATCAGTGACTTATTAATTTTCCAGAAAAAAAATATTAGAACAATTTGTTTTAAACAAAAACTCGATTCCTGTAAACCACTATTTGCAAAGTTGAATATATATACTATATTAACTGTTACTTGCAGGTATATTTTTAATTGCGTAATCTACGTTAAATCAAATTGCTTCAAGTTTTAGAACAGAGATGATACATGTCTTCTTTCGGGCTTCACCCTGAGAAAAAACTATAACATTTTAATTCCTAGTCATAAGTTAGCCAAAGTGTCTAATGGACCTCATATCATGTCAAAAAAACTGTACAACAAGCTCCCAATATCCATTAAAAAATAACTAGTGTAAAGCTCTCTAAACAAAAAGTTCGGAAAGTATTATGTGAAAAGGTATTTTATTCGCTTGATGAATTTTTTCAGTCTGATTTGGAATTTTAAATTTTAATTTTTGTACCACTTTTATGGTCAGAATGTTATGTAATATATCATATAATTATGTTGTTTTATGATTGTGACCTCATTGTAATTCTACTGAGTTATGTGACTTTTTCCATGCCGTCCCTAGGTCTACGGAAATAAAGATTTTTGATTTGATTTGAAGTATTGAAAAAATACTTAATAATGCGGGGTCAAACCCGAAACTGGTCGTATACATAAAATCAACTAGTGGTACTTAGACAAAAGTGTTTTTATTCATCTCATTAAAGTGATCATGAATTACCACAAAATAAACAAGTAATCAATCATACATAATACAGAAACTATATGAAACATAAATAGTCAATAGTAACGGCATCTTTTCCTTTTTCTAATATATTTTTTCCGGTAAACTAACACATAGTTTACCTCTGAAAAACTGGATTTGCCAGGATTTTAAATACACTTGATACCCTCACGATGAAATCCAATGATACACTGAAATGAATCGCGTTCCTGGTCAGCCCTTCGATGTGGCAGCATTGTCGGGCTGACCAAGATGCTCTTCATAGAGCGATTTGTATAACTATGGGCTGACCAACAGCATGGGGCTGACAAAGGTTTGAAGGATATATAAAATTTTTATTTTCAGAAAAAATCTACCCCTCTGATGGGCCTGTTAATAAAATCATACCACTGAAGTGTATTCCGAAAAGTATATACCTAAATATATTCGGGAAGTGCTGGGTGGACCAACGCCCCGTTCATATACCGGGCTGACCAATATGCAATGAACAAATATATATATATATATATATATACATATATATATATATATATATATATATATATATATATATATATATATATATATATATATATATTGTTATATATATATATATATAAAATTAGAAGAGTATTTATAATTTAATTAATTTGATTCTTGATTGTTATTCTGTTAGTTCAAATAATTTGAAAATTTTCTGTGATTTCATAATTCTTAGTGCTCCGGCAGATACCTGTGCTTACCTCTAAATCTTACCTCTATTCTTCAAGGTTGCTCAGCTCAATCGAAGCTCATGCAGCTCTCTTTCTCAGAGTAGAGTTCTTGGAAAGGTGTTATAAATAAAAATTTTGTAAGTCTGTGTTTTTGAAAATAAAACTTTGTCTCAAAGTTAAAAAAAAATATAATGAATGTGAAATTTTTGTAAATGTTTTGTCAAACCAAACTCAAATTACCCTAAAACTGCGCCAAAATACCTTATGCTAAGAATTGTTACAGTAAATGTCAAATTTGAAACAAAAATATTCTTAGAATTGTGTTCCGTACAGTTAAATTCACGTGTAACGGCAAATTAGTTACTTGAAAACTTAAGCTGTCTGTGGTTCGTGCGTGGGAAACGATTCTAAAAATATCTGTGCTAAATGTCAGTGAATTTTTCAAATTTTCCTAATATTAAATCCAATAATAGTTCATGTAAATAAAATGATGAAGTTCGTTGATAAATAAAAGTTCAGAAGTTGTAATTTTCACACTGGAAGTTCCTTATGACTGGAAAACTTTTGATTCGATTTGGAGGTTATGAATTGTTCAAGATTTTCAAAAAAATGTATTCTTCTTATGGATTGGGAATTATAAATAATATTGTAATACCTCAAAACTGGTACAGCGTCCCTGAATTGGTTTTCCCTTGATTGGAATTTTGAATTCTTCCAGACACTCTAAAATCTCCAGTAAGTATCCTTTCTTGTTATTATTATTTATACTCTGGCTCCTATTGATGGATTTATATTGATAAGAACATGCAAAAGGGCCTTTTCTCTTTCTTTTCCCTTTTTTAATTTCTAACAGCTCTTCAAAAAAATTCGCGTCTGGACAATTCAAAAGCTTCTCTCCACTCCTTTATTGATTCACCCCTGGCAACCAGACAAAATTTTTCTGCCTACTGCTCTTCCTCACAATAATTTTGAAATTTCTTCAATTTTGACACTTTTCACTGTTCACACATATTATATTTACGATTTCTGTTTCCCAATTTTCACTAATACTAATAATGATTAATTTTGATTACATTTCATCACATTTTGTTTTCAATTTTTCTAATTTTGAATCCAAAATTCATCATTTTTCAGAAGTTAACACCTCCTTTTCAATTTATCAATCTGATTGGCTACTCTTTAGTTGCATCCAAATCATGTACTGAGTGTTCTTATCATTTTTCAGATAAAATTCCTAATGTCAGTGTTAATTGAATTTTTGTTATTAATTTGTAGTGTAAATCTGTTTTATTGTATGTTATTATGTTGTATTAATGTCTTTACTGTTTTCAGTGTATTTATCCCGATGATTGATGGTTTCTGGTTAGTTTTGCTGTTTGGAAATGATCTGAAATACTCTAATACTGATAAGTCACAACTTTGCCTGATCTGGGCATGAACATTACTCAAAATTATACAGATAAGAATTTGAATAAAGGTAAAGTATCTGGCTTTCTAATAAAATTAAACATCTAAGAATAACTTTGATTTTCACAAACTTTCAACACTGAACTAACAAAATATGTGAACTTTTAACATCAATTTAATAATAATATGAAAAACTTTTAACATCGAACTATCAAAATAAATACAAACTTTCAACTACTAAAATAAATGTAAACTTTTAACTAATTAAAATTTGAAAATCTTTAACTTTGCAATAATCTTATAAAAAAACTTATCATAACAATATATATAGATATATATATATATATATATATATATATATATATATATATATATATATATATATATATATATATATATATATATATATATATGTAAACGGTCATTTGTCAGCTCGTAGAATATACGATGTGAACTCTGGTCAGCCCTTGGAAACGTCGGTCGTCCCGGTTTCGGGCTCACCAACGTTTCCCACTGTATATAGTGTTTTTAGGACATGTTATCATGTGAAATTACGTTTAGCAAATTTTTCGTTGGGCCGACCATTACACCATATACACATAG
Source organism: Leptinotarsa decemlineata (assembly GCF_025532065.1). Lineage (NCBI taxonomy): Eukaryota > Metazoa > Arthropoda > Insecta > Coleoptera > Chrysomelidae > Leptinotarsa > Leptinotarsa decemlineata. The sequence goes on along the minus strand of NW_027412727.1, from coordinate 1,709,444 downwards.
CTGATACACCACCTAATTTCACAAAACTTCGCCAGGAGGCGTGGCTGTGTAATCGTATACACCTGATGTGAATAGTGTCTTTGTGAGCCCAGGTTTATACGAACACTTTCAATGGATAGCATGTTGGTCAGCCCACAATCGGGCAACGCTGCACTTGCATTTCATGATTCTAACTAGATTGTCGTGGTACAGAAATTCGATAATAGAGATGGAAAATTTTTTGATAGATATAGAATTTTATGAAAAAGTTCCTGTTTTGTATGTTTTTTGTACAAGCGTGCGTGTGCGTGCATCACCCTTTATCTACAAGCAATTTAGATCAGGAATTGTTTCGCATATAAAAGTTTTATCAGAGCTTCGTAACATATTCACTTGTAGAAAAATGCTTGATCTGAACTCATACTTTTCCACATTCGACTACTTACCCGAAATCAGCTTTTTCGGTGTCGAGTACGGAAATGTACTCGAGTACGGAAATGTACTCGACACCGTACTAGTTAGGATAATAATAATATAATTACTAACAGTGCGTTATTCCATTTAGCTTGTCGAAGCAATTTTAACTTCTGCGCTATCTTAGATACAAAAATTTGAATATGTTATAAGTTGAAAATATCAATATAGTGTTCGGAATCACACGTTAAAATGTAAGACCTCGTTAATCTATAGCTAGTACAAGTTTCTACTTCTGAGGGTTGTCGTTCGTAGGGGTGCGACAGACATATTTTAAACCGTTTCCTGTTTGTATTTTCAAATGTAGATTTTCAAATTCTAATTATTTGGCATGGACGCCTCAACAGAAATCGCGTTGTGTAAATCAATTTTAGACATTAAGCAGGAAACTTCGGATTTGAGTTTGAAATTGTAGATTTAAAAACCTGACTGCACAAAAATAATCGAAGTGTGACTGAGTAGAAATGAGTAGATGAGAAATGACATTTTTTTCACAAACGAAAAATCTAAAATGTGATGAATGATCTGGTAATGAATTTATTGAGAAATGAATAGTGACTATCCAGAATGTCTACAATTTCAATAAATATAAATATAAAAATCCGCAGCAGCACTACGGATTTCCGATATATAATTTAGTTCAAAAATTAGGTAAAAATCGCACTAAGTATGTTTTCTATGACGAAACGAAATTCTGAGTGACTAACATAAGGTAAGATATAATTTGTGAAACAGATATTAGCAATAAGTTTCAATTCTCTTTATCTTAGCAATGGTTTTTTCGAAAACTCCCTTTCAGTTTTTGGAGGTATGATGTTGTTCAGGTTGAACATAATGAAGTGGAGATTAAACCAATGTTTTTTTTTATTATGATGACTGTTCATGCCGATGAATACGTTATATCATCATCGATTATAACCTGCAGCAGACATTTCAATCAAAATAAAAAAGACTTGGAATATTTCAGCACAAAAAATTTTGATCAGGTTGAATAAACATTTATTTGAATGGAGTATTATTCTTCAATTTGAGAACTGCTGACAAAAATTGTTCGGTAAACTAATAAACACGTAGTATGAAAAAATAACATAATTTCTAATGAAATGAAACTACAACATGGGTAAAAAAATATCAAATGAAAAATAATAATATTATTTCTTCTTTCTATAACAACTGTAACGTATTCTTTGATTGCAGCCCAGTTTCTATTTTTTAATAATGATGACGATTTCTTTTCCTTATATTTTAGATACAAACAAGAACTCAATTCAATTCTGTAACTTCTTTTTTTTTCGGAGCGAAAAACTTTTTGACTATATTTCGTTTTGCTCCTTAGACCAAGTTTGTTTTTGAGAAGGTTTTATTGTTTTCAAAACTGTGCGTGTCTGATGATCTGAAATGAGATCAGTGTGTTGAAAAACTTTATCAAGATATCAAACGGGTTGAAAATGAATCCAAAAATGAATGATAAAAATAAAAAATGGAAGGACGATACTGAAAAGTGATTTGACTCATTTCCAACCTATACTCAGAGATACGGATGATTCCAAAACAGCTCAAAATATAAATAATTGATTGCATATGGTGAATTTTTTTCGAAAGGAGCCACGTTCAATATCTCCATAGATAAGACAGTAATGTAAATTTCCGAAACACCTAATTTTTGTGAAATAGTATAAGGTATCGCTAAGATGCGTACACACTCCCATTCAAAATATCAAACAAAATAACCCCATATATGCCATCTATTGGATAAGTGATTTTATCAGGAATTCAACGATGATTTTTCAGGGTTGATTTCTAATTCACTGTGAAGAAGGACCTTGAAGTATAAGTGAACGACTTTTTAGAATAATTGATAGAATCTCTCACAAAAACGTTTACAACAATTATTTCTATTGTCAAGTTTCTAACAGAAAACAACTTTTGTCGCGTTGAATTATATCTGTCGGATTTTTGGCAAAGTTTCTCACACAAAACACTTCAAAATACTTTCTTAAACTCACAGTCAAAAATGTTCCACTAAACAGTTTCATAAAAACACGACACTTGTTTCGCCATACAATTGCTTCTTCGGGCGTATCTTTATCTACTATATTTTACAAATTTAATGCTTGGTATACCTAATTTTAAAATTTAAAGTACCTACATTTCAAGTACCTGAGTTTGTAATGGATTAAATGACCTGAGCTTATGTCCCAGTCCCCACATTTGAAAAATATTCAGTAATGGTTATTCAATTCTAATTGATCATTTAGTTAGTTACCCGAATTCTTGAATCTATTGATTGCTTGACATTTTAGAAGATTGAATTTCAAACTCTTCTCTTCTAAATATAACATGTCATATTCATGACTGAACTCGTGTACTTTTGCTAAAAGGTGGTTTGCAAATGTGAAATTGATCTTTCTATTCACAAAATTACATCTAAGCTTTCAATTCTTAGGAAAATAATCTCCCTATGAAGAATATCATTGAATAAAGCAACTTTATGCTGGTAAGAGTGTTTAGAGGAATTATGTATGATAATGTTCGTAATGTCTTAAGATGGTTTGTGGAAAATTGCAAATTCATGTTCATTGTTATTTTTTGTAATGGTTGAGTCAAGGTAATTCAATGAATTATTTACCTTCCTCTCAGTGGTAAATTTTATTGACGGGTGGATGGAATTGACATATTCAACGAACTTGCCTACTTGCTTTTCTGTAATGATTCCATTTACTAGTTATAAATGGATATCGTAATGCTTGGAGAAATACATGCATAATGAATATTTAATACAACAGTCCTGAACAAATTGTAACGTCTATTTGAATAAAAAAAAATTGATGAGCTTCCGTGAAGTATCATATTTATTCTAATACTTGCTACTTTCTACACACATTCACATCAAATCGATATACCAAATTTGGAACATCCATTCGAAATAAAAATGAAAACACAGGAAAATAATATTTCATTTGAGTTAGGAATTGGAAAACAGTGAATTACTTAAAATTAAGTAGATTATATGATATTTATTTTTAATCGTCATATACCCATATATTTTCTAATTATTCTCTAAGTATACCAAAATATTGGCAAGCCAATTAACAAAATTGCATTAGGACCATTGCAAAGATCGTAACGGTTCTCAAAGAGTTTCGCGCCAAAATAGTTAACGCGTGTCAAACAATTGCAGATTTCGTAGGAATACTGAAACTTTAATGAAATGAATAAAAACACTTTTGTCTAATTACCTATATTTGATTTTATTTGCATGACCGTTTTCCAGTTTGACCCCATTATCAAGTATTACCTTACCTATAAATTTCGTCGCCGCTGATATATACCATAATTTTTTAAAGAGAAATTTTGATGATCATAATATCCTCCATTTCATAAATTTATTATCGGATGAAAAGTGGAATTTTCTATACTTCACTGAATTTGACTTTCATACTAAATTTTCCCATTTTCATGATGTTTTTCTTCAAGCTTTTGATATATCCTTTCCTAAACAGTTTCAAAAAATTAAAATAAATCAAAATTCAAGTAGACACAAACCATGGATTTCTAAGGATATCGTTGAAGAAGGTATATTACTCAGAGATATTTATAATTTGAACAAGAGCCAAACCAATGTACATTTATTGGGTCAATATAAGCAACTCTTAAAAAATCATAGACAAAAAATTGTGCTCTCAAAAAGTCAATACTTTAATAATCAATTCCTCAAGGCTCAGCATAAATTTGAAGCTGCCTGGTCTATCATCAGGAAAAATACTATTATAAACGATTCATCTAAATGTTTACCCAGCTATTTTGACATTGGCGATGGTGTACTTGTTGACGATGGTCCGGTATATCTCAAGCATTTAGTACTTATTTTGTCGATTCAGTGGAGTCATTAGTAAAAAATACTGCACCTGGTGGCATTGAAAATCGTTGTGTAAAAACTGAGAGTCTTTTCCTCTATCCAATAGATGAAACTGAACTCGTGGAAATAATTAAATTCGCATGTTCGAAAAATTCCAGTGGGGTTGATGAATTGCCAGGCAATGTTTTATTGAAGGCTGCTTTGAAAATAATGGAACCTCTGATTTATCTAATCAATTTATCTTTCTCTGAAGGTATTTTTCCTTCCCGACTTAAGCAAGCAATGGTCGTCCCAGTCTATAAAAAAAGCGATAACCATGTAATGTCGAACTACAGAGGTATTGCTTTACTATCTCCATTTTCGAAAATATTTGAAGAATCATATCAAAACTTGTGTCCTTTTTAAATAAATACAATATCGTATCTGACAACCAATATGGGTTTCAAGTGGGCTTGTCAACCCAGGATGCCATCCTTTCTCTACATAATCATATATTATCAAACTTCGACAACGATGAAAAATCACTTAGTGTTCTTTTCGACTTGACACGAGCGTTTGATACCAGTCATCTAGGTCTTCTTCTCGATAAACAGTTTGACATGGACGTTCGTGGTCCAAGTCTGAAATGGACTGAAACCTATTCAACTGGTCGTACACAGGTTGTTAAATTTAGGCTTCAGACTGGGTCATTTTTCTCTGAATTTCGAAACGTTGTTACAGGTGTGCCTCAAGGTAGTGTTTTGGGGCCTACACTATTTATTTTATTTGTTAATGACCTTTCAAAAATTAATCATCCACAGTGCTCTATACAATTTGCTGATGACACATCTTTTACTGTCAGTGGTTCGGAATGTGAAACATTGTCAGTAAGAGCAAATGATGCTGTATCCAACATGCAAAATTATTGTTATAAGAATGGCTTGATTTTAAATAATCTTAAAACCAACACCATTTTCTTTACAATTCAGAAAACTGATTGTAGTGTATTGGTTAGGTCTGAGATTAAAAGTATTGAACAGGTAAACTATAAAAACTTTTTAGGAGTTTTTATTGATTCCCAACTCAATTGGAATCATCATGTTGATTTCATACTGAAGAAATTAGCGACACATTGTTTCGTTATATGGAATCTGTGTAATTTTGTGTCTATTGAAATTCTTAAAAGTTACTATTATGCATATATTTACTCTGCCCTCAATTACTGTATTATTTGTTTTGGCAACTGCAAAACAATCAGTGACTTATTAATTTTCCAGAAAAAAGATATTACAACAATTTGTTTAAAAAAAGCTCGATTCCTGTAAACCACTATTTGCAAAGTTGAATATATTAACTGTTACTTGCATGTATATTTTTAATTGCGTAATCTACGTTAAATCAAATTGCACCAAGTTTCAGAACAGAGATGGTACATGTTTTCTTTCGGGCTTCACCCTGAGAATAAACTATAACATTTTAATTCCTAGTCATAAGTTAGCCAAGGTGACTAATGGACCTCATATCATTTCAAAAAAACTGTACAACAAGCTCCCAATATCCATTAAAAAATAACTAGTGTAAAGCTCTCTAAACAAAAAGTTCGGAAAGTATTTTGTGAAAAGGTATTTTATACGCTTGATGAATTTTTTCAGTCTGATTTGGAATTTTAAATTTTAATTTTTGTACCCCTTTTATGGTCTGAATGTTATGTAATATATCATATAATTATGTTGTTTTATGATTGTGACCTCATTTTAATTGTACTGAGTTATGTGACTTTTTCCATGCCGTCCCTATGTCTACGGAAATAAAAGATTTTTGATTTGATTTGAAGTATTGAAAAAATACTTAATAATGCGGGGTCAAACCCGAAACTGGTCGTATAAATAAAATCAACTAGTGGTACTTAGACAAAAGTGTTTTTCTTCATTTCATTAAAGTGATCATGAATTAACACAAAATAAACAAGTAATCAATCATACATAATACAGAAACTATATGAAACATAAATAGTCAATAGTAACGGCATCTTTTTCTTTTCCTAATATATTTTTTCCGGTAAACTAACACATAGTTTACGTTTGAAAAACTGGATTGCCAGAACTTTAAAAACACTTGATACCCTCACGATGAAATCCAATGGTACACTGAAATGGATCGCGTTCCTGGTCAGCCCTTCGATGTGGCAGCATTGTCGGGCTGACCAAGATGCTCTTCATAGAGCGATTTGTGTAACTATGGGCTGACCAACGGCTGACAAAGGTTTAAAGGATATGTAAAATTTTTATTTTCAGAAAAAATCTACCCTTCTGATGGGCCTATTAATAAAATCATATCACTGAAGAGTATCCCGAAAAGTATATACCTAAATATATTCGGGAAGTGCTGGGTGGACCAACGCCCCGTTCATATACCGGGCTGACCAATATGCAATGAAAAAAAGTAGATAAGTACTTTTTGATCACTCCCATATTGATTTCAATTTAAGAGCCACCGGTAGACAGCTGTTTCAGCCTATTGGGCATCGTCAGTACCGGGCAGGCAGTCCTCGATTGAAGACAAAATGAGAAAAACCAAGAAAGTACTTGATAAAAAGAGCTGCGTAAACGCAAGCGAAACATAAGTGGAACCACATATTGGTGTGACACCCAAGTCAACTTGCCAAGTTTTTATGTCAGTGTTGGTGGTTTGACCAATCAACCGACAACTGCGGTGGCAGAAATTTGGGAAGCTAACCTGAAATGTCATCGGAAAACGAATCCACATGTTTCTAGAAATGATATGGAATCGAGAAAGGTTATTGCAGTCAAGCTGCTGGAAAATAATTCCATGAAAATCAAAAGATAAATAGATTAGTACTTTTTGATCATTCCCATATTGATTTCAATTTAAAACCCACCGGCATACAGCTGTTTCAGGCTATTGGGTATCGTCAGTACCGGGCAGGCGGTCCTCGATTGAAGACAAAATGGGAAAAAAACCAAGAAAGTACTTGATAAAAATAGCTGCGTTAACGCAAGCGAATCATAAGTGGAACCACCTATTGGTGTGACACCCAAGTCAACTTGCCAAGTTTTTATGTCAGTGTTGGTGGTTTGACCAATCATCCGACAACTACGGTGACAAAAATTTGGGAAGCTAACCTGAAATGTCATCGAAAAACCAATCCACATGTTTCTAGAAATGATATGAAATCGAGAAAGGTCAATGAAATCAAGCTGCTGGAAAATAATTCCATGAAAATCAAAAGTTGAATAGATTGGTACTTTTTGGATCATTTCCATATTGATTTCAATTCAATAGCCACCGGTATACAGCTGTTTCAGCCTATTGGGCATCGTCAGTACCGGGCAGGCGGTGCTCGATTGAAGATAAAATGAGAAAAAACCGAAAAAGTACTTGATAAAAATAGCTGCGTGAACGCAAGCGAAACATAAGTGGAACCACCTATTGGCAACTTGGCAAGTTGACTTGGATGTCACACCAATAGGTGGTTCCACTTATGTTTCGCTTGCGTTTACGCAGCTATTTTTATCGAGTACTTTCTTGGTTTTTTCTCATTTTGTCTTCAATCGAGGACCGCCTGCCCAGTACTGACGATGCCCAATAGGCTGAAACAGTTGTATAGCGGTGGCTCTCAAATTAAAATCAATATGGGTATGATCAAAAAGTACTAATCTATTTATCTTTTGATTTTTATGGAATTATTTTTCAGCAGCTTGACTGCATTACCCTTTCTCGATTTCATATCATTTCTAGAAACATGTGGATTCGTTTCCCGATGACATTTCAGGTTAGCTTCCCAAATTTCTGCCACCGCAGTTGTCGGTTGATTGGTGAAACCACCAACACTGACATAAAAACTTGGCAAGTTGACTTGGGTGTCACACCAATAGGTGGTTCCACTTCTGTTTCGCTTGCGTTTACGCAGCTATTTTTATCAAGTACTTTCTTGGTTTTTTCTCATTTTGTCTTCAATCGAGGATCGCCTTCCCGGTGCTGACGATGCCCAATAGGCTGAAACAGCTGTATACCGGTGGCTCTCAAATTGAAATCAATATGAGAATGATCAAAAAGTACTAATATATTTATCTTTTGATTTTCATGGAATTATTTTCCAGAGTAGTTTTTCGGGGATTCGGTCTGATTACAATAAATATTACTCTTTTCAGCTTTCCGAGCCTTTTGCTTATGTTTAGTAGCTTTATCGAGGGCTGTGCTATGTGAGGATACTTAATTTGGAAATTTCAATTTCGAAAGAAGTCTTCAACATCAAAATGACAACTTTTTGTTACACTATCAATACATATATATATATATATATATATATATATATATATATATATATATATATATATATATATATATATATACAGTGTGGCCCATTTAAAATGGAACCACCCCTGTAGAATGTGCATTTTTCAATCAATCTCAATTTCTTTTTTATTGAAATATTAAGCATGAAAAACTGTATCTTGACACTAACTTTCACAATTTTAGTTTCATTTCCAAGGCACTCTATGGTTTTTTTTGTTTGTCAAAAACGGCAAAAGTTTATTAGGCAATTTTTGTTTTCAAATTTGACTACACCACTGGATTTGTAGTCGTTATAAATCAAAACTGTCAAATTTTCATTAAAAAATATTTGTTAACAACGAAGTTACAACAACTTCAATTTTGGAAACGAAGTATTTGTTTGTAATTTTTATTCAGATTATAGACATATTTGAGATCTGACAACACTGTCATCACCAAGAAGAACACCAGTGAATTTGTACAGTGAAAATCCGAAGTCAACAGCTCAATGCGTTCTACAGTTATAACTCCTGAAAACATGGTAATGTGAGAGATTTGTGGTGCAAGCGTTTTGTAATAAAAATCTGACTACGCCACTGGATTTGTGGATAATATTCCCTTAAAATCATTCATTTGAGTGTAGGTTACGAGAAGTGAAAATTAAAATAAAAATTGAATAATTGAATAACAGAAAACTAAAAGTTCATTTTCAAGTTACGCAGTAGTAGACCAAGTTCAGAATCTCATGTCATGGGATCTCCCAATTGCGCTTTTACCAAATCTTGATAGAATCTTGAAGTATTAATGGTCATACTTGTAAGCTTTTTGGAAGTTTCCCAATAATAAATAATAGTAGGGAACAATTTTTGTCCTGCTCTCTGTTTTATTATTGAATAAATGATTTCCATGCTTTAAATCAATTTGATTTTAGCGGCTATGCGGAAGAATGTACTAAGTACTGCATAACTTGAAAATGAATTTTTAATTTTCTGTTTTTCTAGAATACACTTCTCGTAACCTACACTCAAATGAATGATTTTAAGGGAATATTATCCACAAATCCAGTGGCGTAGTCAGATTTTTATTACAAAACGCTTGCACCACAAATCTCTCACATTACCATATTTTCAGGAGTTATAACTGTAGAACGCATTGAGCTGTTGACTTCGGATTTTCACTGTACAAATTCACTGGTGTTCTACTTGGTGATGACAGTGTTGTCAGATCTCAAATATGTCTATAATCTGAATAAAAATTACAAACAAATACTTTGTTTCCAAAATTGAAGTTGTTGTAACGCAGTTACGCAGTAGTAGACCAAGTTCAGAATCTCATGTCATGGGATCTCCCAATTGCGCTTTTACCAAATCTTGATAGAATCTTGAAGTATTAATGGTCATACTTGTAAGCTTTTTGGAAGTTTCCCAATAATAAATAATAGTACTTTTGTAACAGCGCACCTGGAAAATCACATTTTATGATATTCTGAATTTACTCTACCTTCTTCTATAGCTGATGAAAACAGAATGTATACAAACAAGTTTCAAAGTATTTATTCAACAATTAATTGCCATTAAGAAAAAACTGATACTAAAATAAACATTGATTTAAAACTAAACATTCAAATTTTTGTGGCTTCTACCAAACCTCCATTAAGTTCAATACATTTATCGTATCTCTTCCGAATATTGTTTACACTATTTCTTATTTGTTGAACTGTAATTTCGGCACAAGCTTGTCGTATCCTTTGCATGAGTTCAGCTCGATTCGTTGGTCTTGTTCTGTATACTTTTTATGTCAGAATACCCCACAGAAAAAAGTCTAATATTGTTAGATCAGGCGATCTAGGTGGCCATTCAATTAAGTCACTACCTCGTCCTATCCAATGATTTGGAAACTGGTTATTTAGCCACTCTTTAACAATCCTCGAATTGTGCACGGAACAGCCGTCGAGCTGAAAATATAAACTTACTTGTTCCGCAAGAGGCATTTCATCTATTTCGTCCGATAATTGGTTATTTAGAAATTCCAAAAAATTTTGCCCGTTTATGTTTCCATCAAAAAAATATGGACCTATTATTCTATTTTGTACTATACCACACCAAACGTTAACTTTTTCGGAATATTGACTTTTACAATTTATGATCCAGTGCGGATTTTCCGTAGCCTAATACCGAGCATTTTGCGATGAAACTACCCCATTGGTGCTGAAAGAAGCTTCATCACTGAACATTATGCAGTTTAAAAAATTTCTTGTATTCAGGTACTCGCCTTGTGCCCACAAACAAAATTCCATACGTTTCACTTCATCACCTGCCTTTAAAGAGTGAAGAAATTTAGGTTTAAATGCTCTCATTTTGTTTTGTTTAAGACATCGTCGAATAGTCTCTCTCGGTAAGTTTAAATCCAAACTGGCGACTCGTAAACTTGTGTTTGGGTGGTTTCTAAAATAATCTAAAACAGCACCTTCGTTTAAATTTCTTCTTCGGTGATTATTTTTTAAAATATGTTTGCTGACTGCACCGGTTTCTTTAAATGTTTTGTTAATTTTACTGACGGTGCTTCTGTCAATGGGAAGTCGATTTGGATGTCTGTGATTGAATATCCTAGCTGCTTCTCTTTCACTATGATAATTGTCCCCAGAAATTCTCACAATTTCAATTCTTTCTTCTAATGATAATTGCAAAGCCATTATTAAATGCACGTAACTAACAACTATTATTTTATTTATGATTGACTGTCAAAATCACAGCCTACTGTTGATTTATTATAAAACCTTTGCATAATGAGTTCAGCTTCCTCAAATTATTGATATCTCCTCTGAAAGATTGTTTTAGCTGAGTTATGAAGAACTTACAGGGAACAATTTTTGTCCTGCTCTCTGTTTTATTATTGAATAAATGATTTCCATGCTTTAAATCAATTTGATTTTAGCGGCTATGCGGAAGAATGTACTAAGTACTGCATAACTTGAAAATGAATTTTTAATTTTCTGTTATTCTAGAATACACTTCTCGTAACCTACACTCAAATGAATGATTTTAAGGGAATATTATCCACAAATCCAGTGGCGTAGTCAGATTTTTATTACAAAACGCTTGCACCACAAATCTCTCACATTACCATATTTTCAGGAGTTATAACTGTAGAACGCATTGAGCTGTTGACTTCGGATTTTCACTGTACAAATTCACTGGTGTTCTACTTGGTGATGACAGTGTTGTCAGATCTCAAATATGTCTATAATCTGAATAAAAATTACAAACAAATACTTTGTTTCCAAAATTGAAGTTGTTGTAACTTCGTTGTTAACAAATATTTTTTAATGAAAATTTGACAGTTTTGATTTATAACGACTACAAATCCAGTGGTGTAGTCAAATTTGAAAACAAAAATTGCCTAATAAACTTTTGCCGTTTTTGACAAACAAAAAAAACCATAGAGTGCCTTGGAAATGAAACTAAAATTGTGAAAGTTACTGACAAGATACAGTTTTTCATGCTTAATATTTCAATAAAAAAAAAATTGAGATTGATTGAAAAATGCACATTCTACATATGTAAATATATATGTATATAACACTCAGAATATGTATATATGTATATATATGTATATATATATATATATATATATATATATATATATATATATATATATATATATATACAACACTCAGTATATTTGCCAAATGCAAATTTCAAAAATTAATTTTGTAATATACAGAACATGAATTGTTGTTATTAATAATCAATAATAATCACTAAAATATAACAATATATATATATATATATATATATATATATATATATATATATATATATATATATATATATAGCATATCGGGGTTGTAACTTCGTAGACTTGCCTAAATTCAATTTGAATTCCTCACAGGTTCTCTGTTGAAGAGAACTTGTGAGAAGAATTATTACGAAATTATTGTCAAGAGTGGTTTTCAGACATTTTTAATTAGCTTTTGTCAATTTAGTGTCGTATTCGAAGCTTCAATATTTAAACATAAATACGAGTAGGTAGGTATATAACTAAGAATGCCTGGTTGTGCGGTTTTTGGTTGCAACAATTACAACAGAGTGACAAAGACATTGAAAAGTTGTGTGTTCTTACCTTCGACGAAATTCATTTATCCAATAGGATTGATATAAATAAAAAAGATGAACAAGTGATAGGCCCACATAAGACTTACCAAACTGTAATGACACAAGGGCTAATTAGTAACTGGAAGCAACCAGTGTTTTATGATTTTGATCAGCCAATGAAAAAATAAATTTTAAACCAAATTATATCTGCATTATTCAATGCCGGTTTCACCGTGGTAGCCGTAGTAAGTAACATGGGTCCTACGAATATGAAATATTTCTCGGAAATGAATATTGCTCACGATAAGGATTGTTCATTCCCACATCCTTGTAATGAATCTATGAGGATTTTTTTGTTTGTCGATGTACCTCATCTAATCAAGTTATTGAGAAATCACTTCATTGATCAAGGATTTTGGTTAAATGGTACATTTATGGATAAATCCTGTTTCGAAAGTCTCCTGGATATATCTACATCAGAGCTTTCTATAGTACATAAAGTCAGCAAGTACCATATCGAATTGAAGGGAACTGAAAGACAACTGTTCTCTTATTCTGTTTCGAAGGCAGTTTCATATTGTGGAAAAAGCGGATTAATGCCATCAGAGTTACCCTGGGAACAAGTATCAGACTTCGTTCAGCTCATTAACGAATGGTTTGACGTTATGAATTCGAAAACGAAAATAAGGGCTAACGAACCATCTAAAAACGCATTTGGTATAAATTTAGAGGATCAGAAAAAAGTACAAGAAAAACTTCCAATGTGATTAAAACACTACGAGTGGGAAAACATTAATCCTTGATTCAGTTTCAGAAAGGTATACTTCTGAGTAATAGATCAATTGTTGAGCTCTTCCTTTATCTTCAGAAGAGGTACTCTGATGTCCAATATATTCTTACTACGCGACTGAATCAGGATATTCTGGAAAACTTCTTTTCTTACATGAGAGGGATGGGTTCATCTAATGATCATTCAAATCCTCTGGATTTCATTTACAGAATGCGTTGGTTCATTTTGGGAAAACACTCAGCATCAGTTTTCACGGGGAACAGGAATACCGAAGAAACCGGAGAGCAATGTTTAATCCAACCTCTAGAACAAACTTCAGAACATCCTGAGTTTGAAGAGTTAAACTGAATTACTGGGAATATATCAACGGGAGCGGAATGTCTGGAAAACTCCCGGGAATTCCAAGATGAAGAAAATTTGATTCCTTATTCCTTTATAAATCCATGAAAAATGTCACACTGATGGACCAGATATGTCGCAAGAGGCGTTGGAGTTACTCGGATTGAAAGAAAAAATAAACAATGACTCATTAACTTATATAGCGGGTTATGTGGCTCATAAATTCAAGAAAAAATATAATTTGGGAACGGAAGTTCTTCCAAAGATTTGGATTGGTTGCAATTCATATCAAGGGGAGGTCTTCTAAGACCCAATAACTCATTCCTTCAAGCAGCACAAATAATGGAAACCGAATTTCAGAAAATGCATGGAAATACATTATCCAGAAAAAAGGTATCTTCAAAACTTTAATGCAAAGAACCATAGAAAAGATAGAAAACCCAATATCATACGATGCATTACATTGTTTGTGCAGAACAAAGACCTATATGAGATTGCAGGAGATAAACAAACAAATAAGTTTCCATAATTTGAAAAACAGGATGGAAAAAAAAGTTCGTAAATCAACGAAAAAAAACTCAATGAATGACCAAAATAGCTTCTATCTCATTTTGTAGCTCGTTGTCATATGTCTTGTTACTTCAAATAATTAGAATATGGAAAATTTGACCCATGTGCAATTTATCTTTTTTTGAAAACAAAAGTACTTCAAAAAATATGTATTCTATTACCTAGCCGATTTAATTTGTCAAAAATATTGTCAAAAGTCGGAAATATCATCACGGTATGTATCACCCTCGGTTTCATCAATAGGGTGAGAAGATGACTCATAATTTTAGTATTCAGTAGACTCAGGAAACAAATATACCTACTTCTGAAAAAATCAACATGTATGTATTTATGCATCAAGACTAATAATTCCATTTTCATGCGAAAATGCCTGGAGATATTCGACCGAATCTCATTCTCCTTCTAATGAATTGTGCGTTGTCCGGCAGAGCGGACAGAGAGATGCGCGTCAGCATACCGTTATGAGTGTATCGTGAGTGAGATAAAGGTTTCTCACTTCAAAATGTGAAACTATTTCAAATGAGTGGTATGATGGGTTCTTCAATGAATTTCACTTACCTAAAGTTATCCAAATTTTGCTCACTGCAAAATTTGCAGTGCCAGTTTCAATATTGATACCTGGAACAAAATGTACATTAACGTTCATTATCACTATTTGAAAGTGGCACAATAAAATTGGAATAAAAACCTAATAGATATTTTTCTCATAGGTTCCTCATGAATATTTACAACTTTTTATGACTTAGAGAGCAACTTGCATTCCCTTGTTGAAAAGTACTCATTACGTTTTCAGTTTCTTGGCGCACCTGCCTGTACCAGGTACCACTCCATTTCCTTTGGGGCATATTGATACTATCTTGAAAAAGAGTGATGAAAATTATGAAAATAAATTATACAAAGGGATGTGTCATTCACTTACTTTTCTCTACTGAAGATACATAACTGAAATCACTCTAGTTTAAACATGTATTCAGTCAAACCAACAAATCCCACAATCTCCTCGGACCTAAAATGAGGTATAGTAGGTTTAGCACGATGACTTTATTATCGATACTATTGCCTTTTACTCACTTTTATTAAAGACTGAATATGCAACTCTACTGTTTGAAGATGCAAAAGCAAACTATTCGCTGTACTGCAAATTGGACAACCCCAAACTATAAATGGTGCACTGAACAGGTTTGTTCTGGTTCTAACATCCGAAACTGTTCGGAAACTGCGCAAGACACGATGCGTACAAGCAAAAAACCACTTGGACACTTGATTAAACCAGAACCAGGAGACCACTGTGCCACCTATTGTATATAATGGAGAGTTTCAATTTGGCAAGTAGGCAGGCAACTTTGAATTCATTCAAGTTGGCTGTTATTACAAAATTCCTTGGAGGTGTACTTGTATATTATAACGTATTTTTTTATTTTTCATAATTTTTGCAACTATGTCAGGTAAAACCTAAGTAAAAATGTGCATGGTTCTTATATGAACAATAATAAAATATTTTCCATAAGTTTATCAATTTTCGGAATTTTTGATCCCCAACATAAATAACCTTTTTAGTAGAGAAAAAATTCTCATACTTTTAGACTTATATAAAGTATACAAACCAAAAATTTGGAGAGGAGAAATAAAAACTATAAAAAAATGTGGAGAAAAATATCAATTGATTCATCCATTAGATTTAGAATCACCATTGGCCCATCAAAATGTGAGAATAAATTTAAAGTGTTGGAGAGATACTATAAAAAAGTAGTAGACAATAATAATAGAACAGCATGAGGTAGAAAGGATTTTCCATATGGAAATGAATTCAATGTAATTTTTGGCAAAAAGTTGACTATAACACCAAAAATATTATTAACTTCATCTGAGGTAATAGCTCCTTCTGGAATAACTGAAATCTCAGGCTCAGGTTCAACACAAGATCTGCAAAATGTACAAGATGTTCCTTTGAAAAATATACCTTCAACATCTTTGACTAATGAAGGAAATGATCATCCTGTTTTAAGCATATCTGAAAGACCGGAAGAGCCAAAAAGGAAAAGGATACGCCCTAACCCATTCTACACAAAGAGAAAAAATAATATATTGATAGATATTGAAAATGATTTGAAAACATACTATGCTGAAAAACTAAGTTTACAAAAACGGAAACTTGAAATTGAGAAAAAAAAAAGCTGGAAGACAGGAAAAGAAGAACCAAAATATTGGAACATTATTTTGGTATTGATAATACTGTCAGCCCTCCATTGTTATTAAATACTGGTTTTTTGATGAAACATTGTTTTTTCAGTTCAAATGGAAAGAGTTTATGATTCTTTATTTATTATTTATGTGATATATGACTGAGTTTTGTTATACATGATATATTTTTTTAGTTCTAGATATGTTTGCCAATTTGTTAAAATAAACTTGTTTCAATATCTATTTTTTTTTTCAGAAATTCCCAATAATGTCTTTATTAATTTTTTGGAGTTGAAAAATCTATTCTTAATTTAAAAACAGCGTCTTTCATTTATTGGGATTATGGTTATACTTTAATACAGCCTTTTTCTTGAGCAAACATATTATGATAATATTATTTTTTCATTCACTGGAATTAAAGGGTTTTGAGTTTCAAGTAATGGTTAGCTCATCACATGATTTGCCTTGTTATAGGTACAATTAGAAATTATTTCAAATTTGTATACAAATTTCTGATAATACAGAAGATAAAATTGGTTCTAGAACACAAAATATTTATTGTTACCAGTTACTCATCTTTTATTTAAAAGTGACAGGAGATACTGGGGAAGTTTGGCTTATCAAAATACCAAATTTGATTTCAGAATAAGGTGCTATATGATTTAATGAAATTTGATATTTTACCAATTATTTTGAAGTAATAAATGATATTCAATTTACTGAATACAGCTTCACATCATTAAAAATAATCTAAATATTTAAAATACCCACTATGTAGTTTCGGAAAGCACGGCCTGGTTCGTTCTGACCTTCATTAGTTTCTTCATCATCTTCATCTCCTACTGAATTATCTGTTGCTCCACTCGTTTCGTCCAAACTGATATCCTCATCAATAGTTAGATTATGTAAAAGACAGTAAGCTCTAAATAGATGGCAAATGTTTTCAATTTTTGTCAATTTGACATGGTACAACATCTTGAAACTTTGTTTGAGTATACCAAATGCATGTTCAATTACCACTCTTCTGTGACTTAATTTTCTGTTATACTCTTTCTCAGTTACACTTGAATTTCCTCTGAATTTATATGGTGTTGATAGATGTCTTGAGCATGAATGAGCAATGTCTCCTGAAATGAAATTATCACCACATGTTTCTTCAAGAGATGATGCTAGAAATGAATTTCTTAAAACTCTTCAATCATGTACTGATCCAGGAAATCCAATGAAAATGCCTCTGAATCTTTTTTTATGGTCACATACACCTTGCATCTGCAAAGAAGTGTTCATTGGAGGAGTTTTTACACATGAAACCAAGTACATACACATAACCAAATATTAAAAAAAATATCTTCAAAAGATATTGAAATGATCTCTAGCCACACACAATTGTTACTCAGGTGATACATTTTTGCTGCTCATATAGCTGTGTTTGTAGAGAAAGTTATATTTCGAAAACCAAAATTTCATACAAAGAAATATAGGTACATGTTTAAACATAATTTGGTAAAAATTTGAAAATAATAAGTAAATATCTAGGAATCTACGAAAATACATCAGATATGTCTATACTGATGAGAATACTTTCGATTTTTCAGGTTGACAGGATATGAAAATATCTTTTGAATATTTCTAGAAATATTTACAATGATTGCTCACTTACATGAATAGAATAATATTTTCTCCTATCGAAATAAGATACAGGATTTTCAGAGGGGGTATCAATTTTTATGTGGCTGCCATCTATTACTCCCAAAGCACATGGAAACCCCATAGTCTTGAAATTTTCAATAATTTCTAGTTTTTCTTCATCAGTTCTTCTTCTTCATGTAGTTTACTTATTGCAACATTGGACCTGTCTGCAACATCTCGAAATCCAACAGCTTCATGTCCAGTGAACCACAAAAATATCTGGATGCACTTATCAGGTTGAATAATTTCAAATCCAGTGCTACAGTTAGAAAAACTTCTAGATTCTCACAGTAGTGAGGCCAGTTGAGTCACTACTCTTCTGGGCACTCTATAAAATGAATATTTTCATTATTGGCCATTCTAATTGAATATATTCATTAATGAAACAGTGTATCTATATCACCAACAGAAATAAAATAAACTTTAACAAACGTATGAGCATAACATTTTATTAAACAATAATAATACATACCTAAAATGCTGTTTGAATTACTCATCATTAAACAAGGCCACTGTAGTTTCACTAAATTGTTCGTTTTTTTGGCACTGTCTCAAAAGTTCCACAGCACTTAGAATTTGAAGAATTGGTTCATCATCGTCAGAAGATGAGTATGATGATGATGATGAAGACGAGAAAATACTTTTTAATCATGTCCATTTTCTTGTAGTCAGTCCAAATGTTATCTAACTAACCCCAAATAGTCCAAACAAATTTCCACATGAATGCGCATGAGCAACGAGAACAGTTCTCAACGGTTCAGCCTCGAGAGCAAGAAAGATTCGGGACGGTTCAAGACAGTTTAGGATCATTTCGTAGTCGACACCAGAACAGAGGATTCATCAATCCGAAATTATCCTCAATAAACCAGAACGCTCTATATCAACTGCACATGATCCTGACGTCTTGGGACCTGAATTTTGTAGAATCAGAACAAACCTGAAGAGAATTATACTTTGATAATAACACCAATACACCATGCACTACACATACGAATCTGCCATGTCAACCGCCATGTTAAATCAAATGTCGATTTCAACGCAAAACTGCCAAGCGTTAAGTGGTAGCCGCTTTCACAGAGCTTCGATTGTCGCGCGCTACACTTCAATTGACCAATGACAAACAGGTGAGAATAAACCGATTTATTGATGCAATTGGTTCATTTATAGGCCCATTCGATTTTGTCGTTTCCAACAATTGCAGTTGGAGCAATTCAGCAGAATCTTCGCGTTGAGTTCAAAAACTGGTTAACACTATCAGATTTATATACATTAGGTTATGCATTCGGTTTAGGTTATGCACTCGGTTAAAATATTCAAATATTGTTATTTAATAATATGGAATTATTTGAATACGTTATCATAAGATAACTCAAAATTCCATTAATACTTCGTATATAATATTTCAAAATATGCCGTTGGGATATATTCAGATAATATACCACATGGTATATTCAATCGACAATATTCTTAGAATATTCACGGGAGAATAATCCAATTATAGACATTCTATGCACATTCTTTCGGGAATAATCCTGCCATATTCATTCAAGCATATTCTATCAATATTCTGAAGTCATGAATATATTACAAGAATATTCTATGAATATTTGAAATATATGCGTTCATTTTATGACATAGAAGTAATATTCCATGAATATCTGGTACTGTGTGGGCAACTAGCGATAACTTATGCCGAAAATAAAAATAAACAGTGGACACGGTGCTGAACATCAAAAAATACTTTGTATGAATACATAGTTATTTTCGAATAAATGGAAATAATGAGATGACGAATGACCAGAAGTGTAAAATTCTTGATGGTTCATTCGTTTCGAAAGAATAATCAAGTATCTGGAATAATTCCAGCAACAAATTATTGATAGGTATGTAGGTCCAGAGTGAATGGTTTTATTCAATCCTGTCTGACACCTACTCAAACTCAACCAGATATATCCAGCTCCACAATGCATCCTATTGCTCATTTGATGTGTGGTCTTTCAGGTCAGCTGGTTCTGCTACAAGGGCCTGAAATTCATTTGTAATGATTGATCTACTCCTAAATTGGAAAATGTTT
Organism: Leptinotarsa decemlineata; assembly: GCF_025532065.1. Taxonomy (NCBI): domain Eukaryota; kingdom Metazoa; phylum Arthropoda; class Insecta; order Coleoptera; family Chrysomelidae; genus Leptinotarsa; species Leptinotarsa decemlineata. Next base: position 1,689,120 of record NW_027412727.1, on the reverse strand, counting down.
TCCTATTACACTAAGGACCTGATCGGCGATAAGTCTGCGACTATCTGTTAACAACATTAATGTGTGACTTGGAGTATTTTAGGAAAGCACCCTCCCATCACTGTTGCCACTAGCCCAGAAATTCTCCCCTGATCTCAGGTAACCATCGAGGCTAGGATGTGCAGCCACAGAATCAGGTACCTGTGGATCATCTTCTGGAATATCCTCTATGGCAGCAATGATGGCATACCGAAGAAATTCCAGTTGATTGGTCAATGAACATTCAAAGTGCGAAATTCAAAACACAATCCACAGCAATGTTCACATATGGAGGCTTCTGTTAGACATCTATGTATCGGGCATGTTTGTTTCCAGTTTCAGTGGCGTATCATTTTTTCTTCAACAATATCGAAGTCAGTTCTCATACTCACGCCACTGTTGATGTTGAAAATTACTATTCCATTTATAGTATGAATTTCCATCAACCCTCACTGCTTACCATATATTACCGAAATATCCCGAACTTTTTCGGATACCTTCATTAAATACTTTTCATATTTTTCCTCAAGATTTCAACACCTCGTATTTTCATAACGGAACATTTTCGTAACATAGCTCATTCAGAAACCCATCATTGTCTTTTCATGTAGATTTACAACTTCGGATATCCGCATATCAATAAATAATAAACACCCTGAATGAAATACTGTCAGATAATTACCATGGTGAAATTTTTGGTTTCGCGATGTGACGTAGTCTATATAGTGAATATTTTGGATGAACATTGAAAAAAACGTAATACCATCCATATGCGTTCGAGACAGACTCTTTCTCCTTATTCATACATGAAGGATACATTTCTTATCATCTGATCTGCAAATGTTTTCGAAAAGTATTTGAAATTCATGAAATAATTTCATCGTTTATTCAAATAATGGTCATCCTTCATCAATTAACAAGTCGCTTAAAAAGGGTACAAATTCAAACTTCCAAACGATAAAAAAATAAAATATGACTTATAAGGCCTATTAGAAATAATAACCTTCATTCCTTTGTCATTTTACCGTCCATTTGATAGGGAGAAGATTTATTCGACCAATTGCGCTTCACGTTTTTACAAAGATACAAACCACTTATAGTAATTACAATGCATGTGTAGGATTCCGAAATAAACAGGTAATTATAGTTCAGTTTTTATTGATTTCTGATCGATTTGCGATTGATCTATAGCTCTACGAGCTGGTATTCAGTCATAGATCACGCTCGTAGTAATCATAACTTGGACAAGAAATATACTCACTTCGTTCATTTATCTTTGTCTTTCATTCGGCTTCATTTCAGGTGGACTGTCTGCTGTAACAGTTTATGTGTTCGAGCAGTTGACCCCGGCATGATAATATTCAAGAGATTCGAGTAAATTATTCTTATTCGTTATTCCACAGTGGCGTGGTGAATTCATAATTTATAAAAAGGAAGAGCGAACGTGATAACACTCGCCTTTTATTTCGATTACACATTGAGGATGTACCTATAAATAAATTGAATATTTTGTTTAGCATTTTTGGTTATAATAATAAAAATAATAATAATCATATCTTGCATATGCTCAAATGCCTTGCGGTACCCGACAAAATAGTGAGATGCATTGAACAACTGATACCACTTTGGCGAACTCGCTTCACCATTACATCTGGTCAAAACAGGGTGGGTCACTTTCAGAAGGGGTGTATTTCAGGGCGACTCCCTCAGTCCCCTTCTCTTCTGCATCTCACTATTGCCATTATCCGTTGCGCTCAGAAATACTCGAGGGTATAACTCTGGAGAGAAGGATCTCCATCAGTCCTTGAGGGTGGTGGAGTACACGCATACTATCGGTATGAAATTCGGGATAGACAAATGTGCAATGGTCCATCTCAAGAGAGAACGATGCGGGGACTACGGAGAAGATATGCAGCTCGTAGATGGAAGCATCCTACACCCACATCCTATACTCTCCGCGGCAAGTATCAGCACATACTTCGACAGATCTGGTCATCAGAACTTTCGGGGAAGAACAAAGTTGCTGCAACAAATATGCTTGCCGTTCCTATCTTAGTCTACTCGTTCGAAGTGGACTCGTGAGGATCTGTATCAACTCGACGTAAAGACCCGAAAATTGATGCATCTCTATTGGAGTTTGCATCCCAAATCGTCCGTTCCACGGTTTTACTTCCCCCGACAACAGGGAGGCCGTGGACTTTTGAGTTTGGAGTGTCTACATGACAGAATGGTGCTAGATACAGCCTGTAAAGTCGTCAGGAGTTCGGATCCCCTTCTCTGCATGGTCCGTGACCATGAGAGAGCAGGAATTGGAGCATTTCTCTTCAGGGCACTCGGTATAGTTTTCGACACTGAACGAGGTGACCACAACTCTGTCACCGAGTTGGAACCCGTTAAGCAAAAAGCTCATATAAAAGCCGCAGAGATCATCTCACTTCTGCGGAAACACAAGGAAAAGCCAATGCATGGAGTCTTCTTCAATAATATTGAAGACCTTGGCTTACCAAAGAACCTGACGTTCACTTTCTTCGGGTCGAGTGGGCTGAAGTCAGAAACTGAGGGGTTCATCATGGCTTGCCAGGATCGTGTCTTCAACATATTAGTCTATCGCAGTCACATGATGGGTATAGAGGTTCCTGGCACAAGGTGAAGGGCCTGCCGCGAGGTGCCCGAGACCCTAATGCACTTGCTATCAGCATGTCCAGCATATGCCGTCTCGGCCTATATCCATAACGCGGCCCTGAGAGTGCTATATTACCATCTACGGCACTCTTACGGTATTGACGAGACAACGGTGTTGCCCTACGCTCCGGGGAATATCAAATTCGTTGTGGGAAACGAGAACTGCCCAATCTATTGGAACTATTCGTTTCCCACCCTCAGTATCATACAAGCTAATAAGCCTGATGTAGTCCTTCTAGACCACCAGAGCAAGACGATATTTGTCATGGAGTTTTCAGTTCCTGGCGAGACGAATATCGTCCGAAAAGAGGAGAAAAAACGGATAAAATATCGAGATTTTCTCTTTGAACTCCGCAGACTTTATCCAGACTATACAGGCTTGCCGCACTAAGGCAGAAATCTTAGCCGAACAGATGCAGAAGGCTGTCATTCTTGGCTCACTGCGCTAGCTCAGGGCACATGATCCTTGGACCCAATGATCACTTACCCCACGGTTGTGGGGAGTGGTCATTGGTTGATAATGCTGGCGCGCCCTCCCGAATATATCGGGGCTTCGGAGGATAGGGCCTGACCAGCACACACTACGATGAAAAAAAAAATTAAAATGTTCATTCATAAATAGCGAAAAAATACAGACCTTTTATTGTTACAAAATAAAATGATTCAAAAAACTTAGTAATATGAGGCTTAGAATGAACAAAAATCCACCAAAGCTGATATTATCAGCTTGTGTGTGGTGACATATTATTATGGTGTGATGTTGACGAATCGAATGAAATACAATCAAATTATTGGAAAAGAAAACAAGGGTAAAAATTAGATTACAGGTTAACCAGAAGAATGTGTTTTCAACTAGCTTGAGAGTTTCAGATATAGCTTAATTATAAAAAGGGCAGTAGACTAAAGTTGAAACAAAAATGGCTCAATAGAAGTGTAAACAATGTAATTTTTTTCCAAGGAAATAATACTAAATAATAATACCAAAAATTCCATAAAAATAAAATTACTATTCAGGTTATCATAACGATAAGATTGAGGGTATTCTGCAGAATATACGAATTGTAACTATGATTTGTTGTCAAGTAAGGATAATTAGTACAAGAAAATCGTTTCAAACGTTATATTTACGTCATGAATTAATCATGAAATATGGGGCAAGTGCGATCATCAAATTCAGGAAAGTAGAACTTGTGTTGATGTGATGATGGCATGCCTCAGATTTCCGCAGAAAAATCTGACAGAACAAGTGTGTGAAAGGAATTATTTTGAATAGCCTCAACTTTAATATCAATCATAGTATATATTTTTTATATCGACTAATCGATGTGTTGAAATTCTTGATCTTGAAATCAATAAATAACCTTAAGAGTACAAATCATCCAAATTTCTCACTTGAATAAATGAATAAATAGTCATATCTTAGTATTCTATCCTTCAGTCAGGCCAACTGAGACTGGTAACCTTGCCTTGCTGATTCATTTCTTGTAGGGTTGCTGTCAATCATCAACGTTTTTTTGATGAATAAAACACTACTCATTGAACTACACTACAATTAAAAGTGATAATACAAAGTTTGTTGACAATGTTTCATGAAGGATTTCATCAGTTTGGACTTTCATCATCTGATATTATATAAAATGATTTGAAATCCCTAAAAGAACTAATAAAAAGAGGAATTGAAAAATAATATCTGAATGTAACAGTTATATTAGGCAAAAAAAACCTGAAGTGAAATAACAGTGGAATAAAATTTGTACAAGTGAAAATAGAACAATTTAACAAAAAATAAAAATAGAAAGATAAGAGATTTCAAGCCAAGTTACTTCACGACGTTTCAATTATTACTATCCACAATGTGATGACTGCACTAATTCCTCTGAGAGATGACTATTTATGGGTCATTCGAGTAATTTTACCTATCTCCACTTTCCTTTTTCCGCTTCACCAATTTAGTGGGAGATGATCCTTTGGCGGGAGTTGACCATTTTTCACTTGATTATGGGTTTCCACATGTTGCGTATCTCTATCCTAGCTTGGTTGAATACATTGTTGGAAAACATGTATGCATCTTCTTTGAATTTCCTCCCAAAATAATGTTCTTTTCTGTTAATTATTTCAGCTTGGGACCACTCGATGTTATGTTGATGGGATTTTCCGCACTCACAGTGTATCCGGTAAATGCAATTCTTGGAATCGCAGTCCGCATTTGGTGACCTGGTTTTTGTAAGGCTTCTACGGATAGTGTTTCCGGATCTTAAGTAGGTTCTGATGTTGTACTTGGACCCAATTCTTCTTATCCTTCCCGATAATCCTCTGATGTAGGGAAGTGCAAGCACTGGTTGTGACGGCTTCTCTTCCTTGTGAGGCTCCTTGTATCTTTCAGCCAAAGTCTGTTCCACCATCGCTTTGGAGTAGCCATTCCGTTGAAGATCATTTTTGATGATACCTACTTCCTTCTCGAGATCTTCCTCCATATAACTGAGCCAGAAAACACGGTCTAATAGAGTCTTAATGATTCCTCTTTTAGTCGATTGATGGTGGTTGGATCCGTGGTTTAGATACTTTCTCGTGTGAGTGTGTTTTTGGTATACAGATGTTTTCCACTTAGTGTCGGTCCTCCTCACCAATACCTCTGAGAATGGCAATTCGTTGTGGACTTCCGTCTCCATTGTGAAAGTGATGGAAGGTCTTATGCTATTGATGTGTTTTAGGAAAGCGTCTAGTTCAGTATTCCCGTGTTCCATAATATGAAGTTGTCATCAACGTATCTCATCCACACACGAGGTTTCTTGTGGGCTCCTTCAATGGCCAGAGTACAGTAACGTTGACAAATATTTTATATAAAAAAAATGCTGCTTATAGAGTGATATATCATACTCTAGAATTCGAGAATATACTGGGTAATGAAATTATCTGAGTAAGTTCGCGAAGGCAAAGAATTATCATGTTTATAAACATTTTTTGAGGTGTTTCCGGTGAAATTTTTTTTTTGATATTTCGAAGAAACCTCTAATTTCAATATCAAAATTAGTGGGCAGCAATATGATATGATCATTTTGAGACAATCAGTCCAAATTTTGGCGTTGTATAAAAATAAAATGACCTGAATTGAGTTACGTTTTCAGTATGTGAACGGCGTCATAGTATTACTTCATATATGTAAATTATAAGCAATCTTGCAATGCTAACAACCGTTTGAAATCATCTTGATATGCTTTCAATCTACAACTTACCTGATATCAAGTCAACACTAAACTGGCTGTATCAAAGATATTTGAATCAGATAGATGCAAAAGGCTCTTTCTTTCGGATGATGGAGTAACCATGTATTCAATTGAAGCATGGGATTAACGAAACATAAACCAACATCATAAGATATTTTTGGAGAGATCGAGAAAATAACATGGAAGAATTTAAAATTGTCGACCCATTGAGTTAGTTAGTATAACTCACTTGTTTTTTGAGATTCTTCAAATGTCGGTCTTCATTATAGACTCGAATGGTAGTAATGATCAATATCACTATAATAACTGATCGTTTTTTCAATTGCAGTCTGCAGTCACAATAAGCCGAGAATGATAGCTTTTCACATTTGTTCGGCCGAGATGTCTGCCTTAGTGCGATGAGACAGTTTCTAGTGTCAGGAACTATGCGACTACGGCGTTGAAGACGTTATCTTGGCAGGCCATGGTGAACCCGTCGTTTCCCAGTTTCCGACTTCTACCCACATGACCTGAGAAAAGCAAAGTTCAGGTGCTTCAATGAGCCGAAGTCTCATGATCATGATGAAGACTCGTGATCACCCTACTCAGTGTTGGAAACTAAATCAAGTTCATCAGTCGCACGGGCAGCTGCATCAACGAGAAAAACTCCCTGATAAGAAAAGTCCAAGGTCTCGTTATTGTTGGGGGAAGTACAGCCGTGGAACGGACGATTTGAAATGTGAACTCCTATGGAGATGCAGCAGACCAGTTTCATATCAGTTTGAAACCAGTAAGAAAACGCTTGGGGAAGCCTTTGTTTAGCAAAACACGTGTTGCGGTTTTGTAAACTATTCAGTAGAAATCTCACAATGAGGTATTGCTCAAATAAATCATGGATTCCTATCAAGTATCGACCAATTCCATCAAATATCTCAAGAAAATACATATTTTCATCAAATTAAAGAAAATCATTGGAAATGAATCATGTTTGAAAAGTTCAATGTTTATATTATGTTCATATTTGAATCATGAAAATAATATAAATATGGCATTCAAATAACGAATTTCATTAACGTGACGGTGATGTAAACAACTAATAATCATCTCATTACAAACAAAATGGGATTTATTAGATTTAGTCACAGACATCTCATGGAAATCATCATATGACATATATATTTTGCACTGATCTGACTCCTTATCGAAGAGCTGCCAGTTCGAATGTTGAGTTCAACTCCTTGCTACCATTATCTTCTGGGTTTGGTTTATGGTCAGTTTCGATTGTATCCGTGCGGTGCCTCCTCAACTATACATGAACTCTGTTTTAGTGACAAAATTTCCATTTGTTGAAAGTGGTCTCATTCTCTGTGATCTCATTTGAACATCGTCAATCCATTTACCTAGTCTCAAAAGTTCAGAAAGCCTATAGATAGGACCTAACGGCAATCTAGTTTGTAAGACGGGTAACATGCGCTCTCGGATGAGTCTTACTCTTTCTAGTTCTGATGATTTCTTTCGCAATTTTCCGAAAAAACTTTCCATATTAATGATATAAGTTGCCACTTCTTCGTGTTGTCTCTGAGTGCGATTCCTGATATTATTCCAGATGTTGTCGTCATAATATGATGATAAGTATAATTTCCTCAAACGGTAACTGATATCTTCCCAAGTATACAAAATTTCAGTAGTAGTTGTGAACCTATGAAGAGGTGTACCTCTCAAAAGTATCGGAGTAAAACTTATGAGTTGACTATTTGGAATATTGCAGGTAGTACTCAATTATTCAACTCTCTCTATAAAGTTTGTGACGCTCATGTTCTGTCCATCAAATACGAGATTCCACTTGGAAACGGTTCTGAAATTTCGAACGGTTGTATCTTCTCCCATGCTATCACTCCACCTTAGACTTTCTTGGCCTAATCGCGATTGTAGCATATCACTTCCACTTCTGAGATTTCACCTTCCGCTATGGAATATATCATCATATAATATGTATACTATTCATATTGAACGATCAACATCCAGTCTAGTCAGAACATTATTTTTTATTAGTTAATATCAAAAATGTTAAAAAAGATCTCAAATGCTGATTTAGCTATTATTGCTGCATGTTTGGATGATGAAGATGAAGAAAACCGAAACGAAAACAAAAAACGCAGAACAATATGGGTACACGAAATTTTAAAAAAACGAAAAACGGAAGGAGAATTTTTGACTTTGTATAGAGGTCTTGCAGATGATGAAACTGAATTATTTCAATATTTTCGTATGACCAAAAATACTTTTCAATATATTTTAAATAAAGTTTCAAGTGATATAGCGAAACAAAATAGTACATTTCGTGAGCCCATTTCACCAATAGAGAAATTAGCTGTTTGCTTAAGGTAAGTCAAAACACAAAATTATTTTTACAAAATAAACTCATGCAGTACATGCATGATTATATTTAATCATATTATTATGTTAATTTTAATTTTGAGTCGTTTGAATCTTCTAAAAAAAATTCTGTTTAGGTAGTGATGATTTTATGAATACATCATTATTACACAAAACGAACTACATAACAGAGAATAACATAATTGAAAACGTAGTTTTACCTAAAGAGGTGTATTAGGTGAAAAATGTTCGTAGTAAGAGGATACGGAGGATAGGGTGTAGGTACAGATGTTTGCGTACATGAGGAATTTGATTGAGGACGCCTTTGATTTACATAATTACTATTGAAACCTGTTGTAGTACACTGAAAATTTCGAAGAGGAAGAGAACTATTATAGTCCGATGCTGAATGTGTTTCAAAATGATGATATTGAGTTGAGGCCGAAAACAAATATTTTCGTTCGATTTCTGATACTACATTAGAAATGGTAGTTTTTACTGTATGGAAATCCGCTGGTGTAAAAGAGCGTATAGTGGCCTTAGTACTGTCAAAAAATAAATCTATTGAGTATTTTCCTTTTGATTCTTCAATACTCTTTTGACTTTATAAATAATTCATGAGTGTTGAACTCGCAGATACTGTGTTTGAAGGATTTTTTCTGGATATTATTTTTTTTCAATGTTTTTTTGAACGACTTCTCTGGGCGCTGCAGGAACATCATTTGTTTCAGCTTCAGCCTGCTCTTCATCGTTACCGTTAATATTCTCCTCATCTGTTCCATCATGTATTTGTAGTGACGATACCCAGGCCTTATCCATCATGTGCGGCAACAAAAACGTCATTTCATCCTCGTACCTCCACTTTTTCTTCTTCTTGGCGGCTTGACCAGTCGTACTTCCATTCGCCTTACATATTTTTCTAAATTGAGATCTCAGTGACTCCCATCTTTGCTTGCATTTATCAGCTGAAAATAATGAAAGAATGATATCTAATAATGAACTTTTATTATTATCATGAGAGGTAAATTTGTCGGAGTAATAAAAGTAAATTCAAATAAATTAAAAATCATTTCACCATTTTCCTAAACAACCAATAAATCAATTATTTTTATTTGCTTAAGGTAAGTCAAAACACAAAATTATTTTTACAAAATGAACTCATGCAGTACATGCATGATTATATTCAATAATATTATTATGTTGATTTTAATTTTGAGTCGTTTGAATCTTCTAAAAAAATTCTGTTTAGGTAGTAATAATTTTATGAATACATCATTATTACACAAAATGAACTACATTATGAACTTAACAAAAAATAACATAATTGAAAACTTGGTTTTACCTAAAGAAGTGTATTAGGTGAAAAATGTTCGTAGTAAGAGGATACGGAGGATAGGGTGTAGGTACAGATGTTTGCGTACATGAGGAATTTGATTGAGGACGGCTTTGATTTACATAATTACTATTGAAACCTGTTGTAGTAGACTGAAAATTTTGAAGACGAAGAGAACTATTATAGTCCGATGCTGAATGTGTTTCAAAATGATGATATTGAGTTGAGGCCGGAAACAAATATTTTCGTTCGATTTCTGATACTACATTTTTTACTGTATGGAAATTCGCTGATATAAAGAAGGGTATAGTGGCCTTAATACTGTCAAAAAATAAATCTATTCAGTCTTTTCCTTTTGATTCTTCAATACTTTTTTGACTTAATAAATAATTCATGAGTGTTGAACTCGCAGATTCTGTGTTTGAAGGATTTTTTCTGGATATTCTTTTCTTTTTAATGTTTTTTTTCAACTTCTCTGGGCACTGCAAGGACATCATTTGTCTCAGCTTCAGCCTGCTCTTCATCGTTACCGTCAATATTCTCCTCATCTGTTCTATCGTGTATTTGTAGTGACGATACCCGGGCTTTATCCATCATGTGCGGCAACAAAAACGTCATTTCATCCTCGTACTTCCTCTTTTTATTCTTCTTGGCGGCTTGACCAGTCGTACGTCCATTCACCTTACATATTTTTCTAAATTGAGATCTCAGTGACTCCATCTTTGCTTGCATTTATCAGCTGCAAATAATGAAAAAATGATATCTAATAATTAACTTTTATTATTATTATGAGAGGTAAATTTGTCGGAGTAATAAAAGTTTTCCTAAATAACCAATAAATCAATTATTCTTATTTCGTTTCAGATATTTAGCAACAGGAGAGTCACTACGAACTATTGCCTTTAGTTATCGCCTCGGCCATTCCACCGTCCACGAAATTGTAAAGGATGTTTGCAATGCAATAATATCAAATTTACTGCAAGAATGCATACCGACGCCAACCAAAGAGAAATGGAAAGCGATCGTCAATGATTTTTGGCACTTGTGGAATTTCCCTAATTGTTTAGGGGCGCTAGGCGGTAAACATATCGAAATAGTGGCCCCTCCAAATAGTGGATCGAATTTTTTTAATTACAAGCGCACCTTTTCGGTAGTGTTGTTGGCACTAGTTGACGCGCAATGCAAATTTATTGCCGTTGGCATAGGATCGTACGGCAAAAATAGCGATGGGGGAGTGTTTGCTACTTCAAAGTTAGGAAGAGCCCTAGAAAATGGAACACTAGACATTCCAGAAGACAAGGCGCTTCCTGGAACTGACATTCTGGCACCATATGTGATAATAGGGGATTCGGCATTTCCTTTGAAAAGGAATATTATGAGACTATATCCTGAACCTCAAACTATTGTCAATATAGAAAAACGTGTTTTTAATTACCGTCTCTGCCGCGCTCGCCATATAGTGGAAAACAGCTTTGGAATTTTAGCTCAAAAGTTTCGTCTTTATTTTAGAAAATTGCATTCAAATCCAGGAAATGTCGAGAAAATTATTTTAACTACATGTATTTTACATAATTTGTTGCGGGATTGTGCATCATTCAACTGTGGTTCAGCTGATACGTCAGATGGAAGTAGAGAAGAGCAGTTTCAGTTCTTCTATTTGCCAAATCAAGGAGGCAATGCTGGCGAAGATGCTTTTCAATGTAGGGAAATATTCAAACATTTTTTTAAACACAGAAGCTGGAAAAGTTCCATGGCAAATAAATAAAATATAAATTGATCTTATTATACTTGTATGGATACGTATCTACATCATAATTATTTTTGCATTAAAGAAACTCCAATATATTCACCTGTTCCATTTCATTTCTCTGCAATTTCTCTCCATATCATATTTTTCAGTGCTGTAAAGTATAATTTGTCGCCCATATTGTATAATTCTTCATGATTCCTAACCAATTCTATTGATTCTTCATCCATTTTGCCTAACTAACTCAAAGAAACACAAGGTATTCAGGGGAAAAATGCACACCGACTGAGTGTCATTTGTACATACTAGCACAACGGTTCGCTCACGGTCCGTTCAAAATATCCTGTCGTGAAACAAAACTAGTTTGAAATCCCACGAGCTCCAGTATAAGGACCGCCCACTTAGAATGAACATTAAGAAAATGTGGAAAAACATTGGTTTTCCCAAGATATTTCAGCTTAGTTTCGAAAATTAAGATGTGAAATGTCGTTTCCTAAGCGATAGAAAAATCTTTTGCAAGATTATTAGCCTTCGCCAATTTTTAAATAGGGAAAAAGCTGATTTTACGGAAAATGACTTTTTCAGTTAGCTAGATAGGGAAATCGTGCTTTCTTCAAAGAAGCATCGATAGAGTTTCTTAGTAGTCATCGTTTGACACCTCGATCATGTTTCCAGTGCTCGTGGTTCAATTTTTATTAGCATTTGAGTTTGAAAAATGTAAGATTTTTCAAACGCATATTTTTGCAAGAAGGAATAGGAATATCGAGACGCGGCATAAGACTTTTTGTCTCAGGATGCTGAGGATATGAAATCAAGGAAAACGAAAATTCAGGTTTTTCGTGATTTTCCGAAGATTTCCGAGTGAGGCCGAAGACTGTTAGATTTCATTTATCGTACAACGCAAATTGAGGAAGCGAAACGAAACATGAAAAGAATGAGACAGAAACAGCGGCATATAGACGTCAATGGAAATTAGTAGAGCGGTATTCTCACTTCAAAGCCCAGCGCCTGCATAAAAACAGGTCGTAAACGCTGGCAAATCCATACGAAATGAGTTTTTTTCGTAGTGGAACTATTGAAAGTAGGTCAGGCAGGATCGCACGGCTTTTGCGATCTCTGGTTGGCCGAAAGTGGCGCGGAAGAGAGCCCGTTTATTTAGGATAAATATACGGAGTTCCAAGTCACGATAGTTAGTCGAAGTTCGAACAGTGAACGAGTAACAGCGATTTTAAATATTCGAAGATATTTTAAAAGTTTCAAGCTGCGGTTGGACTATATTGAATGAATTCGAGTCTCTGGTTCTTTTCAGAACTAATAGAGACACAGCACAACACAGAAGTCGTTAGGGATCTGCGGTTAATAGTAAATACTGGAATTGGAAGAATTTTCACCGGAATCAGGAATCTCTAGGACCGATAGAGGATAAATCAGGACAGACCAGTGGCTGGACATTTATTTGAAGGATCCTAGGATTGCGGACATTTTGGAAATTACTAGAGCTGATACTGGAGCGGATTACTGGGTGGATATTAATTGCAGTGCACATAACCATACCTTACGTTTGTCCAGGTTCCTTTTGGCACCCCGCCAGAGGAAAGCAGCCCAAATCCTGCAAAGGAAGAGCAGGTCCCTACTAAAGTTGCCCGGTCTCACCCCACCCGATCGCCTTGCGGTGTTAAAGATCGAGGTGTTTCGAGATTAAACTTGGGAGGGTCAAGACATCATTAGTTACGTCCTTCGGGCGAACGACTCAACCTAACTGTTGGGACCTTCCAGGATTGCGATACCCTTCTACCTAATCCTGCGAGCGGCCCTCATCCTAGGGTGCTGTTCAACCGTTAGGCTCCCTGTTCCCAAATCACTAGCTCAGTTCACCCTGTAGGCCTTGGATAGGAAAGTAGCTTTCGCGATCCAAGGGTGAACTTAAAATCATTAGATTTCCGTGAATCCTTCCCTCTGACTATTTCCTCGTCAGAATCATATTAGGGAATTTGAAATCGAAATGCAGACCAGGGCAAAACACGCGCGAGCGCAACTTGCCGAAGATACATCAGTGCCAAATCGCGAGACCACAATTTTCGGTCAAACTAATTTTCTGTCAGACATTTTTAGTCGCCTGAGCGCGACTCCGACGAGCCGACAAGGAACCCCCCTGGAATCTGGTTTCACAGAAAACAGTATTCCTAGAACTCCGGTAGGATCAGCCAGTCTGAGGCTAGGTTCTACTCATCGTTCTCTTTCAACAAACGAGGACATCAGTGCCTCTCCCTTGGTCGCAGAGCGACAAACCGTGGGCATTGGTGGTTTTTCGGCAAGCCGAATAATTAGAGAATTCGACAAGTCTCAAAGGACAAAGCTGTCCTCAAATCGCGATAAAACAACGCGAAATAGCATGTTTGAATTAAATCGCATTAGGAAAAATAAAACCTCGGCGATGAGAAGAATTGATTTGTTACATGCGGAAGTGGAACGTCAGGAGACGTTGCTACAGAAAACTGGACACCATCTCCGAGGAGATGCACCAGCTAGACCGCAAAGCGAACCCCAATTAGGGCTTCGCGCGATGTTATCCATGCGAGTACGATCCCCTATGCTGAGATCGGCTCCGAAACTACGAAATTCGCAATTTTGTTCCCAACCGGAACAAAAAGCAGAAATCGGAGATTTTTGCCGACGGCGAAAACCGGAAGGAGCTTTCCCTCCGAAACCGACATTTCTGCCTGAATGCGAGTATTTGAGGCACGTTACGGAGAAGTTACCCACTTATGTGGTAACCCCAAGTCCCAGAATACACAGGGTGTACAGTCATCCTGTGGAAAGGGAAATTGCACAAGAAACTAGGCCATTGTCAACCCCGTCTAGAGGATCATGCTACAGTGCACAGGAATTCCGAAACAACGAATGTTTCGATGAAAGAACCACAGGACAGGACTTTCGAAACAACGAATGTTTCGAGAGGCGCGGTGAAGGACAGCGTCTTCAAAGCAACGAAGGCTTTGGAGATGCTGGCAATGCGGAATTTGAACCAAGCGTCGAAGCAAAGGTCGTCCGACGCCAGGCGTCGCGATGCCCCCAGGTCGGAGCATTTAGCGATCCCTGGGAGGAGAGGGGTGCGTTGCGCACAGGAGCGCCTCGCACTTCGTTCCAGCCGGATACTGACGACCTAGCGGAAGCGCTAGGGGGTGGTGGAATGCCAGGGAGTCACCCTGAAGCCGAGAGAGGCTTGGGGGTGGCCCCATGGCGGGGTCAGTACCTCCAAAAGGAGTTTTACATTCCGCAGGAGCGAACCGAAGCAAACCAACCTCCCGTCGTACTCAGACAGGAACTGAGTCCCAAAATCCCTGGGGCTCAGGTCTGGGAGGCCAGCAGGCCGTTACGGCGAACGGTACGCGCGGTCGGAGGGGGCGGAGTCGCCGGACACGCCCCCTCGAAGCAAACCGACCCCGACAGACACCGTTCCGGAGGACAATCCGTGGGAAGAAAGACCACGATCAATGAACATGAGCGTAACGTGAGCGAAGCGCTAAGTATGAATAGTCTCGTTTAAAAGCAAGTAATAATATTTGACCGCGGCTTGAGTGGAGTGTGAGCTGAGCGTGACCTGAACTTTAATGTGAATAGACCTTTAGTGTCCCTTTTTGCTCGATGATTATCCTACAACCTTCTGTTATCTTCAAATCTGGGTCTGCCATCCTCGACTTTTCTTGTGTAGTCGCCGAATCTTGGATTTTTCAAATCTGAAACATTTTCCTAGTAACCCCTTTCTTTGTCCGTTTCTATTCTTCTGCGACTATCTTCATGAACTTCCTAATCACAGTTCTGAGAAGATACTTGACGTTGCATAGGTGACTTCAATAAATGTACATATTCTAGGTTTTCTTCAACCTTATTTTCGTCCACCTGAGTACTTGCTTTCTTTTTCTTCTGTTCCAGTTGCACGTTCTCATTTTCCAGTTTCATGTTTTCTAATTACTCACATAATTCTGCACTTTCTTCAAGAAGATATTCCTTTCTTTTCTGAGCACCTTCAGCCGCTATCCGACTCAGTCGATTCGAAACGTGTACCAATCCGGACATGGTACGACTTTTTTCATTGTTTGCATTGTTGTGATCAAAGTTTTCTAACTTGTCACGAAGTTCCGTGAGTTTTAATTCACAAGTAGCAATCTCTGCGTCAGCATCCAGTTCGAATGTGTAGAAAGGCGTATAACCTCGTATTTGAAGTGTATATGCTAATTCATCGGCTCTAAGTCGATTGACTTCCATTTCAAATTGTGTAGGCAGATAGTGAATTATTCGTTTTACATTAAACGACTCATCCCCTCAGAAAGATTACTTTAATTAACAAGACAAAAAATAGGATTCACATATCTTCAAGACAACATGGAAATCAAATCTATTATTGTTCAGCCGGTATATTCTATCATTGAAAGGAATGGCGTTAATTCGTCAAATCTTCCTTAAAACCGGTGAAACTATATTTATATTCCTTTTTTTATATATTGATCAGAAACTGATTCGAATATCTGAGATTTTTTTATTATTTTTCAATAATTAACGAACCCATACAAAAACACAACTTCGTAAATTAATGTTCAATGATTTAACAGCATGAAACATGATTCTATGATCCAAATAATAATAATAATAATAATAATATTTATTGGCAAAGATACATTGTTCAATGATACAAATTGTACGAGTCAATTTCCAAATAAATATAGAATTCCCACAGAAGGATATACCTGTGCGTGGGGGATATACGTGTGCCACTAAGAAACCTTCCGATCACAACCTTCAAAAATATAAGAAAGCACTCTTTCCAAAATACGACCACAGAGCTAGTTAAGCGCCATTTTGTTACAATATATTTCTTATAATTATAATTTTGGTCTGATCGATGATATTTCACCTTTATCTTCGATGAGTAACAAATGTATTTATATGGTCACTTCTAACAAAAATATATGTTATATGTTGTTTATTGACCTTCTCCATCCATAACCAAGGTGACTCGAAGTGAACAAGATCCAATTTCAACGCTGATGCTGCAAAATCAACACCTGCATATACGCAACTCTTCAAAACGACACAAAGACTCTTTCTTCTTCTTATTGTATTTTCAGAACATGTTAACAATATTTTCCTATAAATACCGTCCTGCGTGACGAAATAAGTTAGTTACAGATTGTCAGACTTACATTCAAGTTAGTGACGAATAATATTGTATTGTTGTAACTCAGGGGAATTCAGTACTGTTTCCCCATTTTCAAAATGAATAATTTTCAAAAACTTATATTTCAAAAGTGAGATATAATAAATTGGCGCAGTCGGTGAGATCCTTCAACACTAGACGGAACACGGAACAAGCCTAGCCGGTAGTGGTGGATCCCAATCCTTCAAAGGAAGAACCAACAGAACCCCGGGCCAACAGGACCACAGACGGACGGACTCTTCAACGGCGGAAGAACAGGCGAACGCTAACTTCTCCCGGAGCAACGCTTGTGAAGTAGGATTTCATCCTCTATGGACAACCTTCGGTGAGTGAAAAAGAATCATCACGACTTTTTCGTATTTTTGAAACTGAATATTTATAAGTCAAATACAAGTTCTATTGTCAAACATCATGCCAAATGCAAACCTTTTACCTGAACTTGAGCCTTACAAACTCAATGAAATATTTTCAATTATACCTGAGTACGATGGAGATCAAATTTTCATCAATACATTTTTAAATGCTTGTAATACTGCTTACCGCATGGCTGTACAAGATCAAAAAATTTTGGTAACATTACATATCAAAAATTAATTGAAAGGAAAAGCAGCAGAACTCATCAGTTCTAGAAACCCCCAAACATGGGATGAAATTAAATTACTGTTAATCCAATATTTTGGTGACACACGTGATTTAGCCTCTTTGATAGGAGACTTCCAAAGAATCCATCAAATGCCCAATGAGTCCCCTTTAACATTCATAAACAGATCAAACCCACGATGCAAAAATGCTCGCGGCAATTCAAAAACAACCGCTTTCTCCAGAAGAAAAGCAGGCACAACAAAGTTTAATACAAACCATGACTCTAAATACTCTCTTGGCAGGTTTAGAACCAATCATAGGACAAATAGTAAGAGCCGGAAACCCAGCTTCCATGCTCGAAGCCATTCAAAGAATAAAGCGAGAGCTACAACTCTCATACTTTCAACAACAAAAATGCAAATAACATCCAGCATAAAAAACCACACCCCTCCATTCAACAAAAATTTTGCAATCTCTGTAAGAGACAGGGACACAGTCAAAATGAATGTAGAGTAAGACCACAAAATCCCCAAGCCACACAAAATTTTTAAAGACAAAATTTTCAATTTCAAAATGTCCAAAGACCACAAAATCCGCAATTCCAAAATTTTAGGCCCAATACATCAACAACGGTGACAAATCAAAATAGACCACCGTAAATAAAACAAAATCCAAATCAACAAAGACCTTCGGCAATTCAACCGAACCCAAATTTTAACAGAACAAATACACAGAGGCACATCATCTCAACCCGCAAGATTTCGATAATTATACAGGTTATTATAAAGAATACCAGAATACTGAAGAATTTTACGAAAATATTTATGACTACGAAACGAAAGACTATACTGTTAGTTATCCGGAATACCAAAACACATATTACCAATCGAATCAGAATTTTCAAATAGATCCTTTACAACCAGATCCTCCCCCTATCGAAGAAATCCAAACTCATATTCAAACCCTGAATACAGACGATTTGAACCCCAATTTGAATTTCCCAGAACATAAATTCATTTAGGACAATCTCTAATGGTCAATTCAAAAAATTTATATTATATTATGGACGCTACCAACACGTTCAAAATATTAATCGACACAAGAGCCGGACTTTCAATTTTCAAACCAAAAACAGCAGAAAAATATAGAAACCGATTTTCCGAAAACATGATGATCCAAGGTATAACTAATCAAAAAAATTTAATAACTGAATCTGTATTGATACCTTTCTCAGACACAGATCCCCACTAAATTTATATTTACAATCTCGACATAGAATTCGACGGACTTCTCGGAGCTGACTTTTTAGAACACTATAACGGCATAGTTGTGTTACGTGCCGGTTTCCCGCCAAGTAACATTAGACTATTTTATTCTATGTAAATACACTAATATCAGTTCAGATAGGCAGCCCACACTACAACTGCCAAGTAGGGTTGGTTATCTACCTTTGAAAGGAACATTTTATAGGAATTTATTATTGTAAAGAAACTTGGTACTCCAGAAAAGAAAGAAAAGTCAAAATATCTTAATTCATTTATATAAAGAGATGAAAATAATGAGTGTAGAGGGAAGGCCAATATGTTACAATTGTCAATACTTACTTGGCATTCCTGTTTTGATATTCAATTGGCGCATTTGGAAAAGTAAACAAAACCTAGATGTTGCTTTGTCATAGGTGTCCTTTGCTGCCGTCGTAGTTCGCAAGCCGGTCGAGAAAGATCGATTACCGAACTAGTCAGGTTTACTTCCTGGGGGTATAATTTGATTCAGGCGAATTACAAAATAGCTGCTGCTGTGTTACGTAAAAGGTGACCGTTATGAACATTCAAATAATCACCTTGATCAATTATAGGAAGTCTAAAGGCAAGAAAGAGTGTTATATGAGGAATTTCAATAAATAGGAATTCGGAAGGCCGAAATAGGTTATGAGGAGAGGGGATAAATGGAGAAGGAGGAGTTGGTTCGAGGAGACGAGGAAGGAACAAGAGGTCTCTCCGAATTTTGTTAACAATTTGGAGGAATTGTTGCATTCCAGAGTATTTTGGGTTTCGTAAGGGAAAGACTCGAGAGTCCTGAGTACGAGTACAAGGAGTTTGCTGGTACGGGATCCCGACAAGAGGTCGGATTTGGTGTTTTGCCCTAGCCTCTCGAAACAGCCGCTTCAGACCACCAGCCGCCATTGTTAGATATTGCATTAAAGTTGGACATCACGGAGCCGCATGATAAGTAGCAGTAGCATTATTCATTCGATTTATTCTGGTGAGTCCGCTTCTTTTTGCTATGGCCTAACTGGTGCAATACATGTCACAACCTGGAAAATACCATCGTGAGCTTGCATGCACGCTGCATCCTGTTGCATTCCGCGGCATATAAACACACTTGATCAATTATTATAGCTTCATGAATGCCTAAAGCTTGCCGCAGCTGTGCTTGACACCGATTCAGTTCGTTCAACAACACATTGCGTAATCATTAGCATCCTTAACGCTTTACGAGTACTAGAGACTTGCCTTAACATGATTTGCCGCCTCTAATTCATAGGAAGTGCTGCATCAAACTGTTATTTTGCCCTTATCATTCAGTGTAACTTTGATTTGTATCAAATTTGTAATTACTAAGTTTTGTGAATGATTCAGTGTTAGAATAGAATTATTATTGATAGATTTATTGAACTTATTTCCTGTTAAGTAACGTGTTCAAATCAGGTGTGATCACACAGGCATGGAAGCATTTCTGTTATATATATATATATATATATATATATATATAAGTATATATATATATATATATATATATATATATATATATATATATATATTAATATATATATATATATATATATATATATATATATATATATATTAATATATATATATATATATATATATATATATATATATATATATATATATATATATATATATATATATATAAATATAAATATATATTTATCTGCTTTGAGAAATACCCCTCAAAACCACTTTTGGTTGATACAAACACTGCATACTCTCTCTTGATATTTGTCATTGTATGTTATTTGAAACCTGTTGAAGATTCAATAAAGTTTTTGAAAAATATCAAGAACAGCACCTTTTGGTGGATTTATTCTCCATACTCACCCCCAAATTGCTGAGCTAGCCGAGTGGTCATTTGAGTAAACTTTTCAGTGACCAAAAAAAATATTTTTGTTACCAACACGGTTTTGGAATATACCGAAGGGAGGTTAAACTTTCATTCCCAAACCAAATGTCTCTTCCACCCCCGTTGAATAACGTAACAGTTGATATACAAAACAGAAAATCAATACTGGATTTTAAAACAGTACCACTTTTCAAAGCATCGGATGATGAAAATACATCAGTACCCCCTCAACCTTCGATACTGCCTCAACCTACCAAAAATCCAAAACCAAAATATCAAGTCACATTAAACCCAGAAACCTCTACTGCAGAAATTGACGACATTTTCGAATACGACCCTAACAATTACGCCTTCGAAAGTGCATTCGACTATTACCAACACTTTAAAGATGAAATTCCAAATAATACCATAAACATAGAACCTCGAATTGAAAGAATTTTCAAATTAAAATGTAACCTTTCGAACACTGATGCTATACTGGTAACACAAAACGAAGAAAACGTTCGTTTACCAAATGCCCTAGTAAAAGTAAATGAACAAGGCGAATTCTTGACTTCAATTATAAATTCGAACGCCATACCCAAAACAATACATTTTTCTGACATAAATATTGAACCTATTCAAAAATTTTCTTCAAATCACTTAACAAAACAGAACAAAATCACATTGACAGAGAATTTGAAATCAAAAACCAATTACGCTTAGATCATTTAAACGAAGAAGAATCCGAACTAATAACAGAAACATGTTTAGAATTCTCAGACATTTTCTATCTAGAAGGTGATCGATTAACGTTTACGAATGAAATCAAACACTCGATAGATACAAAAGACGCAAAACCGGTCTTTACAAAATCATACCGTTACCCCCAAATTCATAAAGAGGTTTTCATCAAATAGAAATCGATGACAAGGACACCCCAAAAACAGCTTTCACGGTAGAAAACGGCCATTTTGAATTTCTCAGAATAAGCTTTGGTCTTAAGATTGCCTCATCAAGGTTTCAAAGAGTGATGGACGACATTCTTCTCGGAATCCAGAATGAGCGATGTCTCGTTAACATGGACGACATCATCATTTACTCCCCCACCATTCACGATCACATATCCAGACTGAAAGAAGTATTTACAAGACTTCGTCAAACTAACCTCAAAATTCAACCAAATAAATGTGAATTCCTTAGAAAAGACGTAGCATATCTTGGCCATTCAATCACAAAAAATGGAGTAAAACCAAACCCTAACAAAGTCGATTGCATTATAAACTTTCCAGAACCTAAAAACCAGAAAGAAATAAAATCCTTTCTTCGCTTAGCAGGATACTACAGAAGATTCATTTCAAATTTCGCAAAAATATCAAAACCCCTACAAAATTACTTCAAAAAGACACCCCTTTCATTTTCTGAAATGATTGTAAAAAATCATTTGATGAATTGAAAGAAACTCTAGTTTCAACCCCAATATTGATATATCCAAATTTCGAAGACACTTTTCTATTAACAACAGATGCTAGCGCATATGCTATTGGAGCTATACTATCTCTAGGCCCCATTGGAAAAGATTTACCTATCGCATACGCTTCACGAACCCTCTGTTCAGCAGAATGAAAGTATTCTACAGTTGAACGAGAATTATTAGCCATAGTATAGGCAGTCAAACATTTTAGACCCTACCTCTTCGGAAGAAAATTCAAATTATTCACAGACCACAGACCACTTACTTGGTTCGCTTAAAACTCGAGGAATATGATTATGAAATCGTATACAAACCCGGAAAAATAAACAGAAATGCTGACGCACTTTCAAGAATCAAAATTGATCCCACGAAAGCATGCCTAATTTTCAACTCGAAATCAATCCCAAAAAGTACTTTCATCTTACCTACAAACGAATAGTCCGACCTTGAAATAATTCAAGATCCAAAAGAAGGAACTTCTATAGACCCTGACGAAACGTCTGAAAACCTCGATAACCCCGAAAATAAAGAAACGGAATATTCAGCCGAACATATTACACAAGAATATTCAACTTTCGTAAATATATATAAAACCGAATCTTTAATTGACTATTCAAAAGTCGAATATTCAAACTGTCAATTACTTGACAAAGAAAATAAAAATATTCTAATATTTCCCAGACAAAAAGAACTCAAAGATTTTCATTATAAAATTTTTGAAGACAGTCTCGAAGAAGATTACGATTTTCGAAATCTACAAATAAACATAGTATCGAGCAAAACGATCAAAAATCGGAAATACTATATAGTTCCTCTCACGTACGATCCAAAATCGGTGATCGAACATCTATTTCTCACCCTGTACAGAAGTCAAAACGACTTGGAACCCTCAAAAACGTATTGCGTAGAAACCAATCCAGAATTACCAATTTTGGAAATACTATGTTTTATATTATCTGAAAAAGACATCAAATTCAAAATATGTAACAACATTATTGTCACACCTGACAAAGACCAAATCCTAATAATTATAGATCAAAACCACAATGGAAAGAGCAATCTACACCGCGGAATTAATGAAACAATTCGGAGAATACGCGAAAAAATATATTTGGCAAGGATTAAACAAAGACGTCGAAAACTTTATAAAAAACTGCGACGTTTGTCAAAAAACCAAAATTTGTATAAAAAATTTAAACAATCCTTTGGTTATAACTGAAACACCAAAAACCGCATTTGAAAGAATAAATATCGACATTATCGAAATCCCAACAAAAAATTATGCCCTTAGTATTCGCGACAAACTTACAAAATTTACACAAGTCTATCCAATCCCAGATAAAACCGCAAGAACAATATCAGACACTCTTCTCTTATATTTTCAACATTATAGTACTCCATTACGAATTCATTGCGACTACGGAAGAGAATTCGATAATGCTTTACTTAAAGACCTTTGTAACCTATTCAACATAAAATTGACATACTCTAGTGTAAACCATACTCAATCCAACGGATCAGTAGAAAGGTTTCACGCAACTCTACTAGAAATGATTAGAGCCCATTTGGCAGAACACCTAAATGACCACCCTCTTAAAGTATTACCATATGCTGTAATATGTCAAAACAATTCCGTAAACAAATCTCACGCATTTACCCCTCACGGACTAGTTTTTGGTCACACAGCTAGTAGACCCCCCGAAACCCTTTATACTTATTATCAAATATGTAAGAGATCTCAATAATAGGATTTCTCACTACTATAAAGTTGCACGTAAAAAATAGATAGAAAAAAAGAAGAAGCAAAAATTCGTTTCGACCGAAACCTTTCTGGCAAACCACCTGATTATAAAGTAGGCGACAAAGTCTATGTGAAAGAATCACAAATTAAAGACAAATTACAAAACAAATTCAATGGACCGTTCATAATTGAACAGATTTTCCAAAATTCAGCCATACTTCTTGATTTACAAACAAATCAAAGAACAAAAGTAAATTTTGTTCGCATGAAACCATACACTGAAAATTTAATTTCAGGTTTCTCCTGCTGGTCGGATCAGTAGCCACTCCGTCAGTAGACAATTACAAAATCGAACCAATCAACAACACTGTTGGTGTGTATTACCACCAAACTGGCAATATTGTCCTCACAAATGACAAGTGGACATTATTAGTAAACAAAAACATTTCCCAATTCAGAGAAGCTTTTGAAAACAATTTCAAAATTCTTCATTCATTAATCGATACAACTCAAATCAGTGGCTATAGCATGAGTGAATTCAGATCAGAAGTAAAGACTCACTCAAATTGCTAAATCAATACAAATGAAATTTCAAGAAATCAACATTTGACACCAAAAGATATATAAGAGGTCTTATTGATGGCATAGGAAGCATATTTAAATCAATCACTGGCAACCTTGACGCCTCTGATGGTGAATTTTACACCAATTCTTATTGAAAAACTTATTGAAAAACCAAATATCGGTAACTACTTCTGTTATTCAAAACTTCAATACAACCATAAGAAAACTACAAGCTGACGAACAAACCTCCAACGAAGATATAAAAGTAATAGAAAAATCAATTATAGAATTGAATGACAGAATGAGTCAAATAGAAGTAAAACTAAAATTCATAGAAATCTGTGAAAAACTCATGTAAAGCTTTTTATATTTACAACAAAATGTGGATGACGTTTCAGACTCTATCACATTTGCACGATTGAATATCATTCATTCTTCAATCACAACACCGGAACACTTGGTGAATACATTGTTAGAAATATCCCAAAACTTATGGAGGAATAACCTTCCCCTTTCTCAAATTAGAGAAAGTTGTTCAATATCTTGAAATAATAGAGCTCAAAGCTTTCCAAACCAAATCCAGCTTGGTTTTTGTACTCAAAAATCCCATTAATAGAACCTGAAATGTATTCCTTATACCATTTATTTCCTATTCCGATATTTGACAACAGAACAGGATTGCATCATATTATGTCAATCACTCAACAATATATCGCGAAAGACGATGATTCTTTGATGTTCGTACCAATTACAGACATGAGTGCTTGTAAACCATTGATACATCGAACTGAATTGTGCTACGATATGTTCGCGTATCCAATTGACCAAAATTCAATCTGTGAAGCCCAAATCTTCAGAAGTTTTAGAAATATTCCAATGAACTGTCAAAGTTCTCTTTTCTTCAGCCAAAGTTATAAAGTTAACAAAATTGAAACAAATTTATGGCTTGTAATTCTTTCCGAACCACTACAAGTAACTGTGAATTGTCTCGGAAAGACCCCGAAAACGGAATTAATTAACAAAAATTCCATAGTGACTCTTGAAACCGATTGTAGCATTTATCGGAATCACGAAAATTCAAGCGGATTCCACATTTTCAAAACTGTCAAACGTTTTGTATGGATCACATCCAGTCCTAATTTCATACGATTGCTGTAACGAGATCCCGGACAAATCAAGCCTCCCGAAGTTGAAACCACTGAAACTAAGTGACCTAAACGTCGACGATTTGGATGTCGCGCATAACTTGTATTCCTATTCCAAAACCCTTGACGATTTGATAAATCAACCCTACATAACCAAACACATCTCATGGTTTACCTATTTGACTATCACACTCATTATTGTACTAATACTTTTGTACATTCTCTGTAAGTGCAGAAAAAGGCGCAGAAGAAACCTAGCTATCGAAGACTCGAGCTACCCTCCGTCGCCACCACCCAAACCTTTCAGGCCTCTGAAAACTCCAGCCAGTATCTTCCCAAAGCGAAGACCCAACCTCAGAGACGGAATTCCAGAGGAAGAAGAAATCGACCTCAACGAAAAGTGAACACATCCCGTAGTTTTCCATTTCATTCCCAGCTATAAAAAGTTGCCGCATCGCACCAACTTTTTGAATATGAAGGGAGTTGTTATATGTTGTTTATTGACATTCTCCATTCATAACCAAGGTGACTCGAAGTAAACAAAATCCAATGTCAACGCTGATGCTGCAGAATCAACACCTGCATATACACAACTCTTCAAAACGACACAAATACTCTTTCTTCTCCTTATTTTATTTTTAGAACATGTAAACAATATTTTCCTATAAATACCGTACTGCGTGACGAAATAAGTTACTTACAGATTGTAAGACTTACATTCAAGTTAGTGACGAATAATATTGTATTGTTGTAACTCAGGGGAATTCAGTACTGTTTCCCCATTTTCAAAATAAATAATTTTTAAGAACTTATATTTCAAAAGTGAGATATAACATAAGGGCTTGTGTGATCCCACCCTATCCACAATGGCAGATATCACAGTTGTATATAAAATTGTTATGAATATGAAACATATGAACAATATGAAACCGACAACTACTAATTCCGTGAGATGGCTGTCTGCAAAACGGATGTCACTATTATGTGCACTATAGTCTATGCATAGAATGCATGAAGCGTTTGGTGTGATCAAGCTAACTGGAAGTTCTTCGATGATGGCTATTACTGGTTGTTATTCAGCTGTTGACTGTCGCATAAGCAACAAGGAAGGTTGCAGCATGCAGGAATTGAAAGATATGATAACTCACCCCAAGCGTTACCTAGCACCTAAACTGCTGTACATCATGCAGTGTAGAAAGCAGGGGTGACTTCGGAATGAAGTTGGCCTGGAACCTTGGATCCGATAATCTGTTGATAATGTCGCAAGGAACTTGAATTGACCAGCTTAATCATCCACAATCAGTGACATCCAATACCTATTAAACTGCTTTCAAGAATTTGACAAACGACACGTATGAAGTTTACAATTTATTAATAAATTATATATGTGCGGTTTTAGACAAAAATATCTGTTAGGTGAGTAACAACTAATACTACTACATAATAATAAATCATTATATTACTCTGACTTATTTTATAAATTTTATTTCCAGGTACTATTGGACCAGTGAGTAATGTAAACAAATTACAGAAGTCGGATCAATTTTCAATAATTACTGCTACGAGCATTCGAATGGATGCATATCTACTGGAATTATCAATATAATATAGGCATTCTACCATCAGTAAACAAAACGTGGCCAGATAGTGTTCGAGTGACTCCTGATACTGAACGATATTGTTTTTAATAAGAGACGACTCGATGAATCAAATACCGTGCATTCTGTTATGGTTCTTTGTGTATCTAGAGATACTCTTTCGATTGTGTTCAAAGTGATAATCTTTTCTTCTTATATAAACTATGCCATTTTAGTTTTCTTTCATTTCTGCTATGTTTGATCCGCAATCCATTAGATATCTCCCCGATAAACTGGTTGTCTATTCAAAAAGTGAAGAGTAGGTACCTATGAATTATTCATTCAAATATTTGTTACGTGGCATTATTTTGGCACGTAACATTACCCCCCTTACCTAGTAAAAAAATTGTAATGATTTCATTTTGCTAATGTGTTTATTGTAACTCATCATCGTTTCCCTCATTCAAAGGTATGTACGTAGTATCTGCTTTGATGTCCTTCAAGTTCCAGTTTCCTGGAATTTACCTGGAATTTACCTTTGGCATCAAGGAGCTCATAAGCCCAGGGCAAATTTTTTCATGAATGGTAAAAGTCCTGTAGGACACTTCTTGTAGTGTACGGATTTGTTATACATTAAGCCTGTTCTAATTCTTAGCCCAGACTGTTTCTAATAGATAGTCAGAAAACGGTCACACTACTGAATACTGAACATGTTATCGCGTGAACCTCTTCAGGTCACGAGTGACTCACTTGTTTTGAACGAATAGGAACAGTACAAAGTGAGGACCAGAACAAATCGTAATCTTTTTTTTTCATTTTCTGTTTATATTTTTTCAACTACTGTACGAAAGCGTGAAAGGAATTCATTAATTATTTTTTATATATTCGACTCCAAACTTGGTGTGACGTGTATCGGGAATAACGTCAGGTTACATCGAAAGCTTAGGTCGGGTTATGATATAGAAAATATGGAGCGGATGATTCATACACTAAAATATCAATTTCATTTCAAGAAAGTTGTCACAATGTAAATCAATGGAAGCATTCATACACCATACTTTCAACGTATTCAAAAAACAATTTATTGTGAGATTTGAGATTTTTGCTGAACGATTCCTTGGTCCGAGTCAATTAGTTATTACACAGGGTGGGGCACCGAAAACGAAACAAATCGAATATCTTCAAAACACATGTGTTCTGAAAAAGTGCAAAAACACGTCGATTCGTAATCAAAGGGGGACATCTTTCTATCATAACCTCAACTGTCATATCTCTTCCGCCACCCATCGGTGACTATCACCCAAACAATTTGAATAGGAAAAGTAGTAAGTGTGTCACATCGTTAAAAAAAAGTAATTTCATAAGGAATTCAGCCATGTTAATTTTAGCTACCCAACTTTCGATTTTTGGCGCCTTTTTGCTAAAAAAAGAACTTTTCCGTATTCCAAGTTATGAGACTTCATTTGCAATATATAGAACATATAGAATAGAGGAATAGATTTATGTAACTCCATTGTATTATGAGAAGCATAAAAAGGGACAGGAAGGAGAAAAGAGAGGAGAAGAAGTCAGTGAATGTTGTGCATGAGAGCAACACGTCTTCTCTGTATTTTATGGTGGAATTTGTTGTTTTTACCAATTACGAAGTGTGTTTCAGGTTTCAACCAGAGCAGACGATTCAAGGCGCAAGATTTAGTGTTGTATTGCGACATCATCGACAGATTATCGGATCCAAGGTTCCAGGCCAACTTCATTCCGAAGTCTCCCCTGCTTTCTACACTGCATGAAGTGTAGCAGTTCAGCAGCCCTTCATATTGGAAGAATAAGTTACAACAAGATAAGTGCTACGTAACGCCTGGGGTGAGTTATCATATCTTTCAATTCCTGCACGCTGCAACCTTCTTTGTTACTTACACGACAGTCAACAACTGAATAACAACCAGTAATACCCATCATCGAAAAACTATGCATGCTATGCATAGACTATAGTGCACATAATAATGACATCCGTTTTGCAGACAGCCATCTCACCGAATTAGTAGTTGTCGATATCATATTGTTCATATGTTTCATATTTATAACAATTTTATATACAACTGTGGTATCTGCCATTGTAGGTAGGGTGTGACCACACAGGCTCTCATTTTTTTTACTCAGATTCAGAAGGCCTTTTTTCCAAACTTATTGTTGTCTATCTATTTCTAGATCAATAAATCTGGTTTATTTCAAAATATCACCCTAGTGGTGGATTCATTTACTTTACCCATCCCCTACTTAACCGCTAAGCTAGCCGAGTGGTCGTTATTAACTAATCGCCACAGTAACATATATTTTGTTTCAGAAGTGACCAGATAAATAAATTTGTTACTCATCGAAGATGGAGGTGAAATATCATCGATCAGACCAAGATTATAATTATAAGAAGTATATTGTAACAAAATGGCACCCAACTAGCTCTGAGGTCGTGTTTTGGAAAGAGTGCTTTCTTGTATTTCTGGAGGTTGTGATCGGAAGGTTTCTCAGTGGCTATTTGGATCATTGAATCATATTTCAAGCTGTTGAATCATTGAATATTAATTTACGAAGTTGTGTGTTTGTGTGGATTTGTTTAATGAAAAAAAATCTCAGATATTCGGATCAGTTTTTGGTGAATCATCGCCATTCCTTTTAATGATAGAATATACCGGGTAAACATTAATAGTTTTTATTTCCATGTCATTTTGAAGATATGTCAATCTTATTTTTTTTCTTGTTAATCAAAGTACTCTTTCTCTTGTTTCAGGCTATTATTTATCGGAAGTGTTTAAATTACTTTGCTTTGTTTAGTTTGATCTTCATTATCTACAAGAAGTTCTTTTGTTTTTGCAATTTCGAAAACTTATATCATACGCACAGATAGCAAGGTTGTTTTCATTCCAGTATCTGTTTTTTTTTTTAAGGAGGGGGTGAGTCGTTCAATGTAAAACGAATAATTTACTATTTTCCTACACAATTTGAAATGGAAGTCAATCGACTCAGAGCATATAAACATATGAATTAGCATATAAACTTCAAATACGAGGTGCATTATCGTTGAATGGTACGGTCAATGAATTGAGAACGCGATTAAGGAAACGTATTCATTTCGAAAAACACAGCAGTTATACGCCTTCCTACACATTCAAACTAGATGCGGCCGCAGAGATTGCCACTTACGAATTAAAACTTCGTGACAAGTTAGAAAAGTGCAGAATTATGTGGGAAATTGGAAAACGTGAAACTGGGAAATGAGAACGTGCAACTGGAACAGAAGAAAAAGGAAGCAAGTACTCAGGTGGACGAAAATAAGGTTGAAGAAAACCTAGAAGATGTACATTTATTGGAGTCACCTATGCAACGTCAAGTATCTTTTCAGAACTGGGATTCGGAAGTTCATGAAGATAGTCGCAGAAGAATAGAAATGGACAAAAAAAGGGTTACCACGGAAACGTTTCAGATTTGAAAAATCCAAGTTTCGACGACTACACAAGAAGAGTCGAGGATGGCAGACCCAGATTTGAAGATAACAGAGGTATGCAGGATAATTACCGAGCGAAATGGGAGACTAACAGAATGAGAAATGATGATATATCCCATGGCGGAAGGTATAATTCCAGAAATGGAAGTGATATGATACAACCGCTCGAAACTTTAATACCGTTTCCAAGTGGAATCTCGTGTTTGATGGACAGAACATGAGCGTCACAAACTTTATAGAGAGATTTGAATAATTGAGGACTGCCTGCAATATTCCGAAAAGTCCACCCATAAGATTCACTCTAATACTTTTGAGAGGTTCACCTCTTCATTGGTTCACAACTACTACTGAAAGTTTTTATACTTGGGAAGATATTACTTACCATTTGAGGAAATTATACTTATCATCATATTATGACAACATCTGGAATGATATCAGGAATCACACCCAGGGCCAATAACAAGAAGTGCCAACTTATATCATGGACATATAGTCAGTGGACATATTTGCCTATCAGAAAACAACTACTCCCCTGGCTAATACCACGAAGGGCGTTGAATTATATCCGACAGGTGTCAGTGCAGGGTTCTTCACAGAAGTTATTTCTGCATATGATGTTGGCGATACAACTGCCGCATTAGATTTTCAATTATTGGAACACACTTGCAGACCGGTTTAGGGCTGTTTGGCCACTCGTCAGTGCAAAGTAGTGTATATCATCAACATAAAGTGGATGATTTCCGATAATTGAAAATCAAATTCCTTCAGAGTATCAATCCTCGAACTAAGCTGAAGCATACAAGGCCCCATCTGCCTGTGAACGAGATAATCAACTGCATATCCAAAATTTGCCCAATTCCTCGTATAAGGAACGGAAACTTTCCACATATAGTCAGTGAGCATACTTGAAGACTGGCTGTAAATCAAATCATCTAAATGAACAATTCGTTCAGGCCAGTCTCAACTCCCTACACAGTAGGTTATTAGACTGACACCTATCAGATCAGACTGTATTTAAGAAGCGGACGAGTGTTGGTTATGTCAGTTTATATCAAGTGAGTTAGTGAGAACGTATCATAGAAAATGTATTTCTGTGACTGTGGTAAATCTTTCACTCGTAATAATAACCTTTGTCGGCATCAGCTCCAGAGTTGCCAAGGAGGGCCTTCATTGAATAACTGGAATCGGCTATCAGGTTCCATAAAAGCATCAAGGTGAATATGGAAGTTTTTGGGAATTATATTCTTCAGACTCAAGATTCGAGGGACACGAAGTCATTTGATTTCCAAAATAAAATAGTGGACCAATCTTCAGATTTGAATGCTGTTTTTGATGGATTCCGCGATGTAATTATCGCTCAAACGACTGAATTCCAGGAACGTGACTCAGGTATTTATTTTTTGTGAATTCCAACGAGATTGAGTAGTAATATTTATTTTTTTGTAATTTGGGATGGACTTGTGAAAAAATACTGTTTCTCGAAGTCAACATTGATAAATACAGGTCACTGGGAGGACGTTCATATGTGAAGCTGCCCGAATGCATTAATAATAATGACTCCGATAATAGTCACTATTGTTGGATCAAAGATCTTTCAAGATTAGTTTCTAGTCAACTATCAGCTCAAAACACAAAAAATATATTTGTGATGGATGTTTGATATATTTTTCCAGCGAGAGATTGCTTTTACGTCATAAGACGAATGATTGTAATCTCGTTAGTACTACAACACCAACCACCAATTATAAGATCAATAAATATGGTATGATGGTTGCGGAAAATAAATTAATGTTTGAAATTTTTGAGAGACAAATAAGGGTGCCATTTGTGGTATATGCTGATTTTAAATCAATACTTGAACCGATTCACGTGAATGAGCCAAATCCCGAAAGTTCATACACGATTGAAACATTCAAACATGCTCTATATTCATTTGCTTATTTGAAAAAATGTTCATATAATGATGACTGGGTCAAAATTTGTTACATATAAGGGTGTAGATGCAGCTCAGAAATTTGTGAGTAGCATTGAAGATCATTTGAAAAAGATATATGAAAATCATCTCAGATACCCTATACCAATGAATGCACAAACCCTCGAAGAAGAGGAACTATTTGTTGCAGCCAGAACTTGTGGTATATGTAATAAACTATTTATTGATGGTGAAGTCAAAGTTAGAGATCATTGTCATGTCACAGGAAAGAAAAGATCACATGCCGCTCATTCAAAATGTAATTTTAATTTCAAAATCCCTAATTTTGTACCTATTATTTTCCACAATTCAAGTGGATATGATTGCCATTTATTCATAAAAGAATTGTATAGGAATAAAGAGAAAGTTGATGTTATACCACAAACAAAAGAGAAATATATGTCTTTCACGAAGCATCTCTTTACACACACCTATGCCGATAAAGATGGTATGGTTAAGAAGAAATATCTCAAAATGAGATTTATCGATAGTTACAAATTTATGACTAATGCGTTGGAGAAGTTGGGTGCTAACTTGACCTCTGATCAATGTTTGGAGATGCATAAACATTTCCCACAAATTGAGAAGTTCAATTTGATGAGACAGAAAGGTATATTTCCTTATAGTTTCGTTGATGACATTGATAAATTGAATTATCCATCACTTCCAACAAAAACTCAGTTTTATGACAAACTCAGTTGTGAACATATATCAAAAGATGATTATGATAGGGCTAGAAATTAGTGGAATTTATTCGAGTGACGGAATTTGGGTGAATACTCTGATTTGTATTCGAAGTCGGATGTATTGCTATTATGTGATATTTTTGAAAACTTTCGCACCACAAGTTTAGAGATTTATAACTTAGATCCAGCCCATTTTCACACTGCACCTTGATTATCTTGAGATGCTATGTTGAAGTATACGAATATTGAATTGGAATTACTAACTGACATTGATATGATTCACTTTTTTCAAAAAGGTATACGAGGTGGAATTAGTCAGTGTAGTGAGAGGAAACATATAGCAAATAATAAATTTTTACCAAATTATAATCCCAATGAACCTTCCACATTCATTACATATTTAGATGCAACAAATCTATACGGTCATAGTATGTCACAACCTTTACCAACAAGTGAATTCACATGGTTGACACCTAATGAAATCCTTAATCTTGCTGATGATGATGAATGTGAGTGCTGATAGTCCGTATGGGTATGTATTTGAAGTTCTGTTCTGATCTGTTTTTCCGTTAACCAGCTGTCGCACCACTACGAACGACAACCCTCAGAAGTCGAAACTTGTGCGAGCTAAGGATTAACGAGGTCTTACCTTTCAACGTGTTATTCTTAACACGGGGTGGACGAAAGCAAGTGAAGATCGATCGTTCAGACTAGGGCTTGAACCACCGACCAACACGGCAGTCAATTCGAGTGAGTGAACATTCTGATCTTTCATTTTCAGTTGAAAGATTAATACCACCTCGTACACAATTGAAAATTTTATGGTACAGGTGTAAAAGCGTAATATGTGAAATCTGTTGATGGTGAATTTGAGGAAGCTTAAGGGTTGAAACGATCGGTTATAAAGAATGAATTGACATGTGAAGATTACCAAAAAATTGTGGGACATGATGGTATGATATTCAGAAAGATGAATTCATTTAGAAGCGTATTGCATGATATGTATACTGAATTGAAGAATAAAGTTGCATTATCATACCGCGACGATAAACGATCATTTCGAAAACCACCCACACTCTTCCTTGGGGTCATAATGATATTGAATTTTATCAAATCGATCCGAATGATAACATTCGGTGGATAACTAATATTATTCAACAATCACAAACTCAGGAGAGTCCACTGGATCAACTGATCAATTTATTGCCTGCCAAGATCAATAACTGAAATACCATTCAATGTCTTCAAAACCGGAAAATCCAATATTGATGTTTATGTAGGTATTCATGAATGAAACTCAATGTATATGTATTACTTTGATGAATATAAAAATGATAAAAATTTCATTTGTTTCATTTCTATTTTCCTTACCGATTATTGCAATGTATATAGCATAATGTAAAAGAAAGAATTATCAGTTTGAACACAATGTCTAAAACAATCGATAAATTTAGTAAAAAAAAATGGGGTGGTAATGTCATTCGAGATCCTCCCGGTAATGGATTTAAATTAACAAAAGATGGTCATTATGACATGCAAAAAAATATTGAAAAATACAAAGAACCAATTAACAAGAGTGATTGTGTAACTGTATCGTATCTTGAGGGGAACAAAGGATGTCATACTTCTAGCCCTACAAGCTGCAATACAATCCACAATAGGTAATGTTGCTCGCGATGCACGTCGAGCATTCGACGATAAAATTGCAGAGGCTCGGATAACTTTGACTCGTGAATATGATGATCTCAAAAGTGATGTAGAAATAAAAATTTCTGATATAACAACATCCACAATGGAAAAAATATAGAACCATAAGTTGTGAAGAAGGTCTTTCAACAACCTGCAGCAAGGCTTGGTCCTATTGAAAAGTACCGAGTTACTTGCAATAGAACTAATCCTCATGCAGTCAGGTGGCAGACCACTCGTAAGAGCTTGAGACCCTCCACGCCGCCTGCAGTAGCAGCAGATTTGCATGGAGTCGTGGTGGGGTAAATGCGTCAAGTGGGAGTTATGATAGTTCTGCTCGTGATAGAGCTGTATTTTGTATGTACAACCATGAAATATCTCAATTTCAGAATTATTTGGACTTACAATAGTTCTGAACTCAGGCGACGAGTATATCATCAGATACAGATGATTCAGATGACGACACCATCATCATTGTTTCTGATGATGGGGAGCGTTAGTCCATACCATTGCATGGATCAATGAAAAAACAGCCCTTTTCAGGGCTACAATTGAAGACTGAAACAAAAACAGCTCTTTTCAGAGCTATCATTATACTTTCAAACTGAAACAGGTTCATACCATTGTGAACATTAGGTTATCGTTGTAGTCTCAAACAAAATGTATGTATAATTACCCTCATCCCACTCTATAGTATTCATCATTAT
Source organism: Leptinotarsa decemlineata (assembly GCF_025532065.1). Classification (NCBI taxonomy): domain Eukaryota; kingdom Metazoa; phylum Arthropoda; class Insecta; order Coleoptera; family Chrysomelidae; genus Leptinotarsa; species Leptinotarsa decemlineata. Next base: position 1,653,793 of record NW_027412727.1, on the reverse strand, counting down.
AGGCATATATATTCAATGATTGACAAATTGCCGTATAAGAACAAATTGTGTATAAAAAAAATAGTCATTGGAAAGAAGACTATACGATTAGTATGTGTATGTGTATATATGTATGTATGTGTGTATATGCGTAAATATATTTATTCACTTATTATTTTTTTACATCAAATCAACGGGTTAGCTGTTTTGTTTTCCAATATAAAAATATACATATGGGTAGGAATGTGAGTTTTTAATTATCTACTTTGGAACCACGCACTAACAATACTCCCCAATGTTTTTGATCCAGTAAAGGCAAACTCAGTAAATTCAGGGAAACAAGATATATTTTTTGGTACCTTATGCACCATTCTTATATTATTTTTTTATGATCCTAATTTGGATGTGCCTAAAGCGCATGTGTAGCCAACAGCCTAGGTCCAAGAATGAAAATAGTAATTCAAATCGAGTGCCTCCACCGAGAGTGAATAACCCTTCTTTAGAGTTGAGTACTATTGAACTTGATCAAACTAGGGCAAAGTGTGAGGTGTATGTTGAAAAGATTAGAAGATGACGGTGAGTCAATTATAATAGATGTGCCACAGGCAAATTATGATTGGAAGTTGATTATTTGAATTAATCAATTGAGTAATTTTTCGAGCATAACAAGTTCTGGGCCCGAACTGTGCTTGAAAAATCACTTGAGAGTATATTATTAGACTGGCCAGTCGAAAGAAAAAATAGGAATACGAGTGAATATAAAAAGGAGAAATAATTAAAATATATATATAGATTTTTCGCAAATAGTTCGTTCGTAATTGTTGGTGTCAAAGATATCCAGCATGGTGGTATAATGTTGGAGTCAAAGCCTTTCATTTATTTTTCTACACCGTTCGCTGTGTTCTTTGACAGAGTAATTTTGTAGTGAAATGCGATATCTCGAATCATTAACTTTGGTTTAATTCTTGAAGCTATACATTATGGCAGTAAATTCTTGAACGGTGTTCATTTTTTTGTCAATGTAAATATCGGCTTCATCTGTTAATGACGCAAAAAGTGTTTGATATCTTTTATTTTTTTAAATATCTTAAAAATATATATATATATATATATATATATATATATATATATATATATATATATATATATATTTGTGATGTTTTTTTTTCATTTTCGGTAACCAGTTGTTGTCCACCTTTGCAATTGGCTGCACCGCGCTGATGAGGCCAATAGCCAGGAACACGTGTCCACGGTTTGCCTCCATATTTCTTGAGTGTCATGTCCACGAATTCTCTCCTTTATATATATATATATATATATATATATATATATATATATATATATATATATATATATATATATATACAAATATGAAAGTTATTGAGTGTCTTGATATAGAAACAGAAGTTAATATCGGACAAAGCACTCAAGAAAGTGGCAAACCATAGACACGTGTTTCGGGCTTTTGGCCCATCATCAGTATGGTGCAGTCAAGTGAAAGATAGAAATACAAATGCACGGAGCCACCAACAGGAGCCAACCGCACATTTGTGGTTTCAGTTGATAGATCTCGCGTTCACAAGCTATAGCTGCCTCCGTTTATTTACTTACAGAACAGCAGATGTCTCTGATCACACTTGTTCCATAATCAGTTCCCTTTGTGTTCCAGATTGTTATCATTTACAAACTAACACACCTTTATAATATAATGACATGACAACTGTCATTGTCAAAATGTCAACTGTCTTGTGCCTCTCTCTCTTGTTTCTGAATGCACATGGCGTTTACCGGTATTCCCATAATTTTAAAACAAATAACGATTTTTATTAAAAGTTTCAATTCATTATTCTTCTTTGTATCCAGTGAGGTGTCTACCTCTTTTAACTTGATGACTATTTTATTGTATTGACATGTTTCAATTGTTTAGATATAACATTCTTTTCGACACGGCCAACCTCACTAACAGTGAGTTGTTAAAAAAAATTTTTTTATATCATTATTAAAATAAAAAAAAAAAACTTTTTCATATTGTATTATCACCATAAAACATTTGTAGCTTTTCCCTGAAGATGATAATGAATTTTATCGAAATATTGGAATAACTTGTGTTATAAGAGTACACTTCCGTTCTGCTGTTCACCCAAAGAAATTCCCAAGTATATATATATATATATATATATATATATATATATATATATATATATATGTAATGTATATGAATTCCCATGTGCGGCAGTTGCCCCCGGCGCTGACATGATATCATGACCCGAATAGTGAAAAAAAAGCAGACTTCTTGCATGTATTTTACGATACACATTTCCGCAGTAATATAACGGATACATAGAAGTATGTGTTTCATTTCAAGACCAAACAAATATATTTCACCTGACGACGAGTTTTCTTTGCTTTTTCAAAATACTTGCGAACCGCGGGTGTGAATAATAAGTCAAATGAATAAAAATGGCCACAGGAGTTGATATTGGACTCAACTTGGTGTTCGATCCAAAAATATCCGAGTGGAGTGTGTTTGTCAAACGACTTGAACAATATTTCATTGCAAGAAATATTACTGAAAATACAATAAAACGAGCAGTTTTGCTATATAGCCTTGCGGAGGAGGCATACCAATTACTGGTTGATTTGTCAGTGCCAAACAAACCAGAACAAAGTTCATATGAAGACATAGTTAAAGATCTGAACGGATATTACGACAAAACACTTGTGGTGTGGGTAGAAAGAGCTAAATACTATGCCGCCCAAAAATTGAATAGTGAATCGGTTCAAGACTGGGCAGTGCGTTTGAAGAAATTAGCTAGTAACTGTAAATTTGGCGCAGAACTGGACACCAAGCTAACAGATATTTTTATCACAAGGTATAGTGAAGGGCGAGTAAAAAATGCGTTACTAGGCTTGAAAGCTGACGATAAGTTCAGTAAAGCCTTGGAGACGGCTCTTACGGAAGAAGCAGCTCTAGTAGGCATACAGAAAACGAAAATATGTATCCAGGTGAAGGAAGAATCAGGCGTTGAGGACGATTTTGAAGTAAATCAAATTCAAAATGTTCCCCGGCATCAACAAGGACAGAAAAACCAGCAACATGGAAGCCAGCTAAGCCAAGGTCAGTCCAACAAGAGTATGCATCAAACCGGATATAGAAGGCGAAATGAAGCGACATTGAGTAGTAGTGGCAGTGCGCGTGTGCGCGTGTGCAAATAAGGAATACATTTGTAACAGCTGTAATGTTAGAGGTCATCTACGAGCGGTATGTAGGAATGTAAACAAACATTTGAACTCCTTGGAAACGGAAAATGTGACACCTGTTTTGAGTCTGGGCACTGAACATGATGTACCTATTTATATAGATATTTGGGTTGAGGGTAAAATGCTCAAATTCGAATTAGATTCAGGTGCAGCAGTTTCCGTTATGCCAGTTGATGAATATAATAAATATTTCAAAAAATTTTTATTATATCCAAGTGATATTTCGTTAGTGAATTTTTCTGGGGACAAAATTCATCCTGTGTGTAAAACCACTCTATCTGTTGAATTTGATATGAAAATTGATGATTTGGATTTTTATATTGTGAAAGGTGATCGTCCAGCCTTGTTAGGGCGAAATTTCATCAGGCATTATAACATAGGATTCAGAACCATTCATTTTGTGAATAATAATTTATTGGATAAGATAATGAAAGATTTTTCAACTGTTTTTTCTGACAAGTTAGGAACATTCAACAAATTCAAACTGAAATTAAAAGTAACTGCTGCAGCTACTCCGAAATTTCACAAACCTAGGCCGTTGCCATTTTTGTTGAAGAGTAAAGTGGAAATCGAGTTGAATATATTAATGAGAGAGGGTATTATATCACCCGTAGAGTTTTCTGAGTGGGGCACTCCTATAGTTCCAGTTCTAAAAAAGAATGGAGGATTGTGTATTTGTTGTGATTACAAAATAACCATCTATCCTTATATACTAACAGATAAATATCCTTTACCAAGGATTGATGACTTATTTTCCAAGATACGAGGGGGGCAGCAGCATTCAAAAATTGATCTCAGTCAAGCATATCAACAAATTTTAGTTGAACCATTTTCGAAAAAATATACTGTAATTAGTACACATAAAGCACTTTTTATGTACCACAGGTTACCGTATGGCATTTCGTCGGAACCCTCGCAATTCCAACGCATAATGGAGCAGATTTTCATTGATATGCCTGGAATAGCAATTTTTTTAGATGATATTCTCATCACCGGAAAGACACGAAAAATCTTGAAAAATGTTGGCCTTACAGTTAAACGGGAAAAATGTGATTTTTTTCTGATTCTGTATCTTACTTGGGATTCATTATTGATAAAGATGGACTTCATAAAAGTCCTGATAAAGTGAAGGCAATAGAAAAAATTCCGGAACCTCAGAATGTGACACAACTGAAGTAATTTCTGGGAACAATCAATTATCATAATAGATTTATACCTAAATTACCTGATGTCTTGAATCCTCTATACGCATTATTGAGGAAAAATTCAGAATGGAATTGGAGTAGTGATTGTAGTAGATCATTTTCTAAAATGAAGTCATTATTAGCTTCATATTCAGTTCTTGTTCATTACGACCCAGATGTAGATATCAGTTTAACAGTTGATAGTTCAGACTATGGCATAAGGGCTGTTATTTCTCATACGTTCGAAAACGGTATCGAAAGACCGATTTGTTTTGCTAGTAGAACATTAACCAAATCAGAAAAGGGTTATTTTGCTCTAGATAAGGAAGCGATAGCAATTATATGGGGAGTAAAAAAATTTTATCAATACCTGTACGGCAAAAAATTCAAACTAATGAGTGACAATAAAGCACTGGTATCCATATTTGGGCCAAAAAAGGGAATACCTTTGTTAGCAGCAAACAGACTACAACGTTACGCAGTTTTTTGAAGCGGTTTTGATTTCGACATAAAATATGTCAATACCAGTGAAAATATAGCTGATTTTTTGAGTAGATTGCCAATGACCGAAATAGATTCAGAACGGGAGTCTGATGATATGATCGATGAAGTCGTTGATATTAATTTCATTTCTTCAAATTCCGAAATTCCAATAAACGTGAATAATGTACGAAATGAGACACTAGTTGATCAAATTTTGTCGAAAGTTTTGAAATATTGGAAAACAGATTGGCCAAATGAAATTGATCGTGAGTTGAAACCCTAATTTAATAAGCGCTTGGATCTGAGCATTGAAGAGGACGTTATAATATGGGGTCACAGGGTTGTTATTCCGTCTTCACTACAGGCATTCATTATAAGAGAATTACACAATACACATTTGGGAATAGTTAAAACGAAACTTCTAGCTCGATCACATGTTTGGTGGCCATCGTTAAATTGTGAAATTGAAAATATCAGTCGTAATTGTGATAAATAGCAGAAAATTCAGTCGAACCCTCCAAAAGTGCCGTTACAAGGTTGGAGTGTGCCTGATGGGGTGTGGTCACGTATTCATATAGATTTTTGTCAAACAAAAAATAATTTCTTTTTGATAGTCTCAGATGCATTCTCGAAGTGGATCGAAGTTATACCCATGACTTCAATAACAACTTCTTCTACAATTAATAAATTGAGAGAATTTTTTTCACGAAATGGTTCACCTAAGACACTTGTTAGTGACAACGGTCCGCAACTTACCTCAGCGGAATTTAAGCATTTTACTCAAGTCAATGGTATTCAACATATAACTAGTCCGCCCTTTTCGTATAAATATGGAGAACTTACTAACGTGAGAATAAAATATAAAATGGTTCAAAAACAGATAGAAAAACATTAATAAATGACAGTTAATAAAAATTTTGGCTGACAATGTCAAGTGGGAAAATTCTGAATCATACTCGAATTACTAGATTTTTTATTTTCTTTATCATATTTCAGTAGGTACGTGTAAATTTTGCTGAGACTATCAGTATCAGTTCGTTCATTCATTGAATGTTCTTCGTTATTAATATGTATCATTTCCAAAAATATTCTTTTCGTTGTATTGGTTTCTCTATCTAAAATATTTGGATTTTCAAAATTCATTTTATGATCCTCCGAATTAACATGTTCTGTTAATGCACAAGAATTAACATTTCGTCTACAGTCGCTCTTATGGGAAGTGATGCGACTACTTAGAGGTCTAGATGCACCTAACTCAAAACTTTGTAAATTTCTAACGAATATTTTAACAACTTCCTATAAAACAGACAATCCTTATTATATTAAAGATTCTTTTTCATCTAGTGAATTTATAAATAATTTTCAGCTTCCTCAAAATTATGTTTTGATAAGCCTAGATGTTGTTTCACTTTTCACAAACCTACCGTTAAAAGTAGTGAAACAAACTTTGAACAAAAATTGGTCTAACATTGAAGAACACTGTGAATTAGACAAAATTACATTCATGAATATTTCAGATTTTATTTTTGATTCAACATATTTTATATTTGAAGACAAATTTTATAAATAAATATTTGGCACACCTATGGGTTCCACCATTTCACCAATTTTATCGAGTTTTGTTTTAGATGAGCTTATTGATGACTGTATTCAAAAATTATCTTTCCCTATTCCATTCATCAAACGTTTTGTAGATAATTTGATTCTGACCATACCTACAGATGGAAAAGAAGAAATTTTGAATGTATTTAATTCATATGATCTCAATATCCAATTCACTATTGAAGAGGAAATAAACAACTCAATTCCTTTCCTCGATATGAAGTCATTGAGATCAGAACAAAATATTATTATCACTGAATGGTACAGAAAACCAACATCAAGTAACAGATTTATTAATTACCATTCCTATCATCCAAATAAAATGAAAATCAATTTAATAAAATCATTAAAAAACAGAATCATCAAAATTACCCATCCCGATTTACGAAACCAAAGTTTGTCTAATTTCAGTAAAATTCTGATCCAAAATTCTTATCCTAAATCTTTAGAAAACAGAATTTTATTTTGTGAAAGAACAAACTTTCAAAATAATAATGAAGAAGTTGAACATAACAACGTTATACCTTCATTCATATATAAATCACTCCCATATATTCAAGAATTGACACCAAAATTAATTAATGTATTCCGAAATAATAACCTCAAAATATCTAAAACAAATGTCACTTCTATATCTAAATTATACAGCAAAGTAAAAGCTCCAATTTCAAATAAACAAAAATCCAATTTAGTATACAAAATTTCTTGTATGGATAAGAGCGACTGTAGACGAAATGTTAATTCTTGTGCATTAACAGAACATGTTAATTCGGAGGATCATAAAATGAATTTTGAAAATCCAAATATTTTAGATAGAGAAACCAATACAACGAAAAGAATATTTTTGGAAATGATACATATTAATAACGAAGAACATTCAATGAATAAACGAACTGATATTGATAGTCTCAGCAAAATTTACACGTACCTACTGAAATATGATAAAGAAAATAAAAAATCTAGTAAGTCGAGTATCATTCAGAATTTTCCCACTTGACATTGTCAGCCAAAATTTTTATTAACTGTCATTTATTAATGTTTTTCTATCTGTTTTTGAACCATTTTATATTTTATTCTCACGTTAGTAAGTTCTCCATATTTATATATTTTTTACAAGATATATAATCTTATTATTGTAGTTGTCCTGACGAAGGTATGAAATATACCGAAAGCTTGACATATAACAAAGAGTTTTCTTTGTAACAGCCCAGCTATTGACTGCAACCTCACGAATTAAATATATATATATATATATATATATATATATATATATATATATATATATATATATATATATATATATATATACAGTGTCACCGATAAAGTCCGCATCAAATGGGAAACTTTTTTATTTATCGTTTTATGTGAAATTTGATTTTGGCAGTAGATTTTGCTCAAGAAATGATGTCAAATGGCGTCTACAAAATAGGTCACGTGATTTCCTTAACCTGTCAAAATTGACATTTAAAAAAAGAAACATCGAAAAATGACATTATTCTTCAAAATATCCAAAAATATCAAAGGATAAAAACATTTTCTTTTGTAATTTTATACCCACACACCAAGTTTCAAACCCATAATAAGTATTTTATATTTTCACTATTTTTCCGCACTCCTGCTTTTTCTACTGATCAAAATTTAAGCACACCTTTACTAAATCATTTATTTTAACTAAACTCGTCACCGAATTTCTTTTTTTGTAATATAATAATATTTTAAGAGCCTCTTTGATGTTAAAAACAAATTTTGAAAAATAAAAGTTGTCAAACTTGATGCAAAGTTCATCTAGTTTCAACGGGGCTTTCAAAACTATATACTCACAATATGAATTAGAACAAAACGGAACATTAGGAAACATCATTTCGTGATTCTTGAAGCCCATTCAATAAAAGAAAAAACTCATAGTATTTACATTTACCTACTCCGCTAACAACACTAATTTAAAAAAACTGGGTAGGCTGTGAAAAAATATGAAACTACATAATGTGTTTTAGAAAAATTAATGCCCGTTAGTTCAATGTAATGTATGAAAATTAAAATAATATGTTATCTTTACAAGAAAAAATTGATATTTTTAACGCAAGACATCCTGGTAGACATGTACAGCAATCCACTGTAAGTAGGATTTAAAAAAAAATTAAACTGACTGGTTCAGTTGAAAATACTTTTAAAAAACGTCATAATCCATCACGCAATAATGATGAGGTTCAGGTGGTTGTCTGCCTGGATGTTATCGAACAGGGAAAATCAAGTATTACCAATATTGTAGATAGAACTGGCGTTAAAAGAGAAAGCGTAAGAGCAATTTTACATAAAAATAAATTCAAACCATACAAACCCAAATTTATAAATACCTTGAAGGAAAGAGATTTCGATGTTCGACTAGATTTCTCTTTCTGGAACCAAGGAGAAGTAGAATTAAACAGAAAATTTACTTACAAAATCCTATGGACCGACGAAGCTACCTTCACATCGAACGGCGTAGTCAGTTCCCAGAATTGTTGGTGGTGGGCTCAAGAAAATCCTCATTTTGTGATAGAATGTCGGGACCAATATTCATTTAAAACAAATGTGTGGTGCGGTATTTTAAATAATCAGGTAATGGGACCATTCTTTTTTAGACACAATTTAACTTCTCAGGATTATTTGCAATTTCTAAATACTGAGATCAGTGATATAGTGGACAATATGCCGGTTGAAATAAGACACACTCTGTGGTATCAATGTGACGGGGCTCCTATTCATAGTTCAAGACAAGTCAAAGAGAAACTATTAGAAATGTTTAGGGGCAAAGTTATTGGGCGAAATATGGAACAAATATGGCCGCCTAGGTCGCCAGATTTAACCCTACTAGATTTTTTCTTGTGGGGTTACTTAAAACAAATCGTTTATAAACAAAGACCTTTTCGTGACCTGAATCACCTAGAAACTGTTATTAGAAACTCTATTTTAAACATAAACCCTGTGAGTATCAGCAACTCAATAAAAGATGTATCAAGAAGGACAATTATCTGCATAGAACGCGATGGAAGACATACAGAAATGTAGTGTGTTTAATGTCGTGAGTCTTTTTTTCGTGTTTTTTTGCTATTAGGTATAGGTACATGTTTATTTTCAGTTTCTTTTAATTAAGATTAAATTCCACTGTATTTTTTGTTAAAAAAACAATAAACACTCTAAGATATTGTTTCCCAATGTTCCGTTTTGTTCTAATTCATATTGTAAGGCCATTTGCTCATTAAAAAACTCAAGTACTGTATAGTTTGGAAAGCCCCGTTGAAACTAGATGAACTTTGCATCAAGTTTGACAACTTTTATTTTTCCAAATTTGTTTTTAACATCAAAGAGGCTCTTAAAATATTATTATATTGAAAAAAAAGAAATTCGGTGACGAGTTTAGTTGAAATAAATGATTTAGTACAGGTGTGCTTAAATTTTGATAAGTAGAAAAAGCAGGAATGCGGAAAAATAGTGAAAATATAAAATACTTATTATGGGTTTGAAACTTGGTGTGTGAGTATAAAATTACAAAAGAAAATGTTTTTATCCTTTGATATTTTTGGATATTTTGAAGAATAATGTCATTTTTCGATGTTTCTTTTTTTAAATGTCAATTTTGACAGGTTGAGGAAATCACGTGACCTATTTTGTAGACGCCATTTGACATCATTTCTTAAGCAAAATCTACTGGCAAAATCAAATTTCACATAAAACGATAAATAAAAAAGTTTCCCATTTGATGCGGACTTTATCGGTGACACTGTATATATATATATATATATATATATATATATATATATATATATATATATATGTTGACCCTGAATACAGGGTCCTGCAACAGTGGCGGGGTGTTCCATATCTCTATATAGGAAGCAGATAGGAATCTAATTTTCTATAATATTACCTGATTGCTCGAGCTCGACAAAATAAAAATATTGGCGGTCACACAGGGTGTTCAATTTTATCTGGGCGGATCCCAACTGTGTCTTTTTAAATGGCAACCTATATTTTTTATCGCTTTTTCGGTTTCTTCATAGAAAATAAAATAAACTTTATGTATATCTGCCCTTCGAAAATATTGATGGTTTTCGAGATATCCAGCATGACAGGTTTTTTTTCCAATATTCGTCAATCAGAATATTTGAAATTATAAAGTGGTTCCAAGTCCACTTGAAAATTTTTTTTGGTCGAATATTCTACATTGGTAACTCTCTCAAACGATATATCTGAAATCGACCTGTGATATACAGGGTATGAAAAACCGCTTGCCAAATATTGTAAATGAAAATTTGCAAAATCTTCCTTATATTAAATAGAACACCCTGTATATTATTGATCCATAAGAAGCGCCAACGAAAACTCTACAAATTTCATCAAGTATTCCCTATGGCTAAGTTCAATAGTTTTTCTTAAATGAGCATTTCTTTCGAAAAATGGTCATTTTTTCAAAGCGAAATCCATTTGACGACTGATAAAAATATACGAAAGATATCTTGTTTCAATTTTGTACATTAGAAGGTGTCCAAACAAATATTTTTTAACGAAATAAATGTATGTACCTATCACTTTTTGCTAAATGGAAAATTATTTTTTCATTGGATGCAGAATTTCACTCATAAATCGTGCAATATCAAACCAAACAAGTTAAAAGAAAGAAACATTATAAATAACTATTTTTTTCGTGTTATTATATTCATTCAGAGCTTGAGTTCTAGATATTCAAATTTGTCAACTGGCAAATTACAAAACTACAAAAGGGAGAGTTTAATTAAGGTTGATAATGAAACTTTTATAAAATATGTTCAACATGTCTACCATTTTCTTGAATGCAGACCTGAAGTCAATGTTTGAAAGACTGTTCTACCCTGCCCAAGACAGCTGGTGTAATGCTGCGATAAGCATTCGTTATTCTAAGTCGCATATTTTCGGGAGAAGTTGGTGGCTCAACGTAAACCATATTTTTTATGTATCCCCATAAGAAAAAATCTAGTTTCGTCAAATCTGGTGATCTAGCGGGCCACCGTACAGGCCCATTCCGTCCTATCCATTTATTGGGAAATACTTCATTTAGATGATCTCTCACTTCTGCCGAATAGTGAGCAGGTGCACCATCATGTTGTAACCACATTCTATTGCGGAGGTCAAGAGGAATATCATCTAACAAACCTGGTTAATCATTTCGTAAGAAATTGAGATACATTGCACCATTCATATGTCCCTCAAAAAAGTATGGACCAATTACATATTCTCCAATGATGCCTCCCCAGACATTTATCGACCACCTATGTTGATAATCCACCTGTCTCAATAAGTGAGGATTTTCTGTCGCATAATAATGGTAATTATGTCGATTTACAAATCCATTTTTATGGAATGTCGATTCATCCGACCATAAAATATTATTGAAAAAATATCCGTTTCGACGAATTTTGTTCATGGCCCAATTGCAAAATCTCACTCTTTTCTCGAAATCAGCATACAGTAGTTCTTGATGTAACTGAACGTGGTATGGATGCAAGCGATGTTTCTTCAATACTCGTTGCACTGATCTCTCACTTATATCCACTATTTCCCCAATTTGTCATTGACTCCTACTAGGATCTTCTTCAACAGCAAGAAGAACTTGCAATTCATTATCTTCATTAGTAGCTGGCTTGATGCGCTCATGTTTGGAATAATTAATAGCTCCAGTTTCAACGAATCGTCCCAAGATCTTTCGAAAAGATCTTTCATCTGGATGCCTTCTATCTGGATACCGTTGAGAATAAATTCTACTTGCCAATAAACAATTCCTGTCTGATTCACCTAATATGAAAATCATATCAATCAAATCACTTTTTGATAACAACATTCTGATGAAATTATACCGACAGTTCAACTTCACGATTGACTAAAAATTTCAATATTCATTTGCAGCCAAATATTTTGTTCTGTCATTTGCCAGACTACTTGATTTCCAATAAATATTTCATTCGCTGAAAGGTTGTTTTAGACCGAAAGAATATGGCACAAATTCCGAGATTTTTGAAATTATTGTAACTATTCAAGAACGTCCATTTTGTGGTGTAATTCGCAACTTGTTTATCTAGCAACAGGTAATTTTAGGAATGGGCGATATTTTAAGGAAAGGGTATTTTTTGTATATTCTTATCAGTCGTCAAATGGATTTCGCTTTGAAAAAAAGACCATTTTTCGAAAGAAATGCTCATTTAAGAAAAACTATTGAACTTAGCCATAGGGAATACTTAATGAAATTTGTAGAGGTTTCGTTGGCGCTTCTTATCAATCAATAATATACAGGGTGTTCCATTTAATATAAGGAAGATTTTGCAAATTTTCATTTACAATATTTGGCAAGCAGTTTTTCATACCCTGTATATCACAGGTCGATTTCAGATATATCGTTTGAGAGAGTTACCAATGTAGAATATTCGACCAAAAAAAAATTTCAAGTGGACTTGGCACCACTTTATAATTTCAAATATTCTGAGTGACGAATATTGGAAAAAAAAACCTGTCATGCTAGATATCTCGAAAACCATCAATATTTTCGAAGTGCAGATATTCATAAAGTTTATTTTATTTTCTATGAAGAAACCGAAAAAGCGATAAAAAATATAGGTTGCCATTTATAAAGACACAGTTGGGATCCGCCCAGAAAAAATCGAACACCCTGTGTGACCGCCAATATTTTCATTTTGTCGAGCTCGAGCAATAAGATAATATTATAGAAAATTAGATTCCTATCTGCTTCCTATATAGAGATATGGAACACCGCGCCACTGTTGCAGGACCCTGTATATATATATATATATATATATATATATATATATATATATATATATATATATATATATATATATAGAAACAGAAGTTAATATCGGACATAGCACTCAAGAAAGTGGCAAACCATAGACACGTGTTTCGGGCTTTTGGCCCATCATCAGTATGGTGCATATATATATATATATATATATATATATATATATATATATATATATATATATATATATATATATATATATATATATATAAAACATAATAACGGATAAAACAGAATACCTGTGCTATGTGAGAATATTCAATATTGTGTTAATATTACAGGATGTATTCAGATTTATATTTTTTGTTAGTAAAAATGAATAAATTTTGCTGAGGTTGTCGATGTCTGTCTTTTTGTTGATATTGTTTTCTTTAATTTTGATATCAGCCATTTCCAGAAATTGCCTTTTATTTGAATCTGGTTCGAAATGGAGAATTTTGGTGTTAGTATAATTGGCTGAATGATCATTATCTAGAACATGTTGTGTGAGTGCACAAAAATTTCGTTTTAAATTTTTACAATTACTTTTATGAAGAGCTATGCGGGTTTTTAAATTGTTTTTTGTTTGACCTATATATATCTTATCACAATTGTTGCAGGGAATTTCGTAAACTACATGTGACTTTTTTACGTTTACGAAATTCCCTGCAATAATTGTGATAAGATATATATAGGTCAAACAAAAAACAATTTAAAAACCCGCATAGCTCTTCATAAAAGTAATTGTAAAAATTTAAAACGAAATTCTTGTGCACTCACACAACATGTTCTAGATAATGATCATTCAGCCAATTATACTAACACCAAAATTCTCCATTTCGAACCAGATTCAAATAAAAGGCAATTTCTGGAAATGGCTGAGATCAAAATTAAAGAAAACAATATCAACAAAAAGACAGACATCGACAACCTCAGCAAAATTTATTCATTTTTACTAACAAAAAAAAATATAAATCTGAATACATCCTGTAATAGTAACACAGTATGAATCCCCATAATGAACGAATAAAAATTTGAAAAAGTATTTCACATTATTCAATGTCAAAAAGTTGTCATTTTGATGTTGAAGACTTCTTTCAAAATTGAAATTTTCAAATTGAATATTCTCAAATAGCACAGGTATTCTGTTTTATCCGTTATTATGTTTTATATATCTATATTTATCATGTCCTTTTTATATTACAGCCCTCGATAAAGCTAATAAACATTAGCGAAAGCTCGGGCAGCTAAAAAGAGTAAATATTTATTCTAATCAGACCGAATCCCCGAAAAACTACTATTCTATATATATATATATATATATATATATATATATATATATATATATATATATATATATATATATATATATATATATATATATATATATATATATATATAATAAATATGAAAGTTATTGAGTGTCTTGATATAGAAACATAAGTTAATATCGGACATAGCACTCATGAAAGTGGCAAACCATAGACACGTGTTTCGGGCTTTTGGCCCATCATCAGTATGGTGCAGCCAAGTGTAAGGATGTGCAACACTTGGTTACCAAAAGATAGAAATACAGAAATACAAATGCACGAAGCCACCAACAGGAGCCAACCGCACATTTGTGGTTTCAGTTGATAGATCTCGTGTTCACAAGAAAACTATCATAATCACCACGGAGGCAGCTATAGCTACCTGCGTGACATCCGGGTCCAGGAAATTATACAAATATGAAAGTTATTGAGTGTCTTGATATAGAAACATAAGTTAATATCGGACATAGCACTCATGAAAGTGGCAAACCATAGACACGTGTTTCGGGCTTTTGGCCCATCATCAGTATGGTGCAGCCAAGTGTAAGGATGGGCAACACTTGGTTACCAAAAGATAGAAATATAGAAATACAAATGCACGAAGCCACCAACAGGAGCCAACCGCACATTTGTGGTTTCAGTTGATAGATCTCGTGTTCACAAGAAAACTATCAAAATCACCACGGAGGCAGCTATAGCTACCTGCGTGACATCCGGGTCCAGGAAATTATACAAATATGAAAGTTATTGAGTGTCTTGATATAGAAACATAAGTTAATATCGGACATAGCACTCATGAAAGTGGCAAACCATAGACACGTGTTTCGGGCTTTTGGCCCATCATCAGTATGGTGCAGCCAAGTGTAAGGATGGGCAACACTTGGTTACCAAAAAAGATAGAAATATAGAAATACAAATGCACGAAGCCACCAACCGCGCTGATGAGGCCAATAGCCAGAAACACGTGTCCGCGGTTTGCTTCCATATTTTTTGAGTGTCATGTCTACGAATTTCCTCCTTCCTCCAATATGAAAGTTATTGAGTGTCTTGATATAGAAACAGAAGTTAATATCGGACATAGCACTCCGTGCATTTGTATTTCTATCTTTTGGTAACCAAGTGTTGCCCATCCTTACACATATATATATATATATATATATATATATATATATATATATATATATATATATATATATATATATATATATATATATATATATATATATATATATATATATGAAGTTGTTGAGAAACTTAGCGACTGGAGAAATGTACAGTAGAATGGAATAACGGGGTCTCTCAGTCAAAAAATCAAAAATCAAAAACTCTGCTTTACTCTGCCAAGCTTTCGCTTCTAGTGGAAAGCTTCTTCAGGGCCTATAATTTATTGAGTTGTGGGTTTTTTTGCCAATGAATAAAATTACAAATCATACTTACAGTAAAAATGAGTAAAAAACAATTAATTGAATATATAAATCGATGAAAAAAGTTGAACATTATTGGAGTTTTTTGGTTTGGCAAATGTCATACCTTCACATAAATGTCATTTTTCAATGGGCATGATGATTTGATAATCTTTGACTCTAAAGGGAAAGTTGATTGATACAATTTTCATTATTATCAATATGAGTTTTGGTATAGTTCCAGCAAGTTACTGTATATACTGCTGAGATTATCAATGTCAGTTCTCTTATTCATACAATTAGAAGACTTATTAATTTCAACCATTTCAAGAAAAAGGCGATTAGATGTGATATTAGAGTAATTTGGTTCATGTCCTGTTTCTATAGAGTATCGCGCTAATGCACATGATTTCTTATTGAGCTTTATATCACTTTTATGTGAAGTTATTCTAGATGTTGTTCCAATATAATCCAAATTACAATTGTTACAAGGAATGTTATAAATCACATTTGACTTTTTGGTAGCATCCGTTTTATCTTTTAATTTGGTATTCAAATTCTTTATAGTTTTAATATTTTTTTGGCATATTTTGATATTTTGTTCATTATGAAAAAGTTTTATGATATTTGAAGATACATTTCCAAGATAAGTTATAGATTGGTAAGAAAAATTGATAGGTGAACTATTATTATTACATTATTATTACAGTTGAAACCAATTTAATACTCTGTTTGAAAAAAAGAATAGAAAAATTAGTACACCCTTCCCTCAAGCAAAAAAATCTCAAACTTCTTAGAGACATATTGATCGAAAATTCCTATCCCAGAAAACTTCTCAATAAAATAATTTTCAATACTGGCAGTAATACAAATTCCAATGATATCAGCACAAAAGAATGTAATAATAATAGTATGTGTTTTGAGCACAACAAGATCTCACACATATATATATATATATATATATATATATATATATATATATATATATATATATATATATATATATATATATATAATTATATATATATATATATATATATATAAATATATACCGGGTGTCCCACATTTTATGTGACAGGCAATATCTGGTTTGTTGAAGGAGATACACAAAAATGTTTCATACAAAAGTTTTAGGAGTTCATGAGAGCTATATTTTGATTAAATTTCCAAATATACAGGGTGTTTGGTGTAGGTGCTACAGACCAAAATTCCATTTTTTAAAATAGAACGCCCTGTATATCATTACATATTCAGATGCTACGTTAAATTCTGATATCATTTCATGTTTGGTTTTTGAAATTCGGTTACGGCGTTGTTGAGTTATTGCTTAAAATGTAAAGTCTTGAGAACGACTATTATTTTTTAAAATATCTCATACAATTATTCTCTCTGCATCAGATCACATGAAAATTAGTCAAAATTTTGGCTGTTCGAAGTAATGGTTTCAGTCAGGAATCACTTTGAATATGAAACAATTGCGAAATTGAAAGAGGTGTATTCGAAAACAAATCTTTAATTAATAACAATGTAAATAATATAACTTGATATATCATTTCATAAGAATGGTGGGTACCTAGAAATAAGTCATAAAAATTGTTCAAAGTGATGCCCATTAGATATTATACAGGCTTCGAAACGTCGAATCACTTCTCTCGTACAAGTCGCTCTTATAATATCAGGCGTAATATCACTGCACGCTAGTCGAATTTTCATTTTCAGATCATCCACATTCAAAGGGGGAGTAGTGAAAACAATATCTTTTAAATAACCCCATAGGAAAAAATCAAGCGGTGATAAATCTGGGGAACGAGCCGGCCACCGAATTGGACCCTTATTACCAATCCATCTATTTGGGTACGTTCTATCCAGATATTCAGTAACAACCTGTGAATTGTGAGAAGGAGCACCATCATGTTGCCACCAAATTCCTTATCGTTCTGCTATGGGAATATCTTCCATCAACTGGATCAAATCATTTTCTAGAAAATGTAAATATCGCAATCCATTGAGATTTTCATTGAAAAAGTAAGGTCCTATGATGCGGCCATTGAACAATCCACACCATATAATAATACCCCAAGTAGTTTGAAAATTACTTTCGCGGACCCAGTGGGGATATTCCTGGGGAATATTCTTGTAAAATCTTAAAATATTCTCTGAATATGTAAGGTATATTCTATCAAGAATATTCCAGGAATAGAATCCCAGGAATATTCATATATATATATATATATATATATATATATATATATATATATATATATATATATATATATATATATATATATATATATAATACATATGCATCCATTCGAATGCTCGTAGCAGTAATTATGATCTAATATCATGTAGTAGTATTACTTGTTACTTACCTAACGAATAGTTTTGTGCAAAATCGCACATATATAATTGATTAATAGATTGTAAACTTTATACGTGTCGTTTGTTGAATTCTTGTCAGCTGTTCAATAGGTATTGGATGTCAACTAATTGTGGATGACTGAGCTGGTCAATTAAGTCCTGGACGGCAAATTTTAAAATTGGTTATTTCAATGTGACGTTACACAACCGTTAACCGTGGCAACTATTGTTATTGAATTTTCCACGAAATTTAAGAATATATAGAACAGATGTTGGTAACTCCAGTGTATTTTGAGAAGCATAAGAAGGGACAGGAAAAAGAAAAGAGAGAAGACTGGGTTAGTGATGGTTGTGCATGCACGTCTTCTCTGTATTTTATGGTGTATTTGTGTTTTTTTTACGAATTACGGAGTGTGTTTCGGGTTTCAATCAGAGTAGACAATTCAAAGCGCAAGACTTAATGATTTCTTGCGACATCATCGACAACTTGTCGGATCCAAGGTTCCAGGCAAACTTCATTCCGCAGTTACCCCTGCTTTCTACACTGCACGACGTATAACAGTTTAGCAGCCCTTCATATTTCAGAAATAAGTGCTAGGTAACGCTTGGGGTGAGTTATCATATCTTTCAATTCCTGCATGCTGCAACGTTCCTTGTTGCTTATGCGTAGTTCTTCTTCTTCTTCTTCTTATGGCTCTGCCTTTTCGGCAATTTGCCAGTCATCGGTGATTTGTTCCATCACCCTTCCCTCAGATGTTTAGGTTGTCTCACTCGAAGTGATTCCATAAACATCCTATTCTGCAATTATGACTATATATATTTTTACTTAACTTATTTACAGTGAAAGACAATGTATAGACCAACTGACCAGGTGAATAATTATTTTTGGGGTAGGTATAAGACAGATACCACAACAAAGGATGTCACTTTTCTCGCTCCGGAGCAACGGCGGAGCATTACACACCCGAAATGTTGCCTCGGACTAGTAGCACCCAGGTTATAAAAAGTAGTGATCTGTAAGAGTAATTTTGTTATTATACTATAAGTCAATTCTGTTATAGGTTATAAATTTCATTTGGAGTAGCATTATTTTGAAGTTCATATTATATAAAATGGTTTGCATTGATAGAGGAGATTTTAACTCAAGATTTTGAAATTCATGGTATAGGTCCAACTCAGGTATATAGTTTATAGGGCATTCCAGTATGATATGATTGAGGTCCTCAACTTTTCCACAATCACAGTAAGGATGTTCTCTGCAACCAATAAGAAATAAATGGGCTCCTGTAAGGCAGTGTCCTGTTCGCATACGAATTATGGTGGTGATGTGCCTTCTATCAATGAAAGGAAATTTGTTATACCAAGGTGATATTGGAAAACCTTCCTGAATTAATGTATACCATTTCCCCTTATTAAGGGATAGGTTGTACCAGGACTCATTGAATTTTAGCCAAATTTGATGCCTCAACTTACATAATATTTCTGACTTATCTAATGGTATTTGTTGGGGGATATTGAGTACCCTTCCTATGGATGCCAACGTGTCAGCTTTATCATTGCCATCGATGTGTGTATGTCCAGGGATCCAGGCAATGCGATAGTCCATTCCATTTTCTATGGAGTTGTAGAAGAGCTGTTTAGTACATAGGGAGACGTAGTCATTTGATGAGTGTATTCTTCTCTGAGAAAGTTTGTAAATAGTATTCCGTGAGTCAGTAAAAACAATGCATTTTTTGATATTTTTTTTTAAACAGGTACTTATACCTGAATTAATTGCAGAGATTTCGGCATTGCAAATATTTAACAAGTTAGGTATTCGGGATGAAAATGAAAAATTAATTTCTGGAATGTACACCCCAATCGCTGTTTTTTCATTATTTTTTCCCACATCGCATTTTGAAGCATCTGTAAATACAAAGGAATAAGAGTCTGAAAACTTTTGGGTAGCCTCTTTAAATAAAGTATCATTAAATAATGAATCTTTATTAATGTTTAAATTTATGGACGGGACTTCCCATAACTGGAGATCATATCCAAATTCAAAACATGGTAGTTTGTTTGAGTAGTAAATCTCGTCCTTGTAAGGAATGATCATATTAAAGGCCTCTACCAGGTAAGGAGTTTCTTTGCGGTACCATTAATCAGCATTAGTCATACAAAATTTTTTTAATTTTTCTAGGCAGTTGATAAGTGGATGTCCTTGAATTGTTATAATTTTTAATAAAAATTTTGTAGCCAAGCATTTACGTCTATAGTCCAGGGACATCTCTGAAGTCTCCGCCAACAGCGCATTTGTCGGAGTAGATCTCATGCATCCAGTTATTACTCGAAGCGCCTGATATTGAATACAATCAAGCTTGTTTAGGGACTGGATAGATGAAGGTTTGATAAAAATTGATCCATAGTCTAGATGTGATTTAACAAGGCCGTTATATGCCATATGAAGAGTAGCCGGATCTGCTCCCCACCAGACTCTGCTGAATGATCTCATAATATTTATGTCTTTTATACTTTTCATTTTAACTGTTTCAATGTATGGTTCCCAATTAAGATTGTGTGTGAGATGGACACCAAGGTATTTAACCTGTTTTTTTAAGGGTATGATTTGGTCATTGAAAATGATGGGATTGAGAAGGATATTTTTCTTGCTATTATTTTTTGTAAACAAAACACATTCACTTTTTCCAACGGAAACTTGAAAATTATGTTTATTCATCCATGCAGCAATGTTAGTGAGTGCCCATTGCCCATTGCCCATTCTAAGTGTGTTTGAATCTTTTTTAAGGATTGTAAGATCGTCTGCATACGTCAACAGGATAATATTTTCAGGTATTATTTCATAGATGGAGTTCGTATAGATATTAAAAAGAAGAGGGCTCAGCGGAGAGCCCTGGGGAAGACCCGTTGAAATTTGTTTAGGTCCTAACATACAATTATTGTTATCTTTGATAAAGACTTGCCTATTGATGAGGAGTCGTATGACAAGATTGGCTAATACAGAAGATATGTTCATTTTGTGTAGATATTCGTATAAGAGAAAAATGTTGACATGGTCATGAGCAGCTTGTATGTCCAAAAATAGTGCGAGAACTTATTCGTTATTACTGAAAGCTAATTGAATAAAAGTGATAAGTTGAGCTATATTATCGGTTGTACCCATTCCTTTTCTAAAACCACATTGAAAGTGGTTCAATAATTGGTTATTCTCAATAAACCATTCCATTCTGTTTTTGATCATTGATTCTAATAGTTTAGAAATGCATGAAGATAAAATAATCGCCCGATAGCTACTAGATAAGCTTGGGTCCCTGGATTGTTTAAGGAAGGCTACAATGGTTTGTTCTTTCCACTGACTTGGAATATCTCCTCCACTGAGGCAGTTATTGTTAATTTCAAGAAGTTTGTATTTGGCACATAAAGGAAAATGTTTTATCATCTCGTAGGTGATATTATCCCTACCAGGAGAAGACTTTTTTCTATTTTCTAGAACGTTCCACAATTCCATAATGGAAAAGGAGCTAACATTTTCAGTAACCGTTAAAACAAAACTTGGATCTATGAAGCAGGTTGATAGATCGTCTAAGATATTCAAACAGATTTGTTCAGTAGGGAGTTTTTTTGGGGAGGTCCCTTGTTGGATCAAGTTAAACTTTCGAACAGTTCGCCAAACATATGTTACATCCGATTCTCTGTTAAGCGAAGCACAAAATATATTAAATTTAGATTTTTTTTTTGTTTTAGAAATATTCTGCTTAGTGCAATAGTTTTCTTCGCGAGTATATAATTTTCTAAAGATGGATTAGATTTGAAAGAGTTTATAGCCGCCCTACGTTCTCTGATTTTCTTAGAACATTCTTCATCCCACCAAGGACATTCCGCTTTCTTTGATTTGAAGGGGTTACAGGTTATGGTTGGAATGGCTATTTCAACTGCATAGTTAACCATATCGATAAATGTCTGGTAACTTATTTTTCCAGTAGAATTATAAAGTGCAAGGGATATTTCCCTAGAGTAAATACTCCAGTCAGCTTTAGAGTAATTTCGTTTACTATAATGTTCAAGGTTGCACTCGTTAGTGTGTATTATAGATTGGTTATAGATACACGCTGTATGAAAATGGTCACTGTTCGCACAGTCCCCCAATACTTCCCAGCAAGTTTTTGTGCCTAACTCATTGGATACTATAGTGGGACTAGGGTTCTCGTTAGGATTTGAAAAACGTGTCGGAGAGCCATCATTCAATAACACCATGTTATGACTGTTAATTATCTCTATTAAAATGTTGCCATTCCTATCATTATTAGCGTTCCCCATAAATAGTGGTGAGCATTAAAATCCCCCATTATGATTAGAGATCCATCTAGTTTATTAATTATATGGTTAAAAATTGTGAGAGATATTTTATTTGTGGGAGTGGAATAAACGTTAATTATGTTAATATCTTTATATTTGATAGTTAAAAATTGAAAATGTTTGCTTTGATATTCTGTCGGGAATTGTATAATGTCAAATTTCAAATCTTTCCTAATGAGGGTTGCTATTTCTCCTCCATGTTCATTGTTTAAACTATGGGTAATATCTTGCCTGTCAACTCGTACTATGTTGTAATTTTTAAAATAAAAGGTTTGTGTAGGTTTTAAATATGTTTCATTGAATAATAAGAAGTGTGGTTGTTCGTCACGAATTAGATTGATGAGATTGCTCCTGTTGGAATTTATACTTCTTATATTCCATTGAATTATTTTTAAATTTTTTATTGTGTTCATTTCACTGTTTTTATTTAAAATAAAGTTTTCTTTTATTTTTCAATTAACTATTTACTTCTTGGTGAATCTATATCTGAAGGTAGCCTCGAGAGCTGATAACTTGTGTTGATCAGATCTCTAAGCTTATTTCGGAATTCTACAGGAAATTGCATGAAATTATTATAAAATTCTAATATATCTGAGTTTTCAGAGTTGATGTACGATGCACTATTATGAGGCTGGGTAAATGATTTCGAGGCACTACTATGAGGTTGATTAATTGAACGTATGGCACTAATAGGCTTTGATAATGTGGAACTAGTTTTCAGTTGGGAATCAGTATTACTTGGTTGTGAATAATTATGATATATGATGGGTCTATGACTAAATGCTCTTTTTTCTGGTTGGGAAAAATTGAAGGTGGGGGGATTTTCAGCGGATTCATTTTCAAATCCTCTGAATTCTGTTTCTGATGCCATAGCTCTTTTTTTGTAGGTACATTAGCTACCTCTCTGTAGGAACGTTTGGATTTAACCATCTGATTTTCTAAAACAGACCGCCTTTGTTCGATACTTATACTATTGCTTTGGGAGTTAAGAGGTTTTGAAATGTTAGGAAAGTCACCCGCTACTGAAGAGAAGTTACTAAGTCTAGGCTTTCTCGGTATGTTGACTTCTGTCCTATCATTAAGAGATCTATCAATTCTAGGTACAAGCTGTTCAGCATCAAAATAACCAAGGTTTTCATAAGCAATTAATCGCTTAATTTCTTTCTGCCGTTCAAATTCCGGACATATTTTACTCAATGAATTGTGCTCACCACTATCGCAAACTGTACATGCATTTTTTTATGCATGTACTATCATGAACTGTATCGGAGCCACAGTTGTGACACCTTACTTTACTACTCCTACACTGATTTCTAGTATGTCCAAATTCTAAGCAAGAAAAGCATTGCATAACTAGTTGAATGTATGGAATGACTGGCATAGATAGGAAACTCATAGAAATATGTCTGGGAAGGATTATTCCTTCAAACGTCACTAAAATTGTTGCAGTGGGAACATATTCCACCGTGTTATCTTCATTACGAACTCTCCTATTTAATCTTCTAATGTCCAAAATTTTGAAAGGACTGCAAGTTATTGCTTTAATTCTGTCAAAACTAAAAGATTTGGGTACGTTTCATGCCTTTGCATGTAACTTGATTTTGTGGAATATGAATATTATAACCCTTATTTTTCAGACCCTCATTCTTAGTAAAGTTATTAGCAGTCTCTGTATTGCAAAATTCAATCCCTAACTTATTAATTCCTTTAATTTTCACCATTTTTACATCTTTCAGTTGAAGATCAAAAATTTCCGTTGCAATCGGGAGATGATTAAGTCTCCCTACGTTTTTTTGAAGCTCGTGTTTGGCTTCAATCATAACCAAAAAAGGCCCAATATCTGAGTTTTTAGAATAGATAGGTTTAACGGTTTTTTTTACCTGGTTGTCTGTCGTATTTGGACTATTGTTTCCCACTTCATTATTTTTTTGTTGTTTTGCTATCCTGGCTTGCTCTTCGTCATATTCATCATCCATCAAAGTATTATCATTATCACCATCACCATCCTGATTTTCCGTAGTAATAGGGGGGTTGACCCCCCCAGGATCTAACATTTTCAGGAACCCTTGCTACTCCCAATATATAATACTTAGTACTCACCAAAAACAAAAGGAAAAGAAAGGTTTAATTTCAAACAAAGGAAAAGTTGGTTAGATTTCGCTAGGAAAAAACACCCGGTTTTGAAACACGTCTATACAGAACAAAGTTTGACAACCGAATCGGAATACGTAGTTGTCGGTTTCATATTGTTCATATGTTTCATATTCATAACAATTTTATATGCAACTGTGGTATCTGCCATTGTAGATATGGTGTGATCACACAAGCTCTTATTTTTGTTTTACTTAGATTCAGAAGGCCTTTCCATACTTATTGTTGTTTATTTATTTCTAGATTGATAAATCAGGGTGATTCAAAAATATCACACTAGTGGTGGATTCATTTACCTTACCCACCCTCTACAAAACCGCTAAGCTAGCCGAGTGATCGTTCTCAACTAATCATCACAGTAACATATATTTTGTGTTAGAAGTGACCATATAAATGAATTTGTTACTCATTGAAGATAAAGGTGAAATATCATCGATGAGACCAAGATTATAATTATAAGAAATATATTGTAACAACCAATATTCCACAAAATATACATGGCATTTCATATAGAATATTCGATTTTGTAAAATTTTATCAAAATCCACGTAATTGATAAACACAATCGAAAATTCCCGGGTCAAACTTTCAGCTTTTTTCAAAAAGTCGGTGTGCTTTCTGTTAGTTGGAATCTCAACTTTCTTATGGTGTAAAAAGTTATCATTACTGAAGTAAATGTCCTCAAGAACAGCAAAAAATCGAAAAAAACTCGAATTCGAATTTTTTTAAACATTATGTACAATTTTGAGCTATATATCAAAACTTACACCTTAATTACTCAAAAAATGAGATGGATTCATCCGTTCATGTAAACGAAGATATTATAACCGTTGATCCATTATTGCTATTTCAAAGAATATCGTTAACGATCGACAGTTAAAATGATATGGAAACTTATTAACAACACAAGCTTGCTCATTTTCTACTCTCACTTTTTACAGAAAATGGTCTCAGGAAAAATGTCAAATCTAAACTCTACGAATTATTTGTGAGTGTGAATAGACCTACGCATTCTGACGGCATAGTGCATGTCATCGACGGTGGATTTTTACTGCACAAAGTGATTTGACAGAAAATGAAACGATGAAACAGATTATGAATAAATATGTGCGATATGTAGAAAAACATTACGTAGCAAGCAGCTATATTGTCTTAGATGGATACTCCGAAATTGAAAAATCAGTTACTGTGACAACAGTACCCGCAGCTACTTCAACAAAAAGTGGAGGACGTAGTCGTAAAAACCTCATAGTTTGATTATCAAAACCATACAAAAATACCACTTTTGCAAAAAAAAAATTATTTAACGAGAAAAATAAGAACATAATAATAAAAACTTCAATGAAAAGATTAGTCACAAAGGTTTTCTTGTAAACAAGTAGAAGAAGGTCTCAATGCTGACATAATTAGAAGCTCGTTAGAAATTCCCAGAGATACTAATGAAACTGTCATTATTTTGGGTCAAGATATTGATCTTTTGGTACTTTTTAATCATTCAAATGATCATTACATTCATTTCATTAAGCAAGGTTCCGGAAATGTAAAAGATCTCTTTCTACGGGTGTGAAGTTATCCACATCCACAAAGTACACTGAGAAAAAAAAATCGAATTATTATTTTTTCATTTACCGAATCTGCACACCTACCATTTTTCAATGTGATACGCTAATTGACTGAATTAGTAAAAAACAGAATCATCCTAGTTTATTAAACTGTCTGAAGGGGTAAAAATAGGGTGGAAATATTTAAAAAAATCGTAACATGAAAAATCGACTTTGTACACCTACAAAATTGAGTAGTTATTCTGGATAAATTGGACTACTACGGAAGGGTCAATACTCTCATTACTAGCGTCCCAATTCCACAGACCTTGCAATACCTAAGGGAATTACTAGAGAAAAATAATTTCAATAATAACGAAATCGATGAATTCGTTTATCTTACTAATTTGTGTATGAAACAAAATCGGTTCCAGGTAGAAGGTTGCTTTTATGAACAACAGGAAGGAACGGCAATGGGATACCCCTTGTCCCCCTACCTGGATGACCTGTTCATGAGCAGATTCGAAATGGAAACCATAGAAAAGCCGAAGTATTTTCCTAGGATTTGGCTAAAGTATGTGAATGATATTTTTGCTATATTCGGATACCAAAAAATCGAATATTGAGGACTTTGTTTCCATTTTGAATAATAGATGTCCATCAATAAAATTCACGTATGAGTTAGAAAATAAGGGACAACTACCATTTCTTGACATTTTGGTAATAAGGAGCCAATATGGAGGGTTATAATACGATATATTTAGAAAAGAAACAAGCACGTACAGGTATATTCCTGACAGTTCACATCACTGTGGACAGCACAAACGTGCTGGGTTGAATTTTTTAGTGCATTGTCTTTCGACTTTCCCTCTAACACATGATAGGTTTACAAAAGAAAGACGTACAATACAGATAATAGAAGCCACTAACGGTTTCTCGAGGGGTATTGTAGATGACATAATAAGGAAGAAGTTTAGGTTAAGAATGAACGATATCTCGACTTTCAGAAAGGACAAAAACCAAGATAAATCCATCTCAGTTCTATACCACCAATATACGAGGAACTTTGGAAAATTTTCAAGGAACTAGGTACGAAGGTGGTTTTCAAAACGAGTCATACACTACAGAACCTTTTGGGAAATCCAAAAGACAAAGTCGAGAATTCGGAAAAGTCTGGAATTTACGAAATTGAATGTAAGGACTGCGATACATAATATTATGGACAGACAAAAAGATCTATTGAAGTAAGATATAAGGAACATATAGCACACTTAAAATATGGAAGACCTGAAAAATCAGCAGTCGCCCATCATGTTTTGCAACAAAACCATTCCATAGACTTCAGTTCATTAAGATTAGTTAGACAAGTTGACAACAACGACAACAATATTATGAATAACGATGACGGACCTATACCAAAGAGCATACTATATAGCTTGTTAAAATAATATTGTTGGGTTTACTGATCACTACATACGGACACATTGCAAAAAAGAATTCAGATAGGCAATATTGTGAAATTAATTTTTGTATAAGGCTGAACATTGTTTCATATACAGCTATAACAGTTAAACATATGTTGTAAAATAATAGATAAGGGAAAATTGTGAAATCAATTTAGGTTGGTATATTTGTATGGGTGGTACACCTGGATGGTTTACCTGTAAGGGATATCTATATAGCATAAATAGGGTTACCTTCGCGATAGTTTCTAGTTTTAATCTTCCTCTTTGAAGATAATCACTTGGTGATCGAAACACGCGTCGAAGTGTTAAAAATAACGATTTGGTGTTGGAAAAGTAAAACTCCAGTGATATTCATTCCTACACCAAAGATTCCAAACAGTGAATCATATGAGATATGTTATTTCTGATGATCTATTCAGCTGAAAAAACTTGACGTCATAGTTTTCCAGGCCGTCTGAGGGGGTGAAAATGGGGTGGAGTAGCAGATTACAGCCGGTTCTGGGCCTCCCCCCACCACTATGACGTATTAATTGCTTTTTGTTGTTGTTTAGTGAAGTCAGGCGATGTGACCTTGAAGTGTCTGGTGCATGGATCGTTCAGATTTTTTTTATATGAGATTGTGTGTGTGTGTGTGTGAGAATGCACGGTACAGGCTTTCATCATGAACTTGTCTATGTACAAACATACGTCTGCATACTTCGAAGATCCTCCAAGTAATGAATGTTCCATCGGTGTGAGCCCACCAAGTTAGTGGTGTGACAGCTGCAACCGTTCAGCAGTAGGAGAGCGAGATGTTCACTCCACGACGTGTGGCTGAGTGATGTGTATTCATCGGTCTGCCCTCACCTCTCTCTTGATGCAGTGAAGGCTGTGACGTAACGCATCGCTCTAGCCTCGCTATCGATGGTGACACGCAGGCGGCCGAGGACTGTCTGCCTAACGTCTGCCCTCTCCGAGAGCGCAACGACCACTGCCTGTTCGTATCGACATCTGCTATCGCATCCAGTTGTGACGTCAGGCATCTCTAGTGGGTAGCAACTAGCAATGTGAACCTTTCACGGTTTCATGGTGGGGATGATTCGCACTGTTTGATGTAAAAGAAATGCTTGGCACACTATGAAATCAGTAGACGAATATATCTGCAGCTGTTAGCAATTGGTAGAGCAATTCAGTTCGTAATAGAAGGAAGACGGTGAGTGTATTTGTCTGTTGGAAATTGTTTATATTTTCATACATATTTTCATCATGTCCTTTCAAAATATAGATTTGAATGAAATTATTAATTTGATTGTACAGGAGGTTGAAATACTAGAGCAAAGGGCCTTATCATCATTGCCAATTGATGAAGTGTACATAATTAAGAATATGTCAACTTATTCTACACGATTTGGTTAATCAATTTTATTAACTTTGGAAGATGTGAGCAATTATGAATTATTTAAAACATGGCTACCAAAACGTATTTCGTTGCAATTCAGTGATGATGATATAACTTGTATCAATTCATCGGGTGGTAAATATACGATGACGTATTTAGGACAGAGCCCACAAGGTTTTGCTGGCATGAAAACGCGATCTCTAGTCAAATTCAATATGATTGAATAATAATTGAATTTTTTTATTGTGAATTTCTTTAGGTCATAGCCCACAAAGTTTTGCTGGTATGAAAACGTGAACTCAAGTCAAATTCAATATGATTTAATGATAATAGTTATTATAGTGAATTTGTTTTTGTTTTAATAATATTCATATATTAGATGATGATTATATGGAAATATAAACATTACTAACTTAGTTGAATACACTCACTTTGCAACTACAAATAAAATGGGAATGTGAGTATGGCAACAAGTTGGAGGTTGCTTATTGTTTTTTTTATTCGATTTCAGTTCCATCATTCAAAGATGTGGATGCAGTATGCAAGTCAAGATTGGATCGATGTTGTAGATCTCAAATCATCGATTCAACATTTATCGTCTAAATTGAAGGTGTTGGGTGATGGAGCCGAACATGCAAGCGTTTATGATATGAGTGTATGCTGTGATGTAAAACAAATTGAATTATGTCTTCGTGATGCTGAGAACTATTGGAGTGGTGCAGAAGTTTGTAACAAATTTTTGGATAATGAATCGGAACTGTGACAACTTTGTGAGGTTATGATTGAAGTGAACCTGAGAAGATTCCTGTAAAGCTTTCAACCATACTTGCCAGAATGAATCATTCATCACTTTGAATTGAATGAGGAAAATCGAGTGGAAATTGAAGATGGTCGCGAAAATGATGACTATGAGGAAGAAGTTATTTTAGATATTCTGTATGTTCCTGTAAATCATAAATAATGTCAAATAAAAAACTTTGTATTATTTTCATGTTTTATTTATTCAAATCCTATTATATACAATAGAAAATTATCACAAAACAATAAAAATAATGTATATTAGAAAAAAAATTACAATACATGATATAAGTCAGTTACAAATGAAAAAAAAATCATAAAACAGTACATGATAGGATGGGAAAATGAAATAGTATCAATAATTTAAAGACTGTCAACATCTGCTGTGAACTGAACCATCCAATGCATTGTATGTTAAAACTGTATCATGCAAAATTATTGCATATACTTTAGTGTTGTCTGGAAACTTGGTCTTCCTCGTCTCAAACTCAATCTTCATATCAATAGTTAATGATTTTGTTGCATTCGGTTGATGGGAACAATCGATGACGAATAGTGGATTCTCTCTAAATTGTCCAATGTCCATCAGAGGTTCACCCATATCTTTATCATAATAACTCCGATGGAAACTCTCAAAAGCATGAAAAGCATGAGCATCAAAGTTTTTATCGAAATTTAAATCCCAACGCTCATATGGATAAACTTCAGAATTCAAGTATACTCGAATACTATTGATATCAGCAGTTGTGAATTTTGTAATATCCTGTGTTCTACCTTCAGTTATGGTAGTGCTTTGGAATGTGATGATGACAAAACGAGGAGTTTCCAGAGCGTTAGTTGTTTTGATGGCCCATATGTCTGAAGAAGTCCCACGTAATGATGGTTGTTCATAGAGGTCCCACATACGATAAGCCAACTTGATTTCGGCATTCAGACCGCTTTTGTTTATTCTACTCAAAAGTTTGAGCTTGTGTTTATCATCTGGTACAATATGTCTTATTTTCAAAATCAATTCCTGTTTAGCATTCAAGATACTTTTGTTGTAATCTTCAGCAAAACCCATCAAATATTTCAGTGGTAGTTTTCCACTGAAAACATGACTGTTTGTATACAAAATATCTTGTTTCAATAGTGAAAGTCCCCGACCAGATGTCAATAATGTGTTAGCATGTGATTGTCCAAATGATATCATGGTTTTCATTGTTGGTGTTATCCCAGGTTTTCTAACAACAGCCACTTGTTCGCCACCCATTTCGTAACGAGTTTCATCAAAGAGAAATGCAATGGCATTATTCGAGAGATAACATGTTTTCGCTACATCTTTGGGGGTGAATTTACCTTCTATGTAAATGAAGCTCTCGACAATATAGAGTATAACATCTTGATCATTGATTGCAATTCTAATTTCATCCGAATTTCTGAGACAATGATCGAGCACTGGTTTATAGAATATATTCAACTTTTCACTGTTTGTTTCGAGCACCATTGTTATTTTCTCACTTTCAATCCCATCTATTTCAAAAATTCAAGATCACTCACAGACAGAGCGTTATGTGCTAACTGTTTTCCATACACTTGTGGAATGAGCACACTTTTTTTTTGATGCACACTTTTCTTTTCGATAGTGCAGCTCGTTTCGGTTTGGGATTGTTCAATACGATTTTGTCTATTGTAAATGAAACCTATAACAATAGTTATTCGATTTTCTTCAATCCCAAAATAATGAAAATCCCTTCTTCACTTCCAAAATCGATACGGTTATTTTTTTCATCCAAAATACGCACTGTAAGGTTGAGAATCAATTGACGACCTTCTGGACTGACAGGCATATATATAATACAGTGTGGTTCTTCAGTAAGATTGTATCCAGGTTCGACATCAATATCGAATGAGAAAAGAATGTGGGATTCTCCACCATTTATATATTAACCAGATATTATATTGCAATCCAAACGGATAAGTCTCACAGTTGTAATGTTAAGGTAATGAGGATTCATGTATCTGATTTGGTGAAAATATGTCATGAGCGGACCCCATCATTTCTGCTATAGAATTTGGATGTTTCAGATCAATTTCATATTTGGATCGCATTTCACATTTGAAAGTATCCTTATTGGCGTGTAGATAGAAAATATCATCTGTAACGATATCAATTGGTTTTTCATCATGAAACAATCTGAACATGATATGTTTCTGTATGACGGCATTGATCTCTTCTATTTCGTAAGCACCACATGGAATTTCAATTGTAAACTTTTGGAGTATCGATGAGTTGTCATTACTGATTCTGAAACTCACTAAATTATCATCTTCAGTTATATTATTGATTGTATTGCATCCGTAGAATCCCAAAAGTCCTAATCCATAACGGCTGTTCCTATCCAATTCAACTGGTGGAAAAAAAACCGCACTCAAGACACTTGTCCCGACAGCTTGTAGCTCGAAATTTCGTGACATGACTGATGAATATTTTGAAACACATTTCAATTAATTGTTGTGCACAGCAACAACACATTTGAGACTTTTTCAAAGGTGTTGCATTGTAATAAATATCATTTTTATTGATACCAATATTTACATCCTCTATATTATGAATACAAGACCATAGGACCGAGGTATAGGACCATCATTAACATCTGAATCTAAATTTTCATCGGGGTGGTGTTCATAACAATATCTATGTTTCATCATATCGATGTCATCTTGTAGATATTTGGGTAACTTTTCCCAAACATATGCAATCTCATGTGCAACACATGCAAGTATCACTTCCTTGGGCATATTTGCAAGCATCACTTTATCCATTTTTTCAAGGTACCATATTTTGAAAACATTCTAAGTGAAAACCCCATTCCTTTGATAGCCTCCTGAACCAGTTTTGGTGTTGTATCCATTTTTTATTTGGAAAATTATTCAGAGAGAAACTGTAAGCACAAGTGACCACAGGGAACTGTATTATATTTCTGTTGGCGATCATGGTTATATTTGATTTTTACATTCGAACATTTTCGAAAGAATCGAGTCAATTCCAATGGTGAGGGTAGAT
The DNA here is from genome assembly GCF_025532065.1 of Leptinotarsa decemlineata. Taxonomy (NCBI): domain Eukaryota; kingdom Metazoa; phylum Arthropoda; class Insecta; order Coleoptera; family Chrysomelidae; genus Leptinotarsa; species Leptinotarsa decemlineata. The sequence continues at coordinate 1,620,672 of NW_027412727.1, read as the reverse complement.
CTCCAAAACTATCGAAATATGCGACTTCTTTCCCGCATTTTTTATATGCCACCCAATGTGTTCCTGGTCCACTTATTCCATCTAAATTAACAATAGCTATCTCGTTTTGTCTTGGACCTGAAGAGGGTAATCTGTCACGCATAAAAACACCACGAAAATGTGGGATTTTCATTTTTTGTGCATAATAACTGAGATCGAGATCAGTAAGAGGCCTCTGAGGTAGGGGTTCAATTAGTTTTTTGTTTTGTTTGCGGCTTTGTATGGTTTTGAATATAGTCCTTGACCTTTAGGGTACGGTTTGAGGTATATTCCACTTCCGCGTTTGCCCAATGCTACAGCCTGCATGGTTTTATTATGGCGATTGGCTTCCCTTAAAGACGCTCTGCTGGCTTTTGCTGAATTCACGGCCTTGGTAATACCAGCAGCAGCTCCCGCTAAACTCCCTAGTGCGGATAGTTCAGCAAAAATTGTTATCAATGGCAAAAGTTCACCGATCTTGGGAACAGAAATTATGCGTGGTGTGTGGATTTTCTTCTTTCCACCGGTAGCTTTGAGGTATTTTCTTGTCGCCTGCAATGCTACAGTGATTGATTTTTTGCTATTATTCGTCACAAATTGATCCCCACCAGCTTTCTTCGATACATTTCGCACTTTATGGACTATCCCAGCACCAAATGCAACTATTCAATTTTTATTTTTCTTCGTTTGTTTCCTTTTACTTTTTATCTTATTGCTGCTACAACCCATGCCCATATGTCTTTTTGTTTTCATAATGTTGGTGACAAGTAATGCAGCTGCTCTTTCCCCAATACTCGCTTCCTTTGATTTAACCCTATCCTAAGCGCTGTATTCAAGTTCATCGTCGGCTAAATGTCTTGCTGCAAGATCGGATGGATGCTAAGAATATTGAATATCGTGTTTTTTGCATTCAATATCTCATTTATTGATTCCAGGATCGTTGCGAGCTAAACGTTGTTTCAGTTTTGTACCCGGTCCACAGTATTGATAACCTCCGGGTAGATGTAATTCGAAAGGAAGTTTGTTCAATAAATCATTAACAAAACCAACCTCTTTTGATTTTACGATCACTTTCAATACGTCCGTATCGTTTGATGGTACACATTGAAATGAATAAGCTAATAACATTTATATAGTCTTCAACCACGGCACGATGCGCATTGTAAAACAGAAAGAAAAGTTTGCTGTAGATAATCTAGATGAGAAATTTGGGTATGGATTGAATGGACAAAGGATATTCAGACATGGTTCACTACTTCCATCATCAGTTCGAGGACTCATTATGGGACCTTCAAATTGTGGAAAGACGGATGCAATGATATCGCTATTAACACATCCACAAGGACTGAGATTTAGAAATGTGTATCTATATTCAAAATCACTCAATCAACCTAAATATCAGTACTTGCGAAATGTTTTGGAACCTATAAAAGGATTAGGTTTTTATACATTCAGCAATAATGCAGAAATAGTGGAACCCTTCGACGCTAAGCCTAATTCTGTTTTCATTTTCGATGATGTGATATGTGAAAAGCAGGATATTATTAGATCATATTTCTGTATGGGACGTCATAAGGATGTTGATTGTTTTTATCTAGCACAGTCATATTCACGTGTACCCAACCAATTAGTTCTTGACAATACCAATTTCATCAAAATGTTCAAACAAAATGAAACGAATTTACATCATATTTATTCAGATCATGTATCACCCTATGTAACATTCAAACAATTCCAATTGATGTGTGTTAAATGCTGGGAGGACCAATATGGATTTCTAGTCATTGATAAGGACAGAAAAATAGATGGAGGTAGATATCGCAAAGAATTCGATAGTTTTATATATCCATCATCTTGTTATTCAAACTTAGTCGATCACTAAATATTGTAGAGGTCACTTCATCAGCGAATTGAGCTATAATTTAAAAAGAGCATTATGAATACGAAAAATGATTCTGAAAATGAAAACAATGGAATCAATTCGAAACGTCAACTAGTAGAGATAACAGAAGCTGTCAGGCAGAAATTGAACTCTATCAAGAATGATAATATTGAAAATCGTTAGATACTTGAAAAATTGTATGAGTCCATAACGAAACCATTGAATGTTTCATCATCAAACGCTACTTCGAAATCATCAATGTTACCGTCAAACCATAGAAATGTTCAATCCACTTCAAATCATTCCATGAGTACTCCAATAGGAAGAAAACAATCATCTGTGAATAGTGACATGAGCACACTTCAAGTGTCACCTCACAAACCACAAGAGGGGACTAAATCATCTGTCGGTAACAAATAAGACAGATGGGTATCCGCGGCTAAGCTAAACAGTGGAGACGGGAGTGGGTTAAACAACTTAGCAAATTTCAAATAGATCTTAATGGGCGCCAGGTAAATTTAATCCTCCAGATACCCTAAGTAACTCACAATATCAATAACTTACCAATTAATATTGGAAATAAAAGATAAAAATCCCCAATATGATTTATTCAGTAATCCTAACTTACATGGATTAACCAACAACGCTTCTAAGACAACAATGCAATATTCACACTACTACGCGATGTTCAAATGTCCATACAAGAGCGCGGTGTATCTAACCACGAATTCAATCAGCCATAAATTACGGTAGTAACGACGCTCAAAAAACTACAATACGTCGAGTAAAACTACCACGAAAATTGAGTAGGTGAAATCGTAAATACTAGTATCGGATGGTAAGACAAACTCGTTTGCGTCGCGTGAGCTCAGGCGTAGGCGCATCGGTGTCAATCAGCAATCGTGAAAGGAAGAATATACCTCAATTTCCGTTTCACAAATATCTATGTCAATCAGGTATCAATAAACAAACTCTTAATCAATAAACGATAAACAAACACTATATCAAACAGGTATCAATAAACAGAAGGGCAAACAATTATTTAAATATCTCAGTATAGCACAAATTTTCAAATAAATCAATTATAACTTGCGTGCTCCTTTTGGGCCACCCGGTATATGGTGTTAGGCTACCCTGTAGTATGGCGGAGATGGATCACCCTGTAGCACCGGAGATGGATCACCCTGTAGCACCACCAAGATAGATCACCCTGTAGCACCGGTGGATCACCCTGTAGCACCACCAAGATAGATCACCCTGTAGCACCGGTGGATCACCCTGTAGTACGGCGGAGATGGATCACCCTGTAGCACCACCAAGATAGATCACCCTGTAGGGCACGACAAGCTGGACCAGTAATGGATCACCAAATAAGATCCAGAAAGAAAATAAAGGAAAACAGGAACCCTTGACGAAGACAAAAAAAAGCAGGAAGAAAAACCCCTGGCCAAGGGGTTTTCTATACGTTTCTTCGTGTGCGGTGCTCTGCACGGAAGTCCTACTGGGACTTGATGAGTGACTGAGGGCCTTCTGTTTCTTATGAATCTAATTTCGGAAATCCTCCCACCTGGCACGAGTTCGGTAACCACCACAAATCCTGAAAAGAGCTTAAGTTTCAGACTGCAAATATCCACACCAAAATGACCAATCAGTCTTCCACTATACAATCCTGACTTGTAGAAATAATCCCCGTGAAGGATGGCACAAATACAACCAAATATATCCTACAATCAGTCTGATGGTACCCTTTGAACTCCGAACCAAGCTCACCGAAGCTCACCGAAGGTTAACTTCCAAATACTAAGCGACTGCCACATCTGACAGCTAACCAGTTGTTGCCACAGTGCATCCAATCTACACTACAAGCACCAAGGGGGCGCTGTGCACAACATCATAAATCTAACAATTCCTCCACAGCCACTTGATACATCATCAACAAGTCCATGACCCATCAAAACTCCTTCTCAAAGCAATGCAACCCTAAAACAACCCTTGACAACTTGAGTAACCGATAAATCCTCCACCCGTGAACAACTGTAGAACTAGTTCGGTGTAAGTCGACGGAACGATACTACGAAAGTTCGGCAGATGTCAACCAACAGCTGTCTCTTAACCTTGTTTACGAATATTTACAAAATATATTGTTCCAACCTATTTTCAACTATTTACCAATCCTTATTCATGCGATGGAATAGAAACATATAAGGTAAGTCGCCATAACCTTCCCTTTCAGTACAAATATTAGAGCATTCATATTATGCAGAATATTTACCGAAAATATCAAACAGTATTCAGAAACCAGAGCTAACTAATATTGTTTTTCAGGCGATATGGCTCTAATATGTCAGTAATCCTTCTGGAAGTAATGAATAACGATCTATGCAAGAAATATTCTTGGAAAGATATAGGGAATAAGGCAGACAACGGCAAAAAAAATGATAGGTGAAGAAAACTGAGAAACAAACAATAACAACTATTTCAACCTAGCGAGGAATTTTGGATCTCCAACGTCGATTGGCAATAGGAGAATGCGTAAGTACTGGTCAAAGCAGTTAGTCAGGGAGCATACATTTATTCTTATACATTTCAGGTATGGTTTTCTATGGAACGGAAGATTCCCATTACTATGATGTTAAATGAATAAAATCTACTTGTAACTTAATTACATTGTTAATATCCTTTGAATAAAGATCTTAAAAGGTAAGGTAGTGTTTTGAAAGGTCACATAAGAGCAGTTTGATCTAGTGCTAAATTGAAACGTAACAACTCCCCCCTTTCTCGAAGAAATTTACCCCGTAAATTTCACTCAATTCTCAAGAACTCAGTCTTCTGAAGACGAAGGTTTTAAATCCTTCACATACCAGGAACCCTTCGAATTACCATCAGAGTCCCTCAATTCATAAGTCCAAGGCGACAGTCTTTTTTTTTCAATATCAATGTTCCGTAGTGGTATTAATAGAATGCACAAAGATTACATACATTATCAAAAACGTCAATATTTCAGTTACATTGAACAAGGACATGTCAACAATCACAAATTTACGTTTTCATGTATATATAAAAACATCAATACTATAGTTCAATAAAATAATGATAAAAAAACTTTAAAAACAAGCTTTTACTTTAGTGCCCTTCTCGTCTAATTTGATTGCCAACGTCAGAGAATGCCGCATCTCTTGAACAGTTCCTGTAGCAATTCCTTTAACTCTAACCTCATACACGAGCTCATCTTGACTCAAACGGTTCACTAGCATTTTGCGGGACATGATAACAATTCCAATGAGACACAGAAAAATATTAAAAAAAAGATCCAAAAAAATTTTCAAATTTATCAACAAATTTTTTTTTCCAAATTTATAAAAAAAGAACTATGAAGACGTTGTTTTAACGCGGCCCCACGTTGGGCGCCAAAAATGTCACCTCACAAACCACAAGAGGGGACTAAATCATCTGTCGGTAACAAATAAGACAGATGGGTATCCGCGGCTAAGCTAAACAGTGGAGACGGGAGTGGGTTAAACAACTTAGCAAATTTCAAATAGATCTTAATGGGCGCCAGGTAAATTTAATCCTCCAGATACCCTAAGTAACTCACAATATCAATAACTTACCAATTAATATTGGAAATAAAAGATAAAAATCCCCAATATGATTTATTCAGTAATCCTAACTTACATGGATTAACCAACAACGCTTCTAAGACAACAATGCAATATTCACACTACTACGCGATGTTCAAATGTCCATACAAGAGCGCGGTGTATCTAACCACGAATTCAATCAGCCATAAATTACGGTAGTAACGACGCTCAAAAAAACTACAATACGTCGAGTAAAACTACCACGAAAATTGAGTAGGTGAAATCGTAAATACTAGTATCGGATGGTAAGACAAACTCGTTTGCGTCGCGTGAGCTCAGGCGTAGGCGCATCGGTGTCAATCAGCAATCGTGAAAGGAAGAATATACCTCAATTTCCGTTTCACAAATATCTATGTCAATCAGGTATCAATAAACAAACTCTTAATCAATAAACGATAAACAAACACTATATCAAACAGGTATCAATAAACAGAAGGGCAAACAATTATTTAAATATCTCAGTATAGCACAAATTTTCAAATAAATCAATTATAACTTGCGTGCTCCTTTTGGGCCACCCGGTATATGGTGTTAGGCTACCCTGTAGTATGGCGGAGATGGATCACCCTGTAGCACCGGAGATGGATCACCCTGTAGCACCACCAAGATAGATCACCCTGTAGCACCGGTGGATCACCCTGTAGCACCACCAAGATAGATCACCCTGTAGCACCGGTGGATCACCCTGTAGTACGGCGGAGATGGATCACCCTGTAGCACCACCAAGATAGATCACCCTGTAGGGCACGACAAGCTGGACCAGTAATGGATCACCAAATAAGATCCAGAAAGAAAATAAAGGAAAACAGGAACCCTTGACGAAGACAAAAAAAAGCAGGAAGAAAAACCCCTGGCCAAGGGGTTTTCTATACGTTTCTTCGTGTGCGGTGCTCTGCACGGAAGTCCTACTGGGACTTGATGAGTGACTGAGGGCCTTCTGTTTCTTATGAATCTAATTTCGGAAATCCTCCCACCTGGCACGAGTTCGGTAACCACCACAAATCCTCAAAAGAGCTTAAGTTTCAGACTGCAAATATCCACACCAAAATGACCAATCAGTCTTCCACTATACAATCCTGACTTGTAGAAATAATCCCCGTGAAGGATGGCACAAATACAACCAAATATATCCTACAATCAGTCTGATGGTACCCTTTGAACTCCGAACCAAGCTCACCGAAGCTCACCGAAGGTTAACTTCCAAATACTAAGCGACTGCCACATCTGACAGCTAACCAGTTGTTGCCACAGTGCATCCAATCTACACTACAAGCACCAAGGGGGCGCTGTGCACAACATCATAAATCTAACAATTCCTCCACAGCCACTTGATACATCATCAACAAGTCCATGACCCATCAAAACTCCTTCTCAAAGCAATGCAACCCTAAAACAACCCTTGACAACTTGAGTAACCGATAAATCCTCCACCCGTGAACAACTGTAGAACTAGTTCGGTGTAAGTCGACGGAACGATACTACGAAAGTTCGGCAGATGTCAACCAACAGCTGTCTCTTAACCTTGTTTACGAATATTTACAAAATATATTGTTCCAACCTATTTTCAACTATTTACCAATCCTTATTCATGTGATGGAATAGAAACATATAAGGTAAGTCGCCATAACCTTCCCTTTCAGTACAAATATTAGAGCATTCATATTATGCAGAATATTTACCGAAAATATCAAACAGTATTCAGAAACCAGAGCTAACTAATATTGTTTTTCAGGCGATATGGCTCTAATATGTCAGTAATCCTTCTGGAAGTAATGAATAACGATCTATGCAAGAAATATTCTTGGAAAGATATAGGGAATAAGGCAGACAACGGCAAAAAAAATGATAGGTGAAGAAAACTGAGAAACAAACAATAACAACTATTTCAACCTAGCGAGGAATTTCGGATCTCCAACGTCGATTGGCAATAGGAGAATGCGTAAGTACTGGTCAAAGCAGTTAGTCAGGGAGCATACATTTATTCTTATACATTTCAGGTATGGTTTTCTATGGAACGGAAGATTCCCATTACTATGATGTTAAATGAATAAAATCTACTTGTAACTTAATTACATTGTTAATATCCTTTGAATAAAGATCTTAAAAGGTAAGGTAGTGTTTTGAAAGGTCACATAAGAGCAGTTTGATCTAGTGCTAAATTGAAACGTAACACAAGACGATATGAGAACAACTTCATTCGAAACACCATCATCGTCCCACATCGATTCCTCGGATCATGACTCCTCACCTAATATGAATGAAAGTCGTGAAGATGTTTTGGCAAAACAGTTGAATAATGTAAAATCTAGAAATCCAGCATATGATTGAACATTTGGTGTACGTATGGATCCTATTACACAAAAGCTGAAAATGGGAAGTCTAATGGTACATTTCAAAGATGGAAACATTTCATTTTGGGATGCCAATAAAGTGAAAAAATATGAATGCGCAGGTAGTCCAGACTTGTATGATATGATCCTTTTAAAGAATCCGCAAGATGTTGATGATGGAGAAACTTGCCAAGTATATTCCAAAATATTGAAAATAACGAATGCTCCATATGAACAATATCATCTGAAGAATGGTTTAAAAAACACAAATTCTAAAAAATTTCGTGAAGTTATCAAACCTCTATTAGACTCACGACAATATCCAATAAGAAGTAGAAGTAAAATAGGTGGAGCACTCAAACGAAAGAAAATGGAGAAAACATATAATTCTAAACCTGTGAATTATGTGTACTGTAATTCACCGAAAGAGTTAGTTGCTCGCCTACGACTATTGGTAGCTTCAAAGTCACCTGGACATACTGGACATGACAATGAAATAATTTCAATAATTGAAGAATTACGTGAAGAAGGTATAATATATCAATATATCCACAAGTAATGATCACTGTCACATCATCTTTCAATGCAGTAACATTATCACCTTTTCTCATTATTCATATTGAAATGGAATGACTAATGAAATAAGTGATGTCAAACGACAAGTTGTTAATGAATTACATAGACCTGCAAGACGTAATTTTCTCAGAAGAATAACCACCATCAAAGGTTTTGCAGATCTATGGCAAATAGATCTAGCTGAACTACAACCTCATGCAAAAAGTAATGAAGGATATCGATATATACTTGTTGTGATTGATTGTTACTCAAAATATCTGTGGACTGTTGCAGTTGAAGATGAAACAGCTAGTACAATGACTAATGCAATGAAATATGTACTAAAGGAAGGCAAATATTCCCCCAAACATATACAAAGCGATCAAGGGAAAGAATTTTTCAATAGAAGCTTCTCATCTCTCATAGGAGAATATAATATCAATCATTATTCAACATTTAGCACAAAGAAGGTGGCTATAGAAGAAAGAGTCATTCGTACAATGAAGGCATGACTCTACAAGAAATTTTCGATGAGAGGTCACCACAAATGACTTGATATTTTTCCAATTATGACTAGTAGATATAACAATAAAGTTCATCGTACAATAGGTATGGCACCCATCAATGTTGATTCAACAACAAAATTGAAATTCAAAGGTATCAATGGAATTGGAGGAGAACAAATTGAACCCAAATTCCAATTGAATGATATTGTACGTACAAGCAAGTATAAAAATATTTTTGAAAAGGCTTACACTGCGAACTTTACCACGGAGCTCTTCAAGATTGTTAAAATTAACAAAACCACCCCAACGACCTATAATCTTGAAGATATGAATGAACAACCTATTAGAGGATGCCTGAGCTTACATTCTTGAATGTTCATTGAATTGATTATTAACAATTTTTGAACGGAGTTCATCTGCATCTTTACACATTTTAGCCAATTCAACCTTCGTTAATGCAATCTTAGCATCTAATGCTTGAAGAGTTTCCTTATTGACATTAATAGCTCGCTCACTCTTTTCAAGTTCAGCAATAGCCATCTGTGTATTTACAAGGCGGCATTTTGCTTTCTTTTTCATTTCTCCAAACCGATGTAGTGGACTGTAAGAAGATAGCGATTCAGCTTTCAAATCACTCTTCATTTCTTTAGGTGCACCTTTAGGCTTCCTCTTCGATCTGTCACTTTCCGTTGTGGGTTTTTTCTGTCGCACAACACTTTTGGATAGTTTCTTTTCTTTGAAGTCAGTGACAATCGATGAAGATGCATCAGTAACCTTCCTCTTGATTGTTCTAGATTTTTTATCAATCCTAAGAGGAAGGGTAGATGACGGGTGTTTGAGTGGTGATAATTGCGAAACGATTGGATTTTCAATAACAATCTGCTCATTTGGTTCCGGCACATTTGCAATGTTAACGAAGTCGTTAATATCAAATAATATCAAAATCATTTATCGAATCTTGACTCGATATTCGAATCAGTGTGATTGATTTCAACAAGTTGTGAACCATCTTCAGCAATCAAAAGTGGCATAGAGCTCATGATAATGATTATTTAGGTCTGAGGAATAATATGTGATAGCAATAGAATGTGAATAGGAAAGGTGATGATGTTACTGATATCTCACCTTTTATAGAAGAAAATAAACTAGCGCATGCGCTCTTTCACTGAACTATTCACGCATGTGACAATATTTGTCATTTAAGAGAAACACTTTGTGTTGCATGCATTTTGAAATGTGAGAAAATAATACAAATAAATTCAAAATATATATATTTTTCAATAATAGAGGATAATAACGATGATGTAAATAAAAAATGTTATTGTCTCTATTGATGTGGAACGTTCTTTTACTCTCCTCCTCAATATTCGTTGTTCATGTGTCAGACACCAACATTGAAAAAAATGAATTCTCCTATTGGGGTAGAGTTGACTTACCTTCTTACATGAATTCCAAGTACTCCTACATGTAGTGCAGACATGATTCCAAGAATTCATAGAATATGTATCACAACGCAAACAACGTTGCAGCGGAGCTGGAACGGCAGCATAGGTACCACAAATATTTCTACAAATACCTATATCATTCAATATTATAGGTTCGGAACACTTCAGGCACTGTAACTGTTGTTGACGATAATCAAGTTTTGTTCGCTTCGGTGGATGAGATGGAGGAGATAGTTGAATCCGCGTTGAATGGGTAGACACACACTTTTGGTTTTTCATTCCACTCTTTTGGAAACGGCAATTTACTAATTCGATTAAAAATATCAAGAGACGACTTATAGAAACTCTGACTGCCCTCTTCTATTCCGACATTCTCTATTTATACAAATTAACATCATGTGAAAGTATAATTTGATAACTTCTCCTTCTCTTTCACTCAAAAACGAGTCAAGTGATAAGTGGGAGTCGTACCACCAATTATATAAGTCGACTCGCGATCCTGAAGTTCATTCATTCACTCTGCAACTATGAGAAAACATCAAGATGAATACTCAAAAAATAGTTGCTGCATTAAACAGAATATCTGCTATTGATGCAAATAATTGGATAGACGAGTCAGATGATGAGGATGCCAACATTCAGCTAGAGGAAGTGATAGTTGAAGAAGGTGTTGGAGTCGATGACGAGGAGATTGACCTAGGAGTCAACAAAGTTGAAAATGAGGCTAATGAAAGCGAGGCTAATGAGAGCGATGGAGATGATGACATGGTCGATGAGTTGGTCGTGGATGGTGAAGGCGATGATGAAGGGATTATAGCTGATTCATCTGAAGGTGATGGTGCTTTGAGAATCGGTCTCCGAATGCTCAACATCACCGACACGCTAGAAAATCCCATGGATCTATATTGCGTGATGGACGCGCTTGTGCAGATCCGAACGATTGATGGCAACATCAAAAAGTTATAGTGGTGTTGTTTTCGATTTTACTCGATACGGAACAAAAACGGCGGCTGGTATCAACATGTAAACATCCATGATACGGTCTCTATGATGCAGCTGGGTCAGTATTGTTGTGAGGCATGTAAAAGACCATACACAAATTTCACGAGAGTGTCAGCATGCATAATATGCAATAATGTCAAACCTGTGACAGAATAACCGTGGACCTATTGGTAAAAAAACAGCCCTTTTCAGGGCTACATTATTCACGCAAACAGTAGTTGTAGTAGTGTTCACAAATTATGTGACAAATGACTACTTTGATTGAAAAGTCGAAGTTGGGAATTTGCTAGTCATTGAATATCTGTGCATATGATGAGTACTACTTTAACTGAAAGTTGAAGTTGGCAATTTGTCAATCATTGAATATATATATGCATATAATGAAATTATGAGTACTACAGAGTGGGATGATGGTACTTTTACTTGCATTTGTTTGAGACTATAATGTTAACCTAATGTTAACAATGATATGAACAATGATATGATATATGAAAGTATAATGGTAGCTCTGAAAAGAGCTGTTTTTGTTTCAGTTTTCAATTGTAGCCCTGAAAAGGGCTGTTTTTTATTAATCCATGCAATGGTATGAACTAATGCTCCTCATCATCATCAGAAACAATAATGATGGTTTCGTCATCTGAATCATCTGAATCAGATGATATTCTAATGATGTCCTCCTCATTATCATCTGAATCAGATGATATACTAATGACATCGTCTGCGGACGATGTCATTAGTATGATTATGCGTAATCATCTAGATTGTCTAATTCGTCAACAGCCATCTCAAACTCGGCATCTACTTCCTCTTGCATACCTTATTCTATACGTTCTGGGAAATCAACAGAAAGATCATAGATGCGTTGCAGAAATTGAGCGAATTTTATACTGAAATGATCGGACGTTGAATCTATTTCATGTTCCTGGATGGGTCCTGCACTCGACATTGTGGAAGAATGATGTAGAACTGGGATTGATGCTATATTTATATTGGAAAAAATGAAATGGAGAGGTGGAGTGTAAATGTAGAACAATTCAGTGTTTGAAATTCGAAAACACCAAGAATGACGATCTTCATGAAACTCTGAGCGATTATTATGAAGAAAAGCTAATAAGGGAGAGGGAGGAAGATACTGCCCCAGCCTCGCAGTGCCTCGTGTACACCAACCAAAAAGTGTGTACTCCGTGGAAAGAAAGGAAAGGAAAGGAAAGAAAGGGTGGAAGAAACGAGGAAACGATTACATATCGTCATCCGAATTGAGGACTTCATCATCATCAATCAGGATGGGGGATTGTAGAGGACTATCTTCGATGAGGATTGGGGATGGTTGAGGTCTATCCTCGAATTCCTCGGACTCATCGTCAGCGTCATCATCGTCATCACTGTCATCGTCATCATCTGTGTCTCCGGGTAGTGGATCATCCCAATCGGGATCCCACCATCCATCAGGATCCGGATAACAACCATCTGAAAGGTGCCCTTCATCGCTGCCGGTAATATGCTGCACCTGCATTCGATAATCCTGATTCATGTATTCAAACCCAATGCCATGCGGTGCCGTCGTGGAGTGAACGATACGTACTTGGATGGAGGCGTAATAAGGTGACTGATGCTCTGGGACACTGAATGGTTCAGTAGTTGGATCAGGTTCCATGTTGGAGGTGGCTGATCAACTGAATATTCCAACAGATAATTCCTACTTTTATACTTTTGAAAAGGAGTGGGGGAGGAGTGGGGAGGAGGGGGGATTAAGTGAGAATGGATTGCAAGATGACATGAGCTATATTCAATGGAAGAGATAATTGAAAGGAGAAGATACAATATGAATTATATGAAATTACACTTATTGACTTCATTGTGAAACATGTCTTTTGGAACTAATAAGGGAGAGGGAGAAAGACACTGCCCCAACCTCGCAGTGCCTCGTGCACACCAACCAAAAAATGTATACTCTGTGGGAGGAAAGGAAAGGATGGGAGAAACCTATTTTCCTCAAATGCGCTTCAATTTCGTCGATTGTTTGAAAACCCGAATTGAGTATTCGAGGAAATGATTACATATCGTCATTGGAATTGAGTTCATTCTCAATTCTGCGTATGAGAGCCAGCCGCTTCGATCACTGGGCAGCAGCTTCTGGATCAGTATCCATATTAGGATCCGGATACCCTATGTCCGACCCTTGCCTATCGTCAGTGCTTGTAACATGAAGCACTTAAATCCGGGAATCAATGCTCCAAAACGTTGAAGGACCACTATGTGGCTCTGTAGTGGAATCGACTTACATGTCCACGTCCGAATCTTAATCGTCTTCGTTGTCACTCCTGTAGTCAGGAGTTCTAGGTTCTGACAGAGGTTCCACTGGGGTCCAGTCATGGAATCAGCTTCCTGAGTTGTTGACATGCTGGCGATAGCTACTCAACTGAATAATACATTGAAGAACTCCTACATTTATACTCTTCAAGTGGAGACGGTGGTAGTGGCGGGTCGGTAGAGGTTATGCAATGTTGTATGTGAAAATGAATAACATGAAATATACTTATTGATTTCATTATGAAACATGTCTTTTCTTTTTTAATTTTCTTCTCAAGAGATCATTTACAAGTGGATAGAGAATACAAAAATTCATGTGAGGTATTTGTCTAGAAGAACTTGGAATTGAAAAAAAAATAATAAAATGAAGTGAAAAAAAATGCTCCAACCATTGCATTGTTCAAAGTGTACCAAACCAAAACAATGTACACCCTTTATTTCAATTTTTTTTAATTTTTTCTGTTTCCTAACATTACAAATATGAACTCAAAACTACCATAATCAAATATTTCTAACTAACCTAAAACTAATCTTACTACACTTACACTTAACCTATGGAAAAGTTTTTATGTAAAGCAAAAACCTCTCTATCGAAGAGGTTTCTGCTTCACACTTTTCCTCCAGAGATGTTTCCTCCCGATCTAGTTCGGCCAATCGTTTCAATAGATCACTTCGTTGGCTAGCATTTCAGCCTTTCGACGGGAAAAGCTAGTCAACGCGGTCTCACTTGATCGGGAAGCATGCTCTGCTTCCTTACATCTCTGCAGGAAACTGCTCAACATTTCACTTACCTCTCCGATAGGCTGTTGCACTTGTGGCACCAACACTTCAAGATTCGCCGGTGTTGCTGACAGCGGTGTTAGCAGCAACACCAACGGGCTGAATATCATGACCTCCGGAGAAGGCGCCCTAGGTGTTTCCACTGCTGCTGGTGCGGGCGGTGTTTCCACTATTGCTGCTACCGGTGGTGTGGAGGGCCTTAAACTCTTACGAGCGGTCGACCAACTACCTGCATAAGGATTAGTCTTATTGCAAGTAACACGGTACTTCTCAATACGACCTATCCTTGCTGCAGGTCGTTGACAAACCTTCTTCACAACTTTGACATCCTCTTCCTCGAATAAGTCAGGGCTGAGAGATCGGGCCCTAACTCTCGAAGTGCTGACTTCTCCTGCTCTGTCACAGGCATGATGGATGCCACCGCATTGTTCAACTCCTCGGTGTTGGAAGCCATTCTGAATTTGTGAAATAATACAAAGTTAGTTGATATAAAAAAAATAACATTGGTAACTTACTCAAAATTCTGGTTGTTGACTGGACTGGACTGGACTAGACAGGAGTGTTGACTCGATGACTTGAGCTGTCGTACTGAATGTTGAAGAGTGCTCTCCTTGGGGATAGACATGCATGCGCGAGTGGTGGGAATGTGGCGGGGGCGCGCATGCGCAATGGTGGGTGGGGGCGTGTATGCGCAAGTGTTGGGAGTTGAGGGTGGGGTGGTGGGCGAGGCTTCTGGATGGTGAGCGGGGCTTCGTGGCATTGAGCGGGGTCTCTGAAAAGTGTGTGGCGACGGAGGTGGGGCGTGGCCCTAACGGTCCAGTCCTGTCATAACCTAACCTAACGTATGTTACAACCTAACATAATGTAACCTATCCTAACCTGATCCATCCAAACCTAACGTATGTATGAACCTAACTCAACATAATTTTACCTAACCTAATGTAATCTATCCTAACCTAACGTATGTAGAAACCTAAGCTAACATAATGTTACCCAACCTAACGTAATTTATTCTAACCTAACGTTTGTAGGAACCTAACCTAACATAATGTAACCTAACCTAACCTAACCTAACATAACGCGTGAAAGCGCGCGCGGAATACATTCACCATGTTCGTTCAATTAATACATCATCTGTTGGTTTTGGTTCTATTATTCTAACATTTGGATTATTCTCCAGTCCTGGATATCTCAGTCCATCTGATGACTTGAGTTTATGTTTTTTCTCCAAAACTACAACTCTCTGTTCCAAAGCGTCATATTTTTTCATTGTAGACGCTGTTATGTCAGCTATTTTCATTTCTACGTCACTTTTAAGATTATCATATTTACGAGCTAAAGTTATCCGAGCCTCTGCAATTTTATCATCGAATGCTTGACGTGCATCGCAAGCAACATTACCAATTGTGGATTGTAATGACCTTTTTTGTTCCATTAATTTCCCCCTCAAGATATGCTGCAGTTACACAATCACTCTTGTCAATTGGTTGGCTTGTATTTTTCAATATTTATCTTTGCATGTCATAATGACCATCTTTTGTTAATTCAAATCCATTCCCGGGAGGACCTCGAATGACATTACCACCCCACTTTCCAATTCTACCAAACTTATCTATCGTTTTAAACATTGGTGCACCCTACGATGATTCATTTCAAACTGATATTTCTTTCATTTACATCATGCTATAAACTTTGCAGTAATTGGTTGAAAAAATTTAAGTAAAACAAATAACATTATTTTATCATTTTTATATTCATCAAAGTAACTTGGCTGAAGTAATACTTTAATGTGGAAAAAATCACAATGAAATAATCACAAATAATGAATGTTCCGGTTTGAAGGAAAGAGCAACAACACTTCGAATGATAATTCAGTTATTCATTTCAACAGTCAACAAATCAATTAGTTGCTCTGAGGTGCTCTCTTGAGAAAAAGAATGAACGATTTCAGACACCCAACGAATGTTGTCATTAGGATCATTTCGATAAAACTCTATATCGCTATGACCCCATGGAAGAGTTCGAGTGGTATTCGGAATGATGAATCTTTTTGTTGTCGTGATATGATAATGTGACTTTATTTCTCAATTCAGTGTAAATATCATGCAATACGCTTCTGAATGAGTTCATCTTCCTGAATATCATACCTCCTTCTTCGATGATTTTTTCATAGTCTTCACATGTCAATTCATTCTTTATAACGGATCGTTTGACGCCTTTGGCCTTCTTCAGTTCACCATCAACAGATTTCACATAATACGCTTTAGCACCTGTACCGTATAAGCTGATTATTGGATCATTTGGAAATTCATCCTTGAAATTACCCAGAACTGACTTTGTCACTGGAATATTGAATTGGTTTCCTATTTTATAATTAGATGTATTGAACTTATTCATATTATTTCTGTTAAATTCATAGAAATTGTCTGTATTTACTTTGAGAATAAGGGAGTCGGTATCAGTGTAGAGTAAGGACGCATCTTCTCCAAACTGTTGTTTGATACATCCATAGAAAAAATCATACATAACTGTTTTGGATAATTCCAGAATGGAGAATCCCAAATACAGTGGTTTATCATAATGAACTTTTACTCTAGCCGATTGAATTAAACAAAATATTCTGTAAAAATGGAGCATTTTTTAAATTTCGTCGCGATATGAGACAACTAGCACCTATAGTTCTTTTTATATTTTCCCAATGTGTAATGAGTCTAACATTAATTCAATTGTCTACGTTTTCCATTGTTTTTCCATAGACTGCATTATTCATTGGTTTGTAGAAATCTTTTTCAGATTTGTTATTAGACCGATTACGCATTTCAGTATTCAAATCTATATAGGGCTTCATCCAACATGATTGCTTGAACCTCAATAGTCTATGTGTGTTCATCACTATCAAGCCATGATTGACAGTTTGCTGTGAGTTTCTATAGTGAACAATATAATTTCTTTTATCGTTTAAATTTGGAACTAATTTGGGAACTTCCGATTTTGCATATGGAGGTATCAAACGTTCAACTAAGAATGGAAAATCGGAATGTTCATCGTGAAGTTCTTGGGGATAATGTATATCCACTTCCAATACATATCCATAGAGACTATCAACATCCACATTCATTATATCAAGATTGAGAATTTCATGAGGTGTTAACCATGAAAATTCACCTGTTGGTAATGATTGTGACATGCTGTGCCCATGAAGGTTTGTTGCATCCAAATATGGAATGAATGAAGATGGTTCATTTGGATTATAATTCGGTATAAATTTATTGTTTGCTTTATGTTCCCTTTCACTACATTGACTGATTTAATCACGAATACCTTTTTGAAGAAAGTGAACCATATCAATGTCAGTTGTTAATTCCAATTCAATATTAGTACATTTCAACACGGCATCCCATGATGATCCGCGTGCGGTGAAATATCGTGCAGGATCCAATTTATATTCATCAACAGATATATTTCTAGAGTTCTCAAAAATGTCACATAATAGTAACTCATCTGATTTTAAATATAAATCAGAGTATTCACCCAAATTCTGACATTCGAACAAATTCCAAAGAAGTTGAGCTCTCCCATAATCGTTATCTGATATATGTTCACAATTGAGTTTATCATAAAATTGATTTTTGGTTGGGAGTCTTGGATGATTCAGTTTGTCGATGTCATCAACAAAACTATAGGGAAATACACCTTCCTTTCTCATTAAATTGAAATTTTCAATTTGTAGGAAATGTTTGCGCATCTCGATACACTGATCAGATGTTAAATTGGCTCCTAAATTCTCCAAAGAACTAGGCATGAATCTGAAACTATCAATGAATCTCTTTTTCAAATAATTCTTCTTCACCCTACCATCTCTATCCACATAGAAATGTGTATAGAAATTGAAGGGGTTATATTTTTCAGGAGTGATTAATTTTTGGGAAAGAAAGTTTTTGGCTTTCTACTACTCCATCTTGATACAAAAAAGAAGAATGAGGGAGTCTTCCAAAGAAAGGAAGGAAGTAACTCTATACATGGATGTGTAGATCATGCAAAGAAGTAACTTTCAGACACACACTGAAAGAAAGTCCTCCTGAAACAGCTACTCTCATATAAACATTGAATTATACGAAAGAAAAATTTCTTTCAAACAAATACTCCTATATGAACACTGAATTATACAGAAGATACTTTTCTCTACTCAGTTTGTATTTCAAACATTCGTTGTGGAATAAAAATCAGATATCATACACATGAGTTCTACTTTGAATGAATGGTAATAAATTGTACTCACATGGAACACTGTCACCCTCACTGGTATACACCGATGTTTCGCCTTAAGACACTTGCCCTTAGGCTCTTCAGTACCAAATTGTATAACATTATAGAAAATACACACACTTCATTCATGAATTACGATTTTGAATGTCACGGAATAAGCTTGATCTGCTTATGTCATCGATGACATCGTAATGACATTCATTCACCTATTTGATTCAATCCCAGCCAAGAGAAATCTTATTTGAATTGAAGGGGTTATATTTTTAGGAGTGATTAGAAGTAGTAGAAAGCCAAAAACTTCCTTTCCTAAAAATTAATCACTCCTAAAAATATAACCCCTTCAATTCACAATCATTTACTATTGAAAAACAATTTTTATTTGTGAGATATGGTTTCAGTTCAGAGTCTACCTCTTTTGGCCAACCTGTTTTTATGTATTCTGACACTTTCTGTAGGACAGTATCCTGCAAGGTCAGTTCCCTTATCTTTTCGCAATTTATAGGAATATTTTCGTTTTGTGAAATATATTTAACCATAAATGAACAATCCTCAGTTTCTGCTGAATTTGTTGGAAGCGATAATCGTGAGAGACAATCTGCATAATTATTTTCAGATTTCACCTACTTGATTTCAAATTGAAAATTAACCAATATGAGAGCCCATTTCTGTAGTCTGTTCGCAGCAAATATAGGAATTCCCTTCTTAGTGCCAAAAATACCTACTAAAGGCTTATGATCGGTCAACAAAATACATTTTTTAGCAAATAAATATTGATAAAATTTCATAACATCGAAAATGATAGCCAACGCCTCTTTTTCTATCTGACTGAATTTTTATTCACTTTTAGTCAAAGTTCTAGAAGCATAAGCTATCGGCCGTTGAACTCCTTGTAAACAGTGCGTTATCATTGCCCCTATTTCTGTTTAAGATGCATCTACTGCTAGTTGTATAGGTTACTTTGGATCAAAGTGAACTAGAACTTCAGCGGATGCTAATATTTCCTTTATTTCATCAAATGACATAATACACGTCTCATTAAAACCAAATGAAGTATTTTTTGTAATAAATTATAAAGAGGTTTCAACACTATTGAACTATTAGGTATGAATTTATGGTAATAATTAACAATACCTAAAAATGATTTCAATTGTTTTACGTTTGTTAGAAGTGTTGCATTCGAAGCTGCTTCCACTTTATCTTCCATTGTGTGGAGACCCTCTTTGTCTATTTTAATGTTATTTTGTTATCTACGCATAATCTAATTGATCCATTTGGTTTTATTATCGGAACCATTGGTGTTCAATATTCACTGTATTCCACTGGTGATGAAATTTTTGTTTTAATTAGTCTGTCGATTTCAGCCTCAACTTTTTCTTTTAATGCAAATGGAAGCGTAAGAGCTTATTGAAACAACCTAACTGTGAATTTAGGACAGATGGAAATTCTTTTTGAAAATACTCGGCATAATCCGTTTCTAAATTATTAACTGATAATTGAAATTTACTGAAAAAGTCTCTACTTACCAATGGTGGTCCTCCTTTACCTACAGCATATAAATATAAATTGTCATTAATGTTTTCATAGACAATATTTACACAAGTATTTTTCCCAAAGGTGTAATACTTTTTCCATCATGAGTTCTTAATATTTTCTGAGTGTTCTCTAATGGAATATTGAGAAAATGAGCAATTTTGAATTTTTTTGAAATTACCGAAACAGAGGCACCAGGATCTAACTCAAATTCAAAATGAATATCATTGATAATAATATCTACTATAATAGGTTCAAAATTTTTTGAATTCTGATTTAGATTGTACAAATCAAAAACTTCATCAGATGATTCTAAATAATTATTTCTATCATTTCTAAATCCAGATTTAGAGCTATTTTTAAGTTTAGAACATTTTATTGCAATACGACCTTTGACACCACATTTTCGACAAAAACAATTTTTGTGCCTGCATGGTGGTAGATGTACTTCACCACACACTTCACATGATGTTCTTCCTGATCCTGCTGCCGTCGGGACGAATGTCTTGCTGAAGTTGCTCCTATCTTGCTGCGGCGGATGGCTACTGCTTTCCAATCGCCTTCCTCCTGCTGTACCTGCATACTTCCTACCTCCTAGGTGATAAACTTCCTGCTCTGCTCGGGGTTCACTTTTGATTACTACCGCTTGACTTCTTTGACTGCTAGCTTCCTTATTTGAAGCTATTTCGATAGCTTTCTCGAACGTGAGATTTTCACTGTTTTCTTCAAAAAGCCTGTCCTTTATAGGTCCTTTTGGTAAACCATATATGAATCGAAAACGCATTACAACTGTTAGTTCATCTTTGAAATCGCATTTGTCTGCAAACTGTCTTATCCGGGCTGCCATTCTTTATTTTTGCCCATTCTTTATTTTTCGAAGCGGAATAAAATATTTCTCTGTCTGGAAAAACTAACTTGGCTGGTGTGAAATGCTTGTCGAATAGCGCTATCAATTCCTTGAATGATTTCACTGACGGTTTATTCGGCAAACATAAACTGTTTATCAACTGATATGCCGTTTCGTTGCACATATTTAACAATAGTCCACGTTGTTTTTCTTCCTCCTTTATTCCATTTATTGACAAGTATTGTTCTAATTGTCCTTTATAGATTTTCCATTCACATTCACTTGGATTAAAAACCCTTAAACAGCCTATATACGACATCGCCATTATATGTGTAAATAGACGTATTGTTTAATTAGTTTCACTTTAATCAATTTTGTGATTCCGATCAGTTTTTTTATATACTTCGTCGCCACTGTAATGTACGGTACTTTTTATCGTGGGTTTTGTATGAAAGAATTTACTACGTTTTAACAACCTGTTCATTCAAAATTAAAATACCAACTCCTTGATACACAAATCCAAAAACCACTCGTTCCATATATGAGTGTAAGAACTGATACATGCGCATGGCATTCATATAGAAATATACATTCACAGTCTATTTACAAATATATTACACAGGAATAACATATCTCAATCTTGTAGGTGTACAAACTCAATTTTTGAATATATGATATTTCAAGTTTCCACCCCATTTTCACCCCCTCAGACGGCCTGGAAAACTATAACGTGAAATTTTTTCAGTCAAATAGATTATCCAGAATAACATATCTCAATTTTGTAGGTGTACAAACTCAATTTTAGAATATATGATTTTTTCAAGTTTCCATCCAATTTTCACCCTATGGAAAACTATAACGTGAAGTTTTTCGCGTCAAATCGGGTGTCAGTAATAACATCTCTCAATCTTGTAGGTGTACAAACTGAATTTTGGAAAATATGATTTTTCCAACTTTCCACCCCATTTTCACCCCCTCAGACGGCCTGAAGAACTATAAGGTGAAGTTTTTTTAGTCGAATAGTTCATCAGGAATAATATGTCTCAATTTTGTAGGTGTACGAACTCAATTTTTGAACACATGATTTTTTCAAATTTCCACCCCATTTTTACCCCCTCAGACGTCCTGGAAAACTATAACATGAAGTTTTTCTCGTCAAATCGGGTATCAGGATTAACACATCTCAATCTAGTAGGTGTACAAACTCAATTTTTGAAAATATGATTTTTTCAAGTTTATGCCCCATTTTTACCCCCTCACACGGCCTGGAAAGCTATAACGTGAAGTTTTTTCAGTCGAATAGACCATCAGAAATAACATATCTCAATTTTGTAGGTGTACAAACTCATTTTTTGAATATATGATTTTTTCAAGTTTTCACCCCATTTTGATCCCCTCAGACTACTTGGAAAACTATAACGTGAAGTTTTTCTCGTCAAATCGGGTGTCAGTAATAACATCTCTTAGTCTTGTAGGTGTACAAACTCAATTTTTGAATATATGATTTTTTTAAATTTCCTCCCAATTTTCAGTCTCTCAGACGGCCTGGAAAACTATGACGTGAAGTTTTTTCTGTCGAATAGATCATCAGGAATAACATATCTCAATTTTGTAGGTGTACAAAGTCGAATTTTCATGTTACGATTTTTTAAAATATTTCCACCCTATTTTCACCCCTTCAGACAGTTTAATGAACTAGGACAGCTCTGTTGTTTTAACTGATTCAGTCAATAAGCGTATCATATTGAGAAATGGTAAGTGTGCAGAGTCGGTAAATGAAAAAATAATAATGCGATGATATTTTTTTCTCACTGTACTTTATGGATGTGGATAACTCCACACTCGTCTCTTTTTCACATCTGATAATTTCAAACATGAATCCTTCAAAAATATTGTTGCGTTTCTGCATTTCAAATTCATTATTAGACGCTGAAAATTCATCAAATTTGGCCAATGTCTTTTATAAGAAAGATGCAAGTAAAGAAGATATAAAAAGTAATGAATCACAAATAATCAAATCCATCCATAAATGAAAATTGAAAAATAATGCTGATTCAATTAAGATTACAAAAAAGTTATTTGACAAAAATGTAATCATCTTTCATTTTGGCAAACCTCCCACTCACAAAGAAGCAGCAGAACAACCTCGTTATAGGGCATGTTCAAACTTCAAACTTTGGTAACGATCTGATAGCAACAGATTGGGAAACTTTGAAACTGGATATACCAGTTTAAAATGTGGCTGTCAAAAATATGATTTGACATGCAAAAATGTATACTCAAATTGTCAGGATTCTGAAAATTACTCCAATATGGAAGAAAAAACCTACGAATAAGTTAATGATTCAGATGAAATTGTGGATGAAGAACCAATGCAGACTGAGAATAATATTGGAGACGAAAAAAATGATGGTCTTGAAGAATTCGAAGATCAACCAGAATTGAAAAGATTTGTCGAATTTAATGATGAAGAAATACCATCAAAGAGACATAAACTGATGAACAAGTGAATGAAATCCAAGATGATGCATTTATAAATAACGAGATTATCGTCCGCGCAAAGTTTAATGTTGAATCATCTGAAAGTGGAATTTTTAACAGGTAATGATAGAGTGTATTGCCAAACATGCGCCAAACTAACTGACTGTTATAAGGAAACAAATATAGCTGAGGCACCAGTCAATCTAATAATAACACTGATGATCTTCAAACAATCTTCAATCTCTGACGGAAGCAAGGAACTCTTTCGAGGGTTCGGAATAGATGATCATTTCAATCTAGCAGACCACTATTATAATATTCATGTAGTCATTGTTCACTGTGGTTGTGGCGTTGAATTTGGTTATTATTTCGCCTTGGTCAAAGTCGAAACGGACTGGTTTAAGTTTGACGATAGTCGTGTCACGAAGTGATCTGGCGATATATTGAATCTATTGGAGCCTCTGGAGACAGCCTACATTTTGTTTTATGATAGAAAGGACATTGGCAGATCAAGATCTTCAGATGATGTGGTGCTGCAGGTTCTTCCGGGTTTTCCTGCAGCTAAAAAAGCAAATTCGCCACTGGAATCAATGAAGTCGGCCCGGAGCGCCAATTAATTTTTATTGTTGTTTTTATTTTTATCGTAATTGAATTTTGAAAGAAATCAATTTTCAACACTAGTGTCAAAAGTATTTCAAACATGACTTTTTTTCGACCAAATGGCAATAAACAAAATATAATTATTAAAGTTTCAAGAAAGTTTTATTTTAAAAATATTACAATTCATAACATAATCAGAATAAAGTATCTGAATTCAGTAGTACGATTTACATGTTTATTTATATTTTATGAGATTTTCTATGACATGAAAAAAAAATCTGTTTAAAATCTGTTTTTCCGTTAACCAGCTGTCGCACCCCTACGAACGACAACCCTCAGAAGTCTAAACTTGTGTGAGCTAAGGATTAACGAGGTCTTACCTTTTAACGTGTGATTCTTAACACGAAATCACACGTTAAATGTAACTATAGTCCGTTCATAATTTGTCGATAGCACAAAATGAGGGCCCATGTCATAAAACGGTCATAAAACTCGTAAAATCATAGGCGGAGGTTCCTGAGGTGTTTATTCATTAAATATAAAGCTTCAGTTTATATTCAAAACTTGCCTTGAAAGGGTGAAGTTGTTACGAACGAAAATAATTTTTGGTTTAGTACATTTTTTAATCGCATTTAATTTACGGCTCGTTGGTGTTTCGGCGTCTACGGCAGTAATTAACGTCTCTAATATTTATTTTGCGAATTTTGTGCAGTGCGTGAGTAACTTTTTTTCATATTCCTACAAACATATACGTACCTTTCGTTCCTGCTTGTTTTGTTTGATTGCTTGCGATGGCTTCCTCATCATCAACAACATCATCAAGTTTTACACCGGTACTGTTGCGTACAGTCAGTAAGTCTGTCTATTCACCAAGAGAGAAGACTATTGTTTTGAACGTTCACGATGCTCTGGTTTCTCAGAATCCCACAAACACTGTTCAGAACATAATCAAGAGTTGTGCCAACATGACGGGCGTAGGGGAGTCAACAATATATAGGTTCCTATCAGAAAGAAAAAAAAAAGGTATAGCTAACCCAAATACAAACGAATACTTAAAGAGGGGGAGAAAACCTATTGAAATTGATGAATTTGCCAAAAATGGTATTCGAAGGAAAATTCACGAATTTTTTTACAAAAAAGAAATACCCAACTTAAACAAAATTTTACAAGAAGTTAGAGACGACCCGGATTTGCCTCATGTCGGACGAACCAAATTGTGGTAAGTTTTAAAAGAATTAAATTTCTGGTGGGAGAAATCAGACCGAAAATCACTTTTGATTGACCGGGAAGAGATAATATGTTGGAGAAGAAAGTATCTAAGATCTATACGAAAATTTCGGGCTGAAGGAAGGCCAATTTACTATCAGGACGAAACGTGGGTAAACGCAGGTCATAGTCTCACAAAAATTTGGACAGATAAAAATATATCAAGCTCCAGGCAAGCCTTTATGGAAGGTTGGTCTACTGGTATTTCCCCACCCTCTGGTAAAGGCAGTAGATTAATAGTTTCTCACATTGGCAGTGAAAAAGGATTTGCTAAGCATGGTTTGTTGGAATTTGAATCCAAAAGCACAAAAGACTATCACGAGGAGATGACAGCTGATGTTTTCGAAGAGTATTTTGAGCAGATGATTGAACATATACCACCAAACTCAATTATAGTATTAGATAATGCACCTTATCATTCACGACTAGTTGAAAGACTTCCAACGACTGCGTGGAAGAAACAGGATATCATTGACTGGCTGCGGAATAAGTCCCTGCCTTACGAAGATGGAATGGTTGAAGCAGAACTTTTAAAAATTGCCCGGCAACACAAATCTAAGTTCAAGAAATACGTAGTTGACAAAATGGCGGAAAGACCAAACATCACAGTCCTTAGACTTCCACCCTACCACTGCGAATTAAATCCAATTGAACTCATTTGGGCACAAATGAAAAGCTATGTGGCTAGAAAAAATACGTCATATAAAATACAAGCTGTACGTGAATTTTTATATGAGTCTCTACAACATATTACAGAATAAAATTGGCGAGATGCAGTAAGACATGCAATAGAAGAAGAACAAAAAATGTGGGATCTTGACAATATAATTGATGCGACTGTAGAGACACAACCGCTAATTATTAACCTGCAAGACGACTCGGATTACGAAGATGATCCTGTTTATTTTGAATTTGAATAGTTTTGTAAGTAATCGTAATTTATATCATTTAAAAATAGGTATTGATTAAATAAATGTATCTTTTACTAATAGCAAGTAATTTATTATTTTTGAATAAAATAAAGAAATTTTTTTAAAATAAAAATACAGTTTACAGTACCTACAGTTTAAGAATATTAATATATTTATTTATTCAAAGTAACTAATGTTTTAATCATATACTCTACGACACTGGTCACTCATTTCCACTCAAAATACCTACATAATCGGATTAAAAGTTTTATAGCTGTATTGTATTTCTTCAGATAGAAGGTGGGTTAGTCGAAAACATCTTAAACTGCCAGTTTTAGTTTGGTTTTTGTTATTATATCATATTAGCTGTCCTCTCTGTATTTCAGTCCTCTAATGAGGGTCAAACTTGCAGTGAGCTATCAACAAATTATGAACGGACTATAGAATTTGATAACTAAACTTCGTACCTGAATAAAATTCCAGCAATCACTTTTTTGGTGAAATTGTACATGATGATTAAAAAAAAATGAATTCGAGTTTTTTTCTATTTTTGCATCTTCTGAAAACATTTACTACAGTAATGTATATTTTCTTACATCATCAGAAAGTAGAGATTTCAATGAACAAAAAGCACACTGAGTTTTTGAAAAAAACTGATATTTTGATGCGAGAATTTTCGATTGGAAATCAGGGTGCTTTATCGATATTAAGTCAAAATAAAATGAAAAAATGAATAATATAAATCAAATGAATTACAGAGTATTTGGGACATGAAAAGGTAAGTTTTCACCAATTTTTTTTTGAAAAAGATAATTGAATTTTTCACATAAATTTTGGGGTTGGGAAAATACAAAAGTTGTAGACCTTTTCATCACTTACAACTTTGTTTTTTTAACTTTTTTCCATAGGACTTGTAGTTTCACCGTTAATCGAGATAAACCATATTTTACCCTTCAAAACTCACCCCCGTAGTTTATTTTTTCTTTCATTTTTATCATATTTTCCTCTCCCTCTGATGAGTTTCCCCTTTCATCACTTTTTACCATTTTTCAAGGTTTCAGCCCTAGTCTATGAGTATTTAGGTAATCACCTATTCAGAAAAGAAACCAATTGTAATGAATTGAATAATTGACTTCTTGAACAAATTTATTTTCAACAATATTTCAATATCACAACTAATTTATCATTATATACAACAATTATACAACTAACGCTTACTGTATCTTCACAGTTCGAATTCTTTATTAAAACGCACGATTCACTTTCTGGATACAGACTACTGCTTGATACGGAAAGCGGCCTTTTTTATATCGGCAACGAACGCTCCAGATCTCTCTAGGGGTTTCGGCACTCATCTATACCTTTCGCGATGGTTCGTCAAGTGCATTCCTTTCGCGCTGAGTCATAGTTTATCCGCTGGCTGAGATATCGGTTAGGGCCGGCTTCAGATTAGTTACATTTTCCGCTTCTTAGAGACGTTTCGCCCCGAAATGTCATTCTTGTCGTGTGTCGATACCTGCAGGACTCCCCATATATGCACTGTGAAGTTCGATGAAAGTAACACTCTTCATGCTCGGTCGTGGAAGATGGTTACCGCACAACAAAATCTTGATGCCGCTGGATCTGAAGATGGTTTCCAACATGCTTCTCACAATTCTCCAGTTCAGCCTGTCGAGCCCAGAGGCTAATTTAGGGATTGCCAAGTCCACGAGATTCTGGTCTAGCATCGTGTCCTTCAGTCTAGTAAGACTCCTCCAGACATCTTCATAGGACGTTTTATCTCGAGAATGCTTTTTGGTCATCAAGTAGAAAATGTTTCTCTGACCCTTCTTCAACTGTAGCACACCTCCGACTTCAGGATTCTGTTCTCGTATTGTTTGGAGCTGAACAAATACCACAGCGATGCCCTTGGACATTTGAAGATCATCTGCCACGCAGTGAGCTTGTGCGTAATCAAATGGAACCTTGAAAAGGTTCTTCTCGAGTTACCCCATGTATGACCTTTTGTCCGTTCGAGTATAAGGACATGAATGGCTGGAACGTCATTTCCTTCTCTGGTGGTGTGAGGGCGCGAACTTGGTCGTGATTTCCAGCATAAGGAGCCAATCTATCAAAATGGACGACCCTAGGTTTTCCTCGAGGTGGCTTATGAATTCGGTAGACGAGGTCATTAATCTTTTTCATGTTTTTGTACGGACCCACCCACGAGTTCCGCAACTTCGGTGATAAACCACTGCGTCGCTTAGGATTGTACAGCCAAACTAGGTCACCGATTTCGAAAGCATTCGCCTTGATGTCATAGGCCTCCTTCATCCTATCGCTGGCACTCTGGATGTTCAGATGGACTCGTTCATGGATGTCGTCCATTTTCTGCCGAAGCTTGCTGACATAGTCTTCCCCCGCAGTGTCTTGTTCTGGCGTCGTCCCAAATTTCAGGTCGCAAGGAAGCCGCAGCTCTCGGCCCATTATAATACTGGCAGGGGTTCTGCCAGTTGACTCATGCACTTTCGAACGATAAACCAGCAGGAACAGGTGGAGGTATTGGTTCCAGAATCTTTGATGGTAAGAGACTACCTTGGACAAGTGGCGGTTCATTCGTTCCACCATTCCACCGGACTGTGGATGTAAGGCTGTGGTTCTGGTCTTTCGAATGTCCAACAGTATACATATTTCTTGGAACAGGCCCTGTTCCGAATGCAGCAACAATGGGACACCGAATCGACATATTCATTCCTTCACCAGGACGTCAGCGACGGTAAAGGCTTTCTGGTTGGGCAGGGCATAGGCTTCTGTCCACTTGCTGAAGTAGTCCATGGCTACTAGGATGTATTTGTTCCATGATCGGACTCTGGGAACGTGCCGGCGATGTAGATGGCGATTCTTTCAAAAGGACTAGCCGCGTTATACTGGCGCATTGGATCTTTCGGTTGTATCCTAGGTCCGTTACTGGCAGCGCATACAGCACACTTTCTGCACCAGTTCTTGACGTCGGCATGACAATCAATCCAGTAAAACCGTTGTCTTACTATCTGAAGGGTCTTCGTTACCCATAGATGTTCTCCAGTGAATCCATCATGGATTTCTTAGAGCACCTCCCGTCGTCTGTTCCTGTGTACCACTGTCTGGCGCCTTTCTTCTCCACCATCTTCAGAGTCCAACACCCGCTTCAGAACCCCGTTTTCCAAGTTGAGGGAGTTCCATTGTGCCCAGTAGGACTCAACCACTGACAAATAGCCTGCTACCTCCTGCCACGATGGTCTTCGATTACTTTTCTCCTATCCGATGACTAAACTAAGATCTGGGTCTTCCTCTTAGTCTTCCTTGATCTTATTATCCTCCCAGCTCTAGTTCTACGAATGGCTGCTTCCTTCTCTTCTGCTCGTCGGCAATGTGAGCAGTCATCGAGGCATGGTCTCCGTGACAGGGCATCTGCGTTTTTATGGCTAGCCCCAGCTCGATGTTCTATTTCGTAGTCAAATTCTTGTAGTCTCTCGATCCAGCGCGCTACTTGGCCCTCGGGATTTTTGAACTGCAGAAGCCATTTGAGAGCTGCATGGTCCGTTCTCAATAGAAATCTTCTTTCATACACGTATTTGTCTTGGCATTCCTCAGACAACTGGAACTGGATCTGCCCTTCTGTGAGTCGGGTCAATGGTTTGGCGATGTTGGCAAACCCAGCACGTACCTGCAATAGTAGGTGCATAAACCAAGGAAGCTCCAAAGCTGGCTTATGTATTTTGGAATGGGCCAATCCTTAACTGCTTTGATCTTTTGTTCGTCCACTGCCACTCCTTCCCCAGATACAATATAGCCAAGGTAACGAACTTCTTTCCGGAACAGATGGCATTTCTTGGGACTAAGTTTCAATACAGAACCCCTCAGATGCATGAATACCTTCTCCAGATTTTTTAAGTGATCATTGAATGATTTTCCGACCACGATTATATCATCGAGATACACTAGACACGTATTTCATGAGAGCCCCTTGAGAACCGTCTCCATCAATCTTTCGAAGGTCGCTGGAGCATTACAAAGCCCGAATGGCAGTACCGTGAACTGCCACAATCCTGAGCCGATGGTAAAAGCAGTCTTTTCTCGACTTTCAGGTACGCACACGTCTTCAGCCAACTGGACCCTGACCATCTCTTCGCTTCTTCCATGAAGCACCAGCTCTTCCATTCCAATGATCGCATCGTCCTCGATGTCCGCCACCAATGCACGATGTTTCAATTCTGTTGCGGTGCGTAGCTTCCAATTCGAAGGTTCAATTCTTGTCGGTGTTTCGGCAAAGATTGGCTCAAGAATGGTTCTCGTCGCACCTGTATCTACCAGCATGGTGCAAGGCTCGTTGTTGACGAGGCCGTCTACGAAAACACCTCTACACGTCTACGAAAACACCTTTGTCTTGTCGTTGGAGAACAACAACATATGCGTTTTTTACGGGTGCCGTGGATTGCCCCTTCTCATCGACCCTCTCTAGTTTTCCTGATTTAAAAGCTGGACATTTGCTATGCACATGTCCAATTTTCCCACAGTTCCAGCATCTTATTTGTTTCCTATCAGGCAACACTTCTTTCATTACTTTCCTGATGGTGGCCTCAATATCAGCAGGCACTTGTCAATCTTCCTCGATAGCTCGAATTATGCTCTGGCTCTTACAGGATTGTTTTGCAGCCTCAAACACCAGAGCGCTTGCCAGTGCATCCACGAGATGTTTGGGATGAGCTAGCGTCAAGGCCTGCCTCGTTTCTTGGTCACGAAGTCCATCCAAGAATGCCTGAACTGCTAACCGCTCCATTACATTTTCGGGTGCAGCAGGATAAGCTATATGGACCAAACTCGGCTTCAAACTCCTGTAGGGATTCTCCTGATTTTTGGCAGCGGTTCTTCAGCTGTGAATGGTAAACGTGCTCTAGGTGGGCCTGTTCATACCGCAGCTCAAGATGCTTTACAAGTTGGTCATAGTCTTCCTGTTCCTGGGCCGTGAGGGTTTGCAGAATATTTATTGCTTCTCCACGCTACGCCAATGTTAATGCTATCGCCTTTTCTCCTGCATTCCATCCATTCGCTCTAACTGCAGCTTCGAATTGTCGGCGGTAATTTTCCCAGGGAGTTTTTCCGTCGAACTGGGGCGGCTTCATGGATAGTTTTCCTGGTTCAGAACTGGCTTTGAACTCTTTCAGTTCCGGAATGGAGTTTTCGGAAATCGTTTCTGTGGGGTGGGCAAAATTAACGATTTGTTTTTGCAACTTGCTAATTGTTTTCTTCATCTAGCTGATTTCTGAACTCCGCCTTTGATTTCCTCTACTTCTGTGTTCATTCCCTTCCTGATTTTATCTATCTTTGTGGCGATGGTTCCTATCCTCTCTTCGAGTAGACTCACCACACAAAGTTCTTTCTTCAAGCCTTCTGCATTTTCTAGAAGTTCTCCCTTCAAACTATTCGAATTCTCTAGAAATTCATCTTTCAAAATTTTCGAATTTTGCAGAAGCTTGTCTTCTGAAAACTTCGAGTTTTCCATAAGCTTCTCCTACAGGTACTTCGAATTTTGTTGAAGTTCATCTTTTAAACTTTTCGAATTTTATTGAAGTTCATCTTTTAAACTCTTAAATTTTGTTGAAGTTCATCTTTCAGCGATTTGGTATTCTCCTCGAGTTTGCTCATTATTGAACTCAAATCACCCCCAGAAACTTCCGGAAGAATCTAACTCTCTCTCCTCCAATTCTTGCTTCAATTCGGCGACTTTCAAGTCCACTAGGCGCACTTTCCTCGAACACATTTTGTCTCTTATTGTCTATTTTCCACAAAACTGAATACGCCCACTTATTTTAATCGAGTCCGAAACACTTATTTATTTTCACAAGTGTATTTTTCGCGAGAAAGGTCTATCAGTTTATGTTTTCGTAGTCTGGTATTGTCCACTTCGCGAAACACAATGAATCACCAGTCTCTAGGCGAAAGATTTGTAGTCAATTTCACCGTAATCCAAAGTTTGTCCACCAAGCGCTCACTAATTTATTTCAAAAATCCCACTTCTGACACCAATTGTAACGAATTAAATAATTAACTGTCTTAAACTAATTTATTTTTACCAATATTTCACTATCACAACTAATTTATATACAACACTTATACAACTAACGCCTAATTTATCTTCACAGTTCGAATTCTTTATTAAAACGCACGATTCACTTTCTAGATACAGACTACTGCTCGGGGCGGGAAGCGGCCTTTTTATATCGGCAACGAACGCTCCAGATCTCTCTAGGGGTTTCGGCACTCATCTATACCTTTCGCGATGGTTCGTCAAGTGTATTCCTTTCGCGCTGAGTCATTGTTTATTCGCTGGCTGAGATATCAGTCAGGGCCAGCTTCAGATTCGTTACACTATGATAGAAGAAAAATATGTATTGATTTGATTCTGTCACATTTTGAAGTAAGTATCGTCTCCTGAAAATACTTACTTCATTGGTTAGCAAGACGCGCTCCAAAAGACAGGTAAGTATTTTGTTTTGGTGAGGAAAAAGATTGAAGGGATATGGCAGCAATGAATGCTCGCAGAAAAGCTACATTTTCTCGACCTCTCACGAATAACCTCGTCATATTTCAACCGATGTATATGAAATAATCACTTCGTCCATTGGTGAGTTTTCGGCTGACAGTGATTTTCTAAAGAGACCACGCCCAAAGTTTGATTCTTGACTATGCGACTGAGTATTCAATGGTATACATCAATGAGAACAATGAGGATTGAATCACCATCCATAAAAGGAAATAATTATTGATTCCTTCATCCGCAACAACTTGAATTTCATATGTATTCATTTGATTTTGCATAAACGTTGAATGTTTTGCGAAAGAAGATTAAGCAACTTCTTTGTAAAATATCTGTCAGTTGAACTCTTTCATTTGATTTTTTTCTGTTATCACTACCACAAAGCACCAAGATAATTTTTTTTAACTACAAAAACCTCCGTTTTTGTATAAATTATGAAAAACCCGTATCTGTACGAATGTGTATATACTTAAAATCAAAACAGAAAATTTTGTATACGGGTATTATCTTTAGTGAGGTGCCAAAGGTACCAATCAATATGAGTATGTATAATTTTATATATATATATATATATATATATATATATATATATATATATATATATATATATATATATATATATATATATATATATATATATATATATATATATATATATATATATATATATATATATATATATTTCCATATTTCTTGAGTGTCATGTCCACGATTTCCTCCTTTTGATTTATATCATACACACTCAATAATATATATATCTCTGTATCTATATCCTGGACCCGGAAGTCACGCAGGTAGCTATAGCTGCCTACGTGGTGATGTTAGATGATGCCTGGGAATGCTGGGTCTTCTAATTGAAACCACAAATGTGCGGTTGGCTCCTGTTGGTGACACCGTGTATATGTGATGTTTTTTTTTTCCATTTTTGGTAACCAGTTGTTGTCCACCTTTGCAATTGGCTGCACCGCGCTGATGAGGCCAATAGCCAGAAACACGTGTCCGCGGTTTGCCTCCATATTTCTTGAGTGTCATGTCCACGATTTCCTCCTTTTGATTTATATCATACACACTCAATAATATATATATCTCTGTATCTATATCCTGGACCCGGAAGTCACGCAGGTAGCTATAGCTGCCTACGTGGTGATGTTAGATGATGCCTGGGAATGCTGGGTCTTCTAATTGAAACCACAAATGTGCGGTTGGCTCCTGTTGGTGACACCGTGTATATGTGATGTTTTTTTTTTCCATTTTTGGTAACCAGTTGTTGTCCACCTTTGCAATTGGCTGCACCGCGCTGATGAGGCCAATAGCCAGAAACACGTGTCCGCGGTTTGCCTCCATATTTCTTGAGTGTCATGTCCACGATTTCCTCCTTTTGATTTATATCATACACACTCAATAATATATATATCTCTGTATCTATATCCTGGACCCGGAAGTCACGCAGGTAGCTATAGCTGCCTACGTGGTGATGTTAGATGATGCCTGGGAATGCTGGGTCTTCTAATTGAAACCACAAATGTGCGGTTGGCTCCTGTTGGTGACACCGTGTATATGTGATGTTTTTTTTTTCCATTTTTGGTAACCAGTTGTTGTCCACCTTTGCAATTGGCTGCACCGCGCTGATGAGGCCAATAGCCAGAAACACGTGTCCGCGGTTTGCCTCCATATTTCTTGAGTGTCATGTCCACGATTTCCTCCTTTTGATTTATATCATACACACTCAATAATATATATATCTCTGTATCTATATATATATATATATATATATATATATATATATATATATATATATTGTTACGATAAGTTTTTTTATAAGATTATTGCAAAGTTAAAGATTTTCAAATTTTAATTAGTTAAAAGTTTACATTTATTTTAGTAGTTAAAAGTTAAAAGTTTGTATTTATTTTGATAGTTCAATGTTAAAAGTTTTTCATATTATTATTAATTTGATGTTAAAAGTTCACATATTTTGTTAGTTCAGTGTTGAAAGTTTGTGAAAATCAAAGTTATTCTTAGATGTTTAATTTTATTAGAAAGCCAGATACTTTACCTTTATTCAAATTCTTATCTGTATAATTTTGAGTAATGTTCATGCCCAGATCAGGCAAAGTTGTGACTTATCAGTATTAGAGTATTTCAGATCATTTCCAAACAGCACAACTAACCAGAAACCATCAATCATCGGGATAAATACACTGAAAACAGTAAAGACAATAATACAACATAATAACATACAATAAAACAGATTTACACTACAAATTAATAACAAAAATTCAATTAACACTGACATTAGGAATTTATCTGAAAAATGATAAGAACACTCAGTACATGATTTGGATGCAACTAAAGAGTAGCCAATCAGATTGATAAATTGAAAAAGAGGTGTTAACTTCTGAAAAATGATGAATTTTGGATTCAAAATTAGAAAAATTGAAAACAAAATGTGATGAAATGTAATCAAAATTAATCATTATTAGTATTAGTGAAAATTGGGAAACAGAAATCGTAAATATAATATGTGTGAACAGTGAAAAGTGTCAAAATTGAAGAAATTTCAAAATTATTGTTATGAAAAGCAGTAGGCAGAAAAATTTTGTCTGGTTGCCAGGGGTGAATCAATAAGGAGAGAGGGGAGAAGCTTTTGAACTGTCCAGACGCGAATTTTTTTGAAGAGCTGTTAGAAATTAAAAAAGGGAAAAGAAAGAGAAAAGGCCGTTTTGCATGTTCTTATCAATATAAATCCATCAATAGGAGCCAGAGTATAAATAATAATAACAAGAAAGGATACTTACTGGAGATTTTAGAGTGTCTGGAAGAATTCAAAATTCCAATCAAGGGAAAACCAATCCAGGGACGCTGTACCAGTTTTGAGGTATTACAATATTATTTATAATTCCCAATCCATAAGAAGAATACATTTTTTTGAAAATCTTGAACAATTCATAACCTCCAAATCAAATCAAAAGTTTTCCAGTCACAAGGAACTTCCAGTGTGAAAATCACAACTTCTGAACTTTTATTTATCAACGAACTTCATCATTTTATTTACATGAACTATTATTGGATTTAATATTAGGAAAATTTGAAAAATTCACTGACATTTAGCACAGATATTTTTAGAATCGTTTCCCACGCACGAACCACAGACATCTTAAGTTTACAAGTAACTAATTTGCCGTTACACGTGAATTTAACTGTACGGAACACAATTCTAAGAATATTTTTGTTTCAAGTTTAACATTTACTGTAACAATTCTTAGCATAAGGTATTTTGGCGCAGTTTTAGGGTAATTTAAGTTTGGTTTGACAAAACATTTACAAAAATTTCACATTCATTATATTTTTTTAATTTTGAGACAAAGTTTTAATTTCAAAAACACAGACTTACAAAATTTTATTTATAACACCTTTCCAAGAACTCTACTCTGAGAAAGAGAGCTGCATGAGCTTCGATTGAGCTGAGCAACCTTGAAGAATAGAGGTAAGATTTAGAGGTAAGGACAGGTATCTGCCAGAGCACTAAGAATTTTGAAATCACAGAAAATTTTCAAATTATTTGAACTAACAGAATAACAATCAAGAATCAAATTAATTAAATTATACTCTTCTAATTTTATATATTTATAACAATATATATAAATATATACCGGGTGTCCCACATTTTATGTGACAGGCAATATCTGGTTTGTTGAAGGAGATACACAAAAATGTTTCATACAAAAGTTCTAGGAGATCATGAGAGCTATATTTTGATATAATTTTCAAATATACAGGGTGTTTGGTGTAGGTGCTACAGACCAAAATTCCATTTTTTTAAATAGAACGCCCTGTATATCATTACATATTCAGATGCTACGTTGAATGCTGATATCATTTCATGTTTGGTTTTTGAAATTCGGTTACGGCGTTGTTGAGTTAATGCACTTTTCCTTAAATATAAAGTTTCAAAAAAACTTTTTTACTCGTACACGAATCCAGTCTATATCTTTTATTAAATTGAACTAGACTACTACTGAATACAAACCATTATTCTCACCTCTACGATACGATATCGATATCAGTTGAATATAATATTGAATTTCTTGAGAATGTGACTAACTTGAGGGTGAATTGCTTTATATTGCACAATTTCATCAAGTAGCTTATGCTTGTTGATGCCATAGTAACAAATGTATATTTGAAAATTATATCAAAATATAGTGTCAACGAATCTATTAGACAAGTCATAACTTCTAGACTATTAAGTGTATCAAAACGAGATTTGGTACAGATAAATGGTATGTGGAGAGGAGAGTTTTCACATATTTTTCACTTTCCGGTCACTTCCGGTTTCAGCGGAAATGGCTCCGGTTCTGAATTTTTAAATGGAACACCCTGTATATTGTAACATTTTTGGATTTCTGAGACAATTCTGGATCAGAAACTGACATTTCCGGAAGTTTTTCAGCCTACTTGATTTTTTCAGAGTCACTTTTAAAATTTCATCTAGGTGGCCATGATCGGACGTAAACTAATCTATGGACCTCAGGTGATATCAGAAAATTGCAATAGCGGAGTTTTAGTGACTAGTGTGTTGAATATGAATGAGACAAGTTTACAAAATAACATTTTCGTGTCTAACTATTATTTTTCAAATGGCGACCATTTTTTGACAAGCACTTTCCGAAAAAATGATTTTTTGACAAATCTAACGAAACTAATTTATTTGCGATTGGATTACAAATAAGAACATAAATTAAATATTACTGAGGAAAATACCTGATACAAATTCATTTACTTTTGTCAAGGGTGCCATGGATAGGAATGATGCATAATATTTTGCGGTTATTTCCATCAAGTCCACTTTGGAGAATAAAACGCTCACCTAGGTTATGACAGTGACATAAGCTTTATGAGCAGAAAGTAGAAGTTTCTCCTGATTTTTGTTAATTTTAGTTTAATTTTTCCTCGAAATAATGTATACTCAAAGTGAAAAAGTGGATATGTTGTTATTGTTTGGAGAATGCCACAGAAATTCAAGGAAAGCTGCTGAGTTGTATGCTCAGAGATATCCCAATCGGCAACACCCATCTCATCAGTATTTTCCCTATGTTGAGAGTCGTTTTAGGCAAGAGGGAAATCGAGACGCAGAACAGAGGTTTGTCATAAATGAGGAGACTGAGATTAACGTTCTTGCTATGGTAGAAGTTGACAAAACGGTTTCTTTAAGAGAAAATAGTAGAGAAATGCAGATAAGTCACGAATCAGCAAGAAAAATACTGAAAAAGCACGGATATCGAGCATTTAAATATCAGTTACATCAACATTTGTATGCTGACGACGGCAATAGAAGAGTAGTATTTTGTGATTGGTTGCTTCAAAATCATAGAGTTAACCCAAATTTTATCAACTTCATTCTATTTTCCGACGAATCACGGTTTACAAATAATGGCATGTTTAATAAGCAGAATTGTCGGTACTGGGCCCAACAAAATCAACATGCAATGAGAGAAGGCAATTTTCAAGAAAGGTTTGGCGTCAATGTCTGGGCTGGTATCGTTGGAAACAGAATAATTGGTCCAATATTGTTTCAAGGTCAGTTAAC
The DNA here is from genome assembly GCF_025532065.1 of Leptinotarsa decemlineata. Classification (NCBI taxonomy): domain Eukaryota; kingdom Metazoa; phylum Arthropoda; class Insecta; order Coleoptera; family Chrysomelidae; genus Leptinotarsa; species Leptinotarsa decemlineata. The sequence continues at coordinate 1,582,156 of NW_027412727.1, read as the reverse complement.
AGGGGTTAGATACTTGGGTTTTCTTCAAAATGAAATCGAGGATCATCTTAATGATATGTATTTAGAAGTTTTACGGCAAATTTACTTCCAGCAAGATGGAGCACCACCCATAATAGCAGAGACGTACTTGATTTTTTAACAGAGCATTTTAATAATAGAGTTATTGCAACCAACGGTCCAGTACGGTGGCCTGCCCGCTCACCGGATCTGACTGTGTTAGATTTCTTCATTTGGGGATATGTAAAAGAAAGGGTCTACTATGCAACAGCCCCAGCCACTCTCGAAATCTTAGAAGAAAGGATTCAACAGGCATTTAGAAGTATATCGCCTCAAATGTTACAAAACGTGTTGAGAGAAACAATTGAACGAGCTGAAATGTGTCTTGAACAAGGAGGGATGCACTTTGAAAATTTACTATAGTGGAATTTTCAAGAACTTAGGATATTGCAAAAAATTTCCAAAATCATAGAAAATACCATATCTGGTACAAAAATTTCTTTTAAATCTCAAAACAACTTAAGTAACTTTTTAGTAAATTCTAAAGACAAAATCAACAAATTATACAGAAGTGGAGTCTACAAGCTTGACTGTTCTGATTGTTCGGCATCTTACATTGGTAGAACCTGTAGACCTCTCGTATCAATGAACATTTAAAAAACCCGACAAATCTGCTTCAGGTCACCACATAAAATTTCACAATCACAACTTCAGTCCCAATAGAAATTCCAAAATATTACATAAAATAGATAATAAAAATTTCCTTAGACTTGACTTGTTTGACAAGTTGGAGATTTCTAAAGAACTTTCCAACAATGATCATTGTTTGAATACTCAAGTAAACTGAAACAGAGATTTCCTTCCCCTTCATAAGAGACTTATGAATTATTAATTGATCACAGTTTATTAATACAATTTATTCAATATTTTTCCTCTACATATTCATTCAAATCCATAATGGATCACTCCTCAAGTTGGTACCATTATTTTAACACGACACTTGACACATTCTGTCTCAAGTTGTCCTTCTTCATATGATACTTTGACTGAACCACATGGCCTCAATCCAAAAATGTATTTTCTTGGCTATAAGCCTATTTTGTTTTATATAAGTCAAATATTACAAATGTGCAATTCACTTAATTTCATACTTCCTGTTGCCTGACAAGTAAGTAATCTCAAACAATTTTTTCCAAATTTCTTGACCTTGAAAAAAAATTACAACTTCAATTATCACTAAATCCCCTTTTCAACTAGATCACTTACTTTCAGGTGAGCACTGATGATGACGAAAGTCGAAAGCGCTTTGCAAGAATTTTAAAAATTATACACTTTAATACAAAAACCTGTTCGATTCATTAAACAAAAAAAGAAAAAACACAATAATGTTGTGAAATTTCGTTTTCCTTATTCATCATTATTTTATTATTTTTACGTCGATGAAAGAGAGTTATAAACTGAAACAAATAATTTGTTCATGAATTTTTCATAAAAAATGGACTATTTCAATATAAAAAAAATTACAACTTTATAGAGAACTGTCAATTATGATTTTTTTTAAATTCCTAATAATAATATTTGATTGTTTATAATCGTTTTTCTATCATATATGTACTGTTCTTTTCTAAAATCATAATTAACAGTTCTCTATAAAATAACAAAAAAAATCCATTAAACAATTTCATTGCTTATTTACTCAATAATTTGTTATGAACAAATTCGAAACTCAGCTCAATTTTTTTCTTGAAAGTTATAAAAATTATAAAAACAACCAAGAGCATAAAAATATCGAAGAAAATTTTTTCCATTTTTTATTCAATTTTGAAAATACACGTGCTGCAAAAGTTGCACCAGCTGTCCATTTGTTGACCTAATGCTTATATAACTTTCAAACTATCAATTAGAGATACGACAATAAACATTCAGGTCATTTTTGTAGATAATTGAATCATTGTTAATTTGTTGTTTTAGGCATTTGTTTATAAAAATTAACGAGTTCCTCGGGTTTTTCAGTCTTACAACTCAGTAAATAATACGAATTCGGATATTGAACTCCAGAGCAATTTTGTTATCGAGATGAAGATGAAAATAATGACTCTGATGATAGAGATGAGGATTTCGAATACAGCATGGCCACTGATCAACAAAATAAAAAGAAGTCAGCTTATCAAAAAATCATTAACGGAATCTTCGGAACAGATTTAGACTCCGAATCTGAAGAAAACACGGAGCCAGATGAGACTGGAGTAGAAGAAAAAGAAATAATCTAGAGATCAAGAAGAAGAAGATGAAGCAGAAGAGAAAGAAGAGCAAATAATCGAAAACCTCTCGAGTAACAAAGGAAAAAGAATAGCACGTTCACTTTCAAACCTAGATATTGCAAGTACATACTTCAAAAACTTCCCTAATAAAAAAAAGGAAAAGACGAAATTAATAAAATAAATTGACTGCTTTATTATTCTTGATATAATAATAACGAATATCATCGACGAATATTACGATTGAAATTTTGTATTTGAAAGGAATAAACCGCTTTCAGTTATATAAATAAAATATCATATCTTATGTTTATGTTTATGTTTTTCCGTTATTCAGCTGTAACGCTCATATGAACGACAACTCTCAGAAGTTGATGACTAACGAGGTCTTACCTTTTAACGTGTGATCCCTGACACGGTTGCAGAATCATCCCCGCTTCAACCAGTTTAATTCTCTCAAGAAAAATATCTGGTTGAGGCGGGAATCGAACCCACGATCTTCCTATCGAAAGTCGGGCGCATTTCCACCGCGGCCAATTCCACAACTACTCAATCTACTCAACAATATTATTCTTACCCAGTGTCCTTATATTTTTTAATGAAATTGTTGCATGTTCAGAGCATTTTTTCAATTACAAACTAGAATATAGTGAAATAGAAGTAAACAATTAGGTGGGAATATAATAATTCCCAAAATTCAGCGAAATTCATTAATAGCTTATGAAAAAACCAACACATAACCAACTGCAACTGTAAGATGATTTATAGTTAAACAAAATAGCTCTGAAATTCAATATCTAAATTCGCATTATTTACTGAGCTGTGAGCCTGAAAAGTTGAAAAAACTCGAGGAAATCGTTAATTTTTATAAACAAATGCCTAAAACAACAAATTAAAAATATTTAAAGAATATATGAAAGGAAACATTCGGAATATAATTCAATTATCTACAAGAATGATCTGAATGTTAATTGTCGTAACTCTGATAGTTTAAAAGTTATATGAACATTGAAGTCAAAAAATTGATCAGCTGCTGCAACTTCTGCAGCAAGAGTATTTTCAAAATTGAATAAATAATGGAAACCCCTTTTTTTGGTATTTTTATGCTCGTGGTTGTTTTTGTAATTTCTATAACTTTCAAGGAAAAAAATAAAGCTAAGAGGAGAATTTGTTTATAAGAAATTGTTAAGTTTTTAAACAATAGAAATATTCATTGATTTCATTCTGTTATTTTGTAGAGAACTGTTGATTATGATTTAAGAAATGAAAAAAAGTCTTATCTAATAATTTAAACAGTAGACTCATAAAAAAAGAATTATAAACAATCAAATATTATTATTGAGAATTTTTTTTTCAAAATTGACAGCTCTCTTCAAAGTTGTAAAAAAAAAATTCAAATATTGAAATAGTCTATTTTTTTATAAAAATATTCGAAATAGTTCGTAAATCTTTTATTGATATAAAAACGATAAAATAATGATGAAAAAAGATAATTTTTTTTTCACAACATTGTGTTTTTTCTTTTTTTGTTTACTTTAAAAAATTATTATAAAGGAAGTATTGAAATTTTCAGAACTTTCATCATGCAATCTTCTTTTGTATGTATTCAAGAAGGGCTACACGGAGCGAAAAAATTTTACGGTAATTATTTAAATATTTATTTTACTTTGAACGATAAAGGAAGTTTTTAAAAATTTTGGTAATCAACAATTGTCTAGATTATTGAAAAATCAACTTGAATGAAAAATTTCAACATAAATCAGTTCTCTATGGTGTTTAGGTCATATCATGATTTTTTTTAATTTTTCTATTTACTTTAAGTACCTCAAAAAAATTATTTTCAAGTTACGTACCCGTTTAGAGGCCATGCGCGCAACCTAAAAGTGGCTATTTTCAGTGTGAAATCAAAATTATAAATAATGGAAATACCGTTTCGGGAGTCGAAACTCTTTTTAGTATATTTCTTCCTCTTCAAGGATATTTTTTTTTAATTCAAAAATATTTATAGTTTACGAACTATAAACAACAAAACCGAACACTGCTTCCTAGGGTCTTTAATTGCTCATAACTTTCAGAATTTTTTATGAACTAATTTACTTTTGTTTCACAATGATCTAGACAATATTCCGGATCGAATGAGCCTAACCACTCAATTTCACAAAAAGTATGTCTATTCAACACGAATCTAAACTTAAACCTCAGACTAATTCATACAAACGTAAGTATTTCTGAATTCGTGAACTCATATACTAAACAAAGTCACCGACGAAGAGAGGACAGCGCTATGTTGCGACATCTCCGGGTCTCACTTTGCACGCAGCCATTAAATCGAAGGCACCTTTGGAATACACGAATGAAAATATACGGGAGGAACAGCGACCTCAAGCGCCCAACCATTGAACTGAAATATATGCGGTGAACGGGTTTTCATACCATATGAGGTCCAATTTTTTTTTTGCTAAATGACAATATCGTGTGGTGAGATACTCATTACAACGATTTGATTCACTAATCAAAGTGAGGTCCGTATAATGTAAAAAGCAATGAATTGAACATATAACTCGACGAAAGAAAGTTAAACATTACTGGATTTTTTTGGTTTGACAAATGTCATACCTTCACATAAATGTAATTTTTCAATGGGCATGATGAATTGATAATCTTTGACTCTATAGGGAAAGTTCATTGATACAATTTTCATTATTATCATCATGTTTTTTGGTGTAGTTCCAATTTACTGTATATACCTACTGCTGAGATTATCAATGTCAGTTCTCTTATTCATACAATCAGGAGATTTATTAATTTCAACCATTTCAAGGAGAAGGCGTTTGGAAATATTTTGTCTATATCCAAAACTTGGATATTGAAGTAATCTGGTTCATGTCCTGTTTCTATAGAATATTGCGCAAATGCATATGATTTCTTATTGAGCTTTATATCACTTCTATGCGAAGTTATTCTATCTTTAAGAAATCTAGATGTTGTTCCAACATAATCCAATATACAATTGTTACAAGAAATGTTATAAATCACATTTGACTTTTTTGTATATCCGTTTTATCTCTCAATTTTTTATATAAATTCTTTTTAGTTTTAATATTTTTTTGGCATATTTTGATATTTTGCTCATTATGAAAAAGTTTCATGATATTTGAAGATAAATTTCCAAGATAGGTATAGATTTATAGAAAAAATTGATAGTTGAACTAAAACTACATAAATTTTTGTTGATTATATCGGAATTTGTATTACTGCTAGTATTGAAAATCATTTTATTGGGAAGTTTTTTGGGATAGGAATTTTCGACCAATATGTCTCTGAGAAGTCTGAAATTTTTTTGCTTGAGGGAATGTACTAATTTTTCTATTCTTTCTTTCAAAAACAGTATTGAATTGATTTTACCTGATTTTTTATGAAAAGAATAGTATTTGATATATATTCCTGAATTAGTAGGTTTGACATACCAATCAGTGATCAAGGAATTATCATTTTTACGGACAACTCTTGTATCAAGAGAAGGAAGAGTCTGATCATCTGATGACGTGTTAGAAATCACACGTTAAAAGGTAAGACCTCGTTAGTCCTTAGCTCGCACAAGTTTCTCAACTTCTGAGAGTTGTCGTTCGCATGGGGGCGCCAGCGGATTAACGGAAATACAGATTTCAAACATAAACAGATGCAGAGTTTCTATTTCGATAGTGAATTTCATCATATCTATTGACAGCATCAAGAATTTCATGAGACTTGTCGTAAGTTGCACAAATGACATCGTCAACATATTCCTTTTGAAAAGGAATTTCAGAACTCAGTTTAGGAAGTATGTTTTCAAAAATATCGTCCATCACGTATTGAGCTTTAATAGGAGGAATAGTAGCCAAGAATTTGTTTATAGTATTTATCTTCGAAAGAGACATAACTTGAGTTGAAGATGAAATCAAATATTTCAATAATTTTTTTTTTGGATTATTGAACATTTTTTATTTGTATCATTCCATCTTTTGATAATACTTTTTTCCACTAGATTCATAGGTATTTTGCTAAAAAGTGAAATCACATCAAAGCTGATCAGAATATAACATGGAGGTAATGATTTATCATTTATAAAATCGAAAAAATCGGAAGAATCCTCAATATATTCATTTTCATAATTATGTGCATCAGTGAGAATGTTATTGACCATTTGGGCAATTTTGCTATTTGGAACATCAATGGAAGAAATAATGGGTCTCAATTTCATATCAGGTTAATCTATTTGGGAGTCCATAATATTTGGGTGCTATAGAATTATATATCATATACATTTTTGCTTCATCTTCTGATATCATTTTTGATTTTTTCAAATCTGTAATGATTTTATTTGCCTTTTGTTGTATTGTTGAAACAGGATCACTATTAAGTTCAACATAAGAATCACTATCATTGATAATCTCAAGAGATTTCTCAATATAATCAGATTTTTTCATAATCACTGTCACGTTGTATCAGTTCTGGATGATTCTTCAAAAATTTTTTTGCTTTTTTCAAATAGAAAATTGAAATAATTTTTATTATCATGAGGTTTCTGGAAAAAGTTAGTTACACTATTTGTTATTTTCTCTCTGGAAAGATTCTATTTGCTATCACAAAACCCAGTTATCAGGTTATCAATATCTGGAAGTAAATTTGGTATACCACCTCTTTGGTAGTTGGTTGTGAGCTGAAATTGAAACCTAAGACGAGGAAATGTTTCATATCTTGTGGTATAATGATATCTGATAAATTTTGTATCCAATTATCTTTAGTTTTGATATCTGATTTTGAATTACATTTGAGTATACGAAGTTTATTGATATTTTTCTCTTTATGTAATTGAAGATTTTATCGTATTTGACAATGTGTCGATTTTCAAATTTTACCAAAATATTAAAAGGAATTCATTCTGTAACAAATTTTATTTTGTTTGTTTATCAGAAAGTTTCTCTAAATTTTTCAAATCATTATGTGTGACTTTAATTTCAAGATTCAATAATTTTTTCTTCGAATTGTATATGATGGAATCGGCCGATACTTGATGAAAATCCATAACTAACGTATTCCAAAAACACTTTATTGTGAGATTTTCACTAAATTGTTTTACAAAAACGCAACACGTGTTTCGCCATACAATGGCTTCATCTGGCGTGTCTTTCAACTAATTCTACACATTCAATACTAAATATATATATAGTTTATGGAGTACCTGAAATCGAAGTACCTGTAAACGAAGTACCTGAATTTTAAGTAGCTGATATTTTACCTGAGTTTCTAACGAATTAAATTACCTGCACTTATGTTCCATTTTCACATTTGAAAAAATATATTCAGTAACGGAGAGTTATTGAGTTCTAATTGATCATTCAGTAAATTACCCGAATTCCTGAATCTATTGATTTCTAAACATTCTAGATGATTAAGTTTCAAACTCTTCTCTTCTAAATGTAACACCTCGTACTCATGATTGAACTCGTGTCCTTCTGCTAAAAGATGGTTTGCAAATGTGGAATTGGTCTTTCTATTTACAAAACTACTCCTATGTTCTTCAATTCGTTGGAAAAATGTTCTTCCTGTTTGCCCAATATACAGTTTTGGACAGGAGCCACAAGTCAGCTTATATACTCCTGATCTATCCGACACCAAAGTTTTGTCCTTATTGTTTTTAATAAATTTACTTAGGTTATTATTCGTTCTATAAGCTACGTTTACGCCTTCTTTCTTCAAAAAACGGGCAATATTCCTGTTTGGTTCCCCCACATATGTCAATGTCTTATAACTCACGTTATCGCATCTTGAATATGGGTAGACCAGATCCATGGCTTGCTTTTGTCGTTTTTTGGAAAGAATGGAGTTTACAATATCTACCTTATAACCGTTATTAATCGCGATTTGTTTGATCAAATTCAGCTCTTTCTGGAAATCCCTATCAGACAGTGGAATATTCAATAATCTGTGAATCATACTATTGAATGCAGCAACTTTATGCTGGTACGGGTGTGTGGAGGAATTATGTATGATAATGTCCGTGTACGATGGTTTGTGGAAAATTGCAAACTCATGATTATTGTTATTTTTCGTAATGGTTAAGTCTAGGTAATTTATTGAATTATTTACCTCCCTCTCAGTGGTGAATTTTATTGACGGGTGGATGGAGTTGGCATATTCAATGAACTTGCCTAATTGCCTATCTGTACCAGTAAAACATACTAAGATATCATCTACGTATCTGTACCAGTACAAAAAATTGTTGGCTAACTGATTATTATGGATTTCATACTCTATGTTATCCATGAAAATTTCCGCCAGTAAGGGACTCAAAGGATTCCCCATTATTAGTCCTTCATTGCATGAAAAGAATTCTCCGTCAAACTGGAAATAATTTTGAGACACACAAATGGTGAGTAAATCAACAATCTCTTGTTTTATCAGTGGATTCACATGGTTTTTGTCTAAGAGACACTCCACTAGTCCAATTGTTTCAGTTGGCGGGATACTGGGAAATAAATTTTGGACATCGAACGATATTAATTTTGAATTATCAGCTACTTAAAATTCAGGTACTTCGTTTACAGGTACTTTGATTTCAGGTACTCCATAAACTATATATATATTTAGTATTGAATGTGTAGAATTAGTTGAAAGACACGCCAGATGAAGCCATTGTATGGCGAAACACGTGTTGCGTTTTTGTAAAACAATTTAGTGAAAATCTCACAATAAAGTGTTTTTGGAATACCTTCGAATTGTCATTGAAATTATGAATGTTATGAGAAATTTTACCATTTATAGAATTGAAAAAGATATTTACATTTTTCGTATTATTTTCTATATGTGAAGGTATCACATTGTTTTTTCTGCATTGAAGAAGAAAAATTCTTCTGTTGCGAAATGATGCCAGTTTCTTGTTTGTATTACTCCATTCCCTCATCGCTCTGCTGATCTGGAAACCGTAGTTGAGTTCGATCTCTTCGATGAACCCCATTGTTTTTTGGAGTTGAGAAACTTAGCGACTGGAGAAATGTACAGTAAAATGGATTATCGGGGTCTCTCAGTCAAGAAATGTGATATTATCTTCAATTTCACCAACGTTTCGACAAAATCTCATTTGTCATTATCTAGGTGTGTGTTCGGAAGTCAGTTGACCCTGCTCGACCACTTCTTACTATACTGGTAAAATGGTATTCGTTACGTGTTACGGATACCAATATAGTAAGAAGTGATAATGACAAATGAGATTTTGTCGAAACGTTGGTGAAATTAAAGATACACGGATCAAATACCCGGAAAAACCAGTTCAGCATATATATATATATATATATATATATATATATATATATATATATATATATATATATATATATATATATATATATATATATATATATATATATATATATTTCAATATTAAATATTGAAATACTGAAAATAGAAATATAGCATTTCAGGTTAACTTTCCAAATTTCTGCCACCGCAGTTATTGGTTGTGTGATCAAACCACCAACACTGACATAAAAACTTCACTTGGGTTGACTTGGGTGTCACAACAATAGGTGTTTTCACCTATTGAATAGAAAATTATTTATTTTTTTCAATATCCATCTACAGAGTGAGGACTGTACTGCCCTCCTAACTAACAAAGCAGTATGTCCACTTTTAGTGCTTTTGAGTTAATGAGGTTTTACATTTTTTTTCCTGGGCGAGCAGGTAAACAAACATGTAATATTCCACAACTAAGTATAATAATGGATGATCACTTTTTCAAACTACTCTGATATTTGAAATTGATTGAATCAAATAATTTAATCAAAAATAGGCTGTTACTGCGTTTTAGAGTAGTATATGAAATTCAAAATTTGTTTTGGTGCTAGTCAGTTTTGCAGTATTGGAAAAATTTGGGAGTTACTGCGTTGTAGACAAGCGACATGGAATAAAAAAAAGGGATGCTGCAATATTAGTGCCTACGACAAAAACAAATGAAAGTCAAAAATGATATAATTTATTATATATATATATATATATATATATATATATATATATATATATATATATATATATATATATATATATATATATATATATATATACATATATATATATATATATATATATATATATATATATATATATATATATATATAATTTATCATTCCTTTTCATCTGCATTTCTTAGGTCGATCGCGTTGTCATCAACAGGAAGTGTTTCCCAAAATACTCGTCTATTTTGTGGTATTAAAGGAAGCAAGTATTTCTCGATGTTGCGTTTTCTCTCATTTGTGATTCCTCTTGGTTTAATTATTCTTGGTGGAAGATCCAGTCGACGTATAGCTTTCTTATTTAGGAAATTCATATGATTCACCTCTGCATCAAAACTTGTCCGATAAATGAGTTCGTTTTTTCCTCTCTCCGCAATGACTTCCACAATGTCTTTCATATAAGGTCTTGGAATCAATTGTTTTATTTTGTAAGAGGAAGAATTATCGGGCCAAACAAAGAAGTCCTCCAGATTCATTTCCTTCACGGTCACTTTGCCTGAATTTGCAGCTTGTACACAATTTACAAAATCTGCAAAATCGTAGACTTTCTTCTTTTGTTGTAGAGATAGCTCCACCTGGTGGTGGAAACTGTCTGCCGCCATAAATGTATGTCCTGGCTCAAAATATCGCAAAGTCAGTTTATTTGTTGCTGTTTCAGGTGAATTAATGATATATGTCAGATAGGAAAATAGGGCCCAGTTTTTATTTTGTCCGGAACAGTTATCTAACCAGAAGGTTATGTTCTCAAAGTCTCGCATGGCGATGAGGAAAGCGTGAAAGGTACTGATCAAGTCTTCTTTTTTTCTTCCGGAGATGCATTCATGCCAGAGGCAAGCGAAAGGTTTGATCTGCTGCTTCTTGCCAATCGGTACAAAGCTTTCGTTAAACACAATAATTCGTTGACAAAATATCACCTGCTTAAACATATCGATCCTGGGCAGCATTATAACTTTCTCTAAATCCGCAGAAACAATTAGGGATGTTTCATCGGAACCAGCATTAGCAGCATCAGTCCTGTATTTTTCACGGGCATTCTTTGCCTTACTCATCATTTGGCATTCGGTTATCCCCACTTACCTGAATTCAATGCGCCATCATTGCCTCTGCTGATCCATTCAAATGAAATCATGGATGCAAACATTCCATTGCTTGATTCTAAAAACACTGTTGTCGACGATCCTCATCATTATGACCTACCTGATTCTGATACCCCATCATCACCAGTACGCCACACCCAAGACGTTCTGGTTGCTGCTACTGATGAAGCACAATGTTCTTCAATAAACACAATTCAAGATGCAAACATGCTCTTATTAGATTCTGACGACTCTGTGGACGATCCCCATTACTTACCTGACTCTGATACTTCATCTGATCAACCTTTGAGCAAGAAGATTCGTAGAACATTTAAGAAAACCTCAACTCACCAGAGTGGAGAAGTGGCTGAAGTCATTCACCCTGATGAACAATACACTAAAAGAACGGGAGAACTTAGAAAAAGGAAGAAGTTTTGTAAAACCGTTGCAGAAAGGAATGCTGATAAACTGGAAGAAGTTAAAACTAAACATACGGTTCGAACAGGTTGTGGATCATGCAAGAAAGGATGTGTTGGAAAAATTGCGGAAGATCAGCGTATATCAATCAATAGGGACTACTGGATGATGTCCTGGCAGGAACGTCAAATTTTTCTTTCGGCAAGTATTTCAACTATGGAAGTGAAACGGCGAAGAGGTTCTGCAATGTCGAGGACAAGGTCTTGTAAATACTTTTTGAAACATGCAAACGGTGAAAAAGTGGAAATCTGCAAAGTGTTCTTTCTAACTACACTGGGATATGATCGCAAAAACGACCGAGCTATCACCAATGTTATTAATAAGGAAAGTAATGCTACGAGCGGGCAAGATAAACGAGGAAAGCACCCCAAAACTCCTAAAACGGATCGAAGTGTAATCAAAACACATATTGAATCTTTTGGACCTACCATTTCCCATTACAGAAGAGAACATGCGCCGAACAAAAGGTATTTAGCTAGCGATATCAACATCACTAACATGCATAAGGATTTCATGGCAAAACATCCCGACATAAAGTGTTCTTACGAGTTATACAGAAAGTGTGTTTCAAAGGACTGTAATATTTCATTCACTAAATTGGGTCACGAGGAATGTGAAACATGTGAAATTTTTAAGATGCATGATCCAAAACATACTCAACAAAATCTAATACCAGACTGCGAGTCTTGCAAGGCATGGAAAAATCATATGAGTAAGGCAAAGAATGCCCGTGAAAAATACAGGACTGATGCTGCTAATGCTGGTTCCGATGAAACATCCCTAATTGTTTCTGCGGATTTAGAGAAAGTTATAATGCTGCCCAGGATCGATATGTTTAAGCAGGTGATATTTTGTCAACGAATTATTGTGTTTAACGAAAGCTTTGTACCGATTGGCAAGAAGCAGCAGATCAAACCTTTCGCTTGCCTCTGGCATGAATGCATCTCCGGAAGAAAAAAAGAAGACTTGATCAGTACCTTTCACGCTTTCCTCATCGCCATGCGAGACTTTGAGAACATAACCTTCTGGTTAGATAACTGTTCCGGACAAAATAAAAACTGGGCCCTATTTTCCTATCTGACATATATCATTAATTCACCTGAAACAGCAACAAATAAACTGACTTTGCGATATTTTGAGCCAGGACATACATTTATGGCGGCAGACAGTTTCCACCACCAGGTGGAGCTATCTCTACAACAAAAGAAGAAAGTCTACGATTTTGCAGATTTTGTAAATTGTGTACAAGCTGCAAATTCAGGCAAAGTGACCGTGAAGGAAATGAATCTGGAGGACTTCTTTGTTTGGCCCGATAATTCTTCCTCTTACAAAATAAAACAATTGATTCCAAGACCTTATATGAAAGACATTGTGGAAGTCATTGCGGAGAGAGGAAAAAACGAACTCATTTATCGGACAAGTTTTGATGCAGAGGTGAATCATATGAATTTCCTAAATAAGAAAGCTATACGTCGACTGGATCTTCCACCAAGAATAATTAAACCAAGAGGAATCACAAATGAGAGAAAACGCAACATCGAGAAATACTTGCTTCCTTTAATACCACAAAATAGACGAGTATTTTGGGAAACACTTCCTGTTGATGACAACGCGATCGACCTAAGAAATGCAGATGAAAAGGAATGATAAATTATATATATATATATATATATATATATATATATATATATATATATATATATATATATATGTATATATATATATATATATATATATATATATATATATATATATATATATATATATATATATATATATATATATATATATATAATAAATTATATCATTTTTGACTTTCATTTGTTTTTGTCGTAGGCACTAATATTGCAGCATCCCTTTTTTTTATTCCATGTCGCTTGTCTACAACGCAGTAACTCCCAAATTTTTCCAATACTGCAAAACTGACTAGCACCAAAACAAATTTTGAATTTCATATACTACTCTAAAACGCAGTAACAGCCTATTTTTGATTAAATTATTTGATTCAATCAATTTCAAATATCAGAGTAGTTTGAAAAAGTGATCATCCATTATTATACTTAGTTGTGGAATATTACATGTTTGTTTACCTGCTCGCCCAGGAAAAAAAATGTAAAACCTCATTAACTCAAAAGCACTAAAAGTGGACATACTGCTTCCATAGTTGAAATACTTGCCGAAAGAAAAATTTGACGTTCCTGCCAGGACATCATCCAGTAGTCCCTATTGATTGATATACGCTGATCTTCCGCAATTTTTCCAACACATCCTTTCTTGCATGATCCACAACCTGTTCGAACCGTATGTTTAGTTTTAACTTCTTCCAGTTTATCAGCATTCCTTTCTGCAACGGTTTTACAAAACTTCTTCCTTTTTCTAAGTTCTCCCGTTCTTTTAGTGTATTGTTCATCAGGGTGAATGACTTCAGCCACTTCTCCACTCTGGTGAGTTGAGGTTTTCTTAAATGTTCTACGAATCTTCTTGCTCAAAGGTTGATCAGATGAAGTATCAGAGTCAGGTAAGTAATGGGGATCGTCCACAGAGTCGTCAGAATCTAATAAGAGCATGTTTGCATCTTGAATTGTGTTTATTGAAGAACATTGTGCTTCATCAGTAGCAGCAACCAGAACGTCTTGGGTGTGGCGTACTGGTGATGATGGGGTATCAGAATCAGGTAGGTCATAATGATGAGGATCGTCGACAACAGTGTTTTTAGAATCAAGCAATGGAATGTTTGCATCCATGATTTCATTTGAATGGATCAGCAGAGGCAATGATGGCGCATTGAATTCAGGTAAGTAGGGATAACCGAATGCCAAATGATTGGAATCAAATATTGGAATATTTGCATCCTGATTCAAATTAGAAAAGTATGGCTCCTCAGCGGCCATAATTTCAGTTGAAGGTGGTTCTGGCATTAATGAAGGACCGTCTAAGTTATCTTCAGATGGCGAAGCAGCAATTGAACCAGATTTGGAGATATCAGCATTGTAGAGGCTCAGCGGATTCAATGTAACATACTCATTTGATTCTGTTTGTTCGATCACATTGCTGGATATAGCTTGCACATCACTTACATTTATTGTCACCTTATTCTGAAGACCCTTCTTAATCAGTTTCCACCGATAACCGTACTTCTTGTTCTCCATAGTAATTTACGGAGCAAATCTGAAGCAAGTGAAAAAACCACATTCAAATAACATGAATAATAATTCTTAATTAGGTATTAGCCAAGGAGCACCTTTGAGGTTTTTTTAAATGGCAAGTAGGAAACTGATCAAACAACTGAGACAAATGTACAATATTTTTGATATAAATTAATATAGTTGTTATAATAAAGAGCTCAAGTAAACTCCCGAATTAAAAAGAAATAGAAAGGAAGAAGTAAATGACAATAAACATTATGAAGAAAGTACTTACCAATTACTCGAAATAACTTTTTCCAAACTAACACTATCACTTTTTTTATTACTTGCTGATAAAATACACAAATTATGCAATTGTTGGTTATGTTTATGTTATTTTCTACACGTTCAAACGCGACTGAGATCTGCCGCACATACAATAAAAATGTTTGCATGTCACCTGACCCTAGACATAAACGCAGTATCTCCAGGCAAAATTGGAAATGCTGCATTTTAGTCAAGCAAATGTCAGATACTGCTCTTTAGATATGTATGAACATCAAAAAGTGGACATACTGCAAACGTTTTAGCCATTTATTTGAATATGGATTGCCAATACTGCTTTTTTGCTTAGTTAGACAGATACAAAAATGTTCTAGATATGTTAGAAATGCAGTAACTCCAAAATGACAAATTAGGAGTTACTGCGTTCTAGCTTAGGAGGGCAGTGTAGTATTCTCCTAGTGAAGTGAGGTCGGTATATATTTTTCAAAGATCCTAACACTGTGAGGACATATGCACGTACTAATTCATCATGAAGGCAAAGTGAGGTCCATTAAACGTAGCCGAGTTTTTCACATGTGAAACAGATGAATGCAAAGTGGATAAGAGATATGTATATTATCGAAGATTCATGAGAGTTTGATTGTTGCGTCGTGGAAACTACTGCGTAATTTGAGTTAGTTTTGATCAAAATAAACTGAAAAATACATGTTGTTTATGTTTTGAGTATTTCAGTTTCACAAATACATTTTGCAGGATGGACGGAAAAACATAAATCTTGAATATGGTGAAAAATATTAACGAGGTTTTGGACCGGTTGTAGATTCCAAAATATGAAAGTACCAAGGGACTTGGCAGGAATGAGATCAATAGTCTAGTTTACATGTACCATTTTCTTCTAAAATTTTTATACAGTCTCCGAAAATTACGATCAAGGTATCATTCGATTCATATTGTCACGTAGAAAGTTTGAGGATGAGTTCGAAAAGGCACTGAAACAAATTACGAAAGTCATAAACGAATTAGTTGAAAAAAATTGAGGTTTGGTTTTTTCTGAATACCTAGAACAGCACTCAAAATTTTTGAATTTCAAATACAGATCAAAAAAGATCATTAAATATGATGAAAAAAAAGTTTTGACTTCCGGAGCAGTAACTCTATCATTTATAATTTTTACAGAGCCCTGAAACAGCAACAAACATTTTTTTTAACATATTCAATATGAAAATTAAGGAATGAAAAAATTCATGTAGTTTTGGAATACATCAATGAAAAATAATCCGCGATAAAAAAAAATGCATCTCAATTTTTCCATTGATTAGGCATTTGTTAGTTAACCATTTTTTATGAACTGAAGGTTAACACAAAAACCCTATCAAATAACTGACTAAAACCCTAGAATTGTTTTCACTTCCTGAAGTTATTCTCAATAGGGTAATGAATAGACCGGCTCGCGCCGTTGCATTTACATTGGTGAATTTAAAAATATTTTTCGTTAGGTATATAAATATTTATTGATTAAAATTATGATTTATAAAGAAAAATTTTAATTGTTGCTCAAAAATGCATTCATTTATCAACAATCGTTTTTTGCGACCAATTATTGAAATTAAGGAACTATTTTTTTTATTCATGAATTCTATTGTTCTACGAAATTTAAAAAAATTTGTTTTTCAATTGTTTATTCAAAAAACAATTTGTTATGAATGAATTAGATTTTTGCATTTTATTTTGATATTCAATTACGCAGTAGAAGTAGCCATATATGTTTCATTTTTTAAATTGTTTTTTTCTATTTTTTATATAGCTTAGTCTTTTCAATTGTTATGTTTCAATTTAGGACTAGATCAAAACTGCTACTATGTGACCTTTTAAAACACTACCTTACCTCTTAAGATCTTCATTCAGAGGATGTTAACAATGTAATTCAGTTACATTGTTAAGTTGATTTTATTCATTTAAAAATTTCCATAAAAAACCATACCTGAAATGTACAAGAATATATGTATGCTCCTTGACTAACTGCTTTGATCAGTACTTATCACTCACTTCGCATTCTCCTATTACGAATCGACGTTGGAAATCCGAAATTCCTCGCTAGCTTGAAATAGTTGTTATCGCTTGTTTCTCAGTTTACTTCACCTATCATTTTTCAGCCGTTGTCTGCCTTATTCTTTATACCTTTCCATGAATATTTTTTGCATAGATTGTTATTCATCACTTCCAGAAAGATTACTACATATTAGAGCCATATCGCCTGAGAAACAATATTAGTTAGCTCTGGATTTCTGAATACTGTTTGATATTTTCGGTAAATATTCTGCATGATATGAATGTTCAAATATTCGTACTGAATGGGAAAGATGTGGCGACTTACCTTATAAGTTTCTATTCCATCGCATGAATAAGGATCGGTAAATAGTTGGAAATAGGTTGGAGTCAATATTTTTGTAAACATTCAATTACGAGGTTAAGAGACATTTGTTGGTTGACATCTGCCGAACTTTCGTAGTATCGTTCCGATGACCTACACCGAACTAGTTCTACAGTTGTTCACGGGTGAGGGATTGATCGGTTACTCAAATTGTCAAGGGTTGTTTCAGGGTTGCATTGCTTTGAGAAGGAGTTTTGATGGGTCATGGACTTGTTTATGATGCCTCGAGTGGCTGTGGAGGAATTGATTGATTTATGATGTTGTGCACAGCGCCCCCTTGGTGCTTGTAGTGTACATTGGACACACTGTGGTAACAACTGGTTAGCTGTCAGATGTGGCAGTCTCTGGGATTTCGGGGGGAACCTCCGTTGAGCTTGGTTGAGAGTTCGAGTGTACCATCAGACTGATTTGTAGGATATATATGGTTGTATTTATGCCATCCTTCACGGGGATTATTTCTACAAGTCAGGATTGTATAGTGGGAGAGTGATTGGTCATTTTGGTGTGGATATTTGCAGTCTGAAACTTAATCACTTCTGAGGATTTGTGGTGGTTACCGAACTTATTGTGCCAGGTGGAAGAATTTCCGAAATCAGATCCATAAGAAACAGAAGGCCCTTAATCACTCATCAAGTCCCAGTAGGACTCCCGTTCAGAGCACCGCACACGAAGAAACGTATAGAAAACCCCTTGCCAGAGGTTTTAATTTTTTTTGGGGGTCCTATTTGGTGATCCATTACTGGTCCATCTTGTTATGCCCTACAGGGTGATCTATCTTGGTGGTGCTACAGGGTGATCTATCTTTGTGGTGCTATAGCGTGATCCATCTCCGCCGTACTACAGGATGATCCACCTCCGTCGAACTACGGGGTAGCCTAACCCCATATACTGGGTGGCCCAAAAGGAGCACGCAAGTTATATTTGATTTATTTGAATAGTTGTGTAATATGGAGTTATTTAAATAATTGTTTGCCTTTTGTTTATTGTTACCTGTTTGAATAATTGTTTGCGCTTTTGTATATTGTTACCTGTTTGAATTCAGCCTTTCTGGCTGAATTCACCGCTAGTTGATAACGTATTTGATTTTATTTGTAAAACGCAAATTGAGGTGTTTACTTCCTTTTACTATTGTTTGTTGACATCGATGCGCCTACGCTTGAGCTCACGCGACGCAAACGAGATTGTCTTACCTTCCAATACTAGTATTTACGATTTCGCCCACATCTACTCAATTTTCGTAGTAGTTTTACTTTACGTATTGTAGTTTCTTTTAAGCGTCGTTACTAACTTAATTTATGGCTGATTGAATTTGTGGTTATATACACCGCGCTCTTATATTGACATTTGAACATCGCGTAGTAGTGTGAATATCGCATTGTTGTCTTAGAAGCGTTGTCGGTTAATCCATGTGAGTTAGTATTACTGAATAAATCATATTGGGGATATTTATCTTTCATTTCCAATATTAATTGGTGAGTTATTGATAATGTAGGTTACTTAGGGTATCAGGAGGATTAAATATACCTGGCGCCCATTAACATCTATTTGAAATTTGCTAATTTGGTTAACTCACTCCCGTCTCCACTGTTTTTAGCCGCGGATACCCATCTGTCTTATTTGTTACCGACAGATGATTTAGTCACCTCTTGTGGTTTGTGAGGTGACACAATGCGAAACTTTAAATTTTCCTGATCGTGATTTTCGGAGATTATATAAAAATTTTCATATTTTCAAAAAAAATGGTACATGTGAACTATACTATGAATAAAAAGTGGGCATGTCGATTTCTCTTGTGAAGTGGCTAAACTAGGTGACAACGAAATCATTATACACGGCGTCATTCAATTGTTTATGTAGTGTGAAATTTGAAATTTGGATTTCTTCGAAGCTGATATTTTTTATTTCATAATAAACCTCGTGAAAATATTCACAGGGTCAACCGGAAATGCAACCAAGTCAAGAATTTCCAATGGGACTCTATATTTTTTTCAACCATTTGATCAGAAATAAAATTCTATTTTCAAATATATAACACATGTGGCCATTTCTATTTAAATATGGCGGTAATATGACGTCAAACAACTCTATATGAAGGGAAACTAATGGCGAAATTTTTTCAGTTTTTGAATAAAAGTCAACAATTGAAATTTCTCACTTATCAACGAACACTTTACTGACTTTTATTATATGCCAATTTTCACTTCATTGAACTCAAAAATCTAAATGGGAAGTGGTATTTTTGAAATTCGACATCGAAGTGTACCTCTTTTACTACAAAAAATGATACTGTGCTGTCCGGTGAAAAGTGTAATTTTCATAAAGTTTTTATCCCATGATGAGAGCTTTGACACTTTCACTTTTTCACTGGCAGAGAAAAATAAACAGATTACTATCTGCGACACCTTTTTGTTACTATAAGAGTGATTTCGAAGTCGAAGTTCAAAAAATACAAATTTCTATTTAGATTTTCGAGATAAATGATGTAAACAATGGCGTTTGAACAAAATTGATTGAAAGTACGTGGGTGAATCAAAAACTTCAATTTTCAAATTTTCATTCAAAAAGTAAGCAAACTTCAATGTGAAAGCGCAGAAGTGTCACATATTTTTATTATTTGTTTTTTGGAAATTACGACTTTGAATCTCGAAATTTCGACTTTTTTCTCGAAATTTCGACTTTTCTCTCGAAATTTCGACTTTAATCTCAAAATTTCGACAATTATCCCGAAATTTCGACTTTAATCTCGTAATTTCGAAATTACGACTCCA
The DNA here is from genome assembly GCF_025532065.1 of Leptinotarsa decemlineata. Lineage (NCBI taxonomy): Eukaryota > Metazoa > Arthropoda > Insecta > Coleoptera > Chrysomelidae > Leptinotarsa > Leptinotarsa decemlineata. The sequence goes on along the minus strand of NW_027412727.1, from coordinate 1,561,691 downwards.
AACTCGAAATTTCGATTCCAAACTCGAAATTTCGACCTAAATTTCAAAATTTTGACTTTAATCTCGAAATTTCGACTTTAATCTCGAAATTCCGACTTCAATCTCGATATTACGAGATTTCTCGTTATAAACTGAAACAAATAATTTGTATAATTTTTTTTTAAAGAGAACTTTATAGAGAACTGTCAAATATGAAAAATAAATTTCCTAATGATGATAATAATTGTTTTCAATCTTTTTTTTTATATATCTACTTTTTAAAGGCATTTTTTCTTTTCTAAAATCATAATTAACTTTCCATTATTCATTCAATTTTGAAAATACACGTGCTGCAAAAGTTGCACCAGCTGATCCATTTGTTGATTTCAATGCTTATATAAGTTTTAAACTATTAGAGATACGAAAATAAACATTCAGGACATTTTTGTAGATAATGTAGATGAGGATTTCGAATACGGCATGGTCACTGATTAACAAAATAAAAAGAAGTCAGCTTATCAAAAAATTATTAACGGAATCATCGGAGCAGATTCAGATGAAAAAGAAATGAAAGAATCCAGAGATAAAGAAGAAGATGAAGCAGAAGAGAAAGAAGAGCAAAAAATTTAAAACCTCCCGAGTAACAAAGGAAAAAGAATAACACGTTCACTTCCAAAACTAGATATTGCAAGTACATACTTCAAAAACTTCCCCCCCCCCTAAAAACAAAAAAAAAGACGAAATTAATAAAATAAATTGACTGGTTTATTATTCTTGATGTTATAATAACGTATATTTTCGACGCTAATTGTAATATTACGATTGAAATTCTGTACTTGAAAGGAATAAACTGTTTTCAGTTATATAAATATCATATCTGCTTAACAATATTATTCTAACCTCGTGTCCTCATATTTTTTGATGAAATTTTTGCATTTCTATAGCTTTTTTTTCAGTTACAAACTAGAATACAGTGAAATAGAACTAAGCAATTTGGTGAGAATATAATATTTCCCAAAATTTTGTGAAATTCATTAATAGCTTATGAAAATATGAACAAATAAACAAATAAACATCTGCAACTGTAGGATAATTTATAGTTCAACAAAATCGCTACAGAGTTCAATATTCGAATTCGCATTACTTACTGAGCTGTAAGCCTGAAAAGTTGAAAAAACTCGAGGAAATCGTTAATTTTTATAAACAAATGCCTAAAACAACGAATAAACAATAACTGAAAAATATACGGAAGGAAACATCCAAAAGATGATTTGATAATCTACGAAAATGATCTGAATATTTATTATCGTATCTCTGATAGTTTGAAAGTTATATGAGTATCAAAGTCAACAAATGTATCAGCTGCTGCAACTTTTGCAGCAGGTGTATTTTCAAAATTCGATAAATAATAATTATTTTCGGCATTTTTATGCTCGTGGTGGTTTTTGTTATTTGTATAACTTTCAAGAAAAAAATTAAGCTAAGAGGGGATTTTGTTCATAACAAATTGTTAAGTCAATAAACAATGGAATTGTTGATGAATTTCATTTTGTTATTTTGTAGAAAACTGTTAATTATGAATTCAGAAAAGAAAAAAGTGTCTTAACTAATAATTTAAACAGTAGATATATAAAAAACTATTAAAAACAATTAAATATTATTATCAAAAATTTTTTAAATCATAATTGACAGTTCTCTGTGGAGTGAATTTTTTTTGAATATTGAAATAATCCATGTGTTTATGAATAAATTATAAACAAATGAAGATAGAAATTATTTGTTCCAGTTTATGAATATCTTTTATTGACATAAAAACGATACAATAATGATGAATAAAGATAAATTCTTTTACAACATTATTGTGTTTTTTTTTTGTTCACTTCAAAAAATTATTATAAACGAAGTATTGAAATTTTTAGAACTTTTATCAAGCAATTTTCTTTTGTATGTATTCTACGGTAAGTATTTGAATATTTATTTTACTATGAACGATAAAGAAAGTTTCAGAAAATTTTGTTAACCAACAATTGTCTAGATTATTGAAAAATCAACTTTGATGAAAAATTCCAACGGGAATCAGTTCTCTATGGTGTTTAGATCATATCATGAATTTTTAAAATTCCTCTATTTACTTCAAGTACCTCAAAAAATTATTTTCAAGTTACGTACTCGCTTAGAGGCCATGCGCGCAACATAAAAGTGGCGCGCGGACGGCTATTTCTGCGTTAAATCAAAATTATAACTAACGGGGAAACCGTTTCGGAAGTCGAAACTCCTTTTTAGTAAATTTCCTTCTCTTCAAGTATCTTTTTTTCAAAATTCAAAAATATTTATAGATTACGAACTATAAGAAACAAAATCGAATACTGCTTTCTGGGGTCTTTAATTTTTTATGAACTAATTTACTTTATTTTCACAATGATAAAGACAATATGCCGGATCGAATGAGCCTAACCACTTAATTTTACAAAAAGTATGTCCATTAATATGAATTCAAACTTAAAGCCCTGACTAATTAATACAAACGTAAACATTTCTGAATTCGTGAAGTCATATACTAACAAAATCACCGACAAAGAGAGGACAGCGCTATGTTGCGACATCTCCGGGTCTCACTTTGCACGCAGCAAAGTGAGACCCGGAGACCCACGCGGTAGGAACAGCGTGGGTCTCCGCGTGGGAGTTCACATATTTTGTTAGTTCAGTGTTGAAAGTTTGTGAAAATCAAAGTTATTCTTAGATGTTTAATTTTATTAGAAAGCCAGATACTTTACCTTTATTCAAATTCTTATCTGTATAATTTGGAGTAATGTTTATGCTCAGATCAGGCAAAGTTGTGACTTATCAGTATTAGAGTATTTCAGATCATTTCCAAACAGCACAACTAACCAGAAACCATCAATCATCGGGATAAATACACTGAAAACAGTAAAGACATTAATACAACATAATAACATACAATAAAACAGATTTACACTACAAATTAATAACAAAAATTCAATTAACACTGACATTAGGAATTTTATCTGGAAAATGGTAAGAACACTCAGTACATGATTTGGATGCAACTAAAGATTAGCCAATCAGATTGATAACAGAAATCGATTGGTAACAGAAATCGTAGATATAATATGTGTGAACAGTGAAAAGTGTCAAAATTGAAGAAATTTCAAAATTATTGTCATGAAGAGTAGCAGGCAGGAAAATTTTGTCTGGTTGCTAGGGGTGAATCAATAATCAGGAAGAGAGAAGCTTTTGAATTGTCCAGACGCGAATTTTTTTGAAGAGCTGTTAGAAATAAAAAGGGAAAAGAAAGAGAAAAGGCCGTTTTGCATGTTCTTATCAATATAAAACCATCAATAGGAGCCAGAGTATAATAATAATAACGAGAAAGGATACTTACTGGAGATTTTAGAGTGTCTGGAAGAATTCAAAATTCCAATCAGGGAAAAACCAATCCAGGGAAGCTGTACCAGTTTTGAGGTATTACAATATCATTTATAATTCCCAATCCATAAGAAGAATACATTTTTTGAAAATCTTGAACAATTCATAACCTCCAAATCGAATCAAAAGGAACTTCCAGTGTGAAAATCACAACTTCTGAACTTTTATTTATCAACGAACTTCATCATTTTATTTACAAGAACTATTATTGGATTTAATATTAGGAAAATTTGAAAAATTCACTGACATTCAGCACGGATATTTTTAGAATCGTTTCCCACGCACGAATCACAGACATCTTAAGTTTCAAGTAACTAATTTGCCGTTACACGTAAATTTAACTGTAATAATTCCATGAAAATAGAAAAATTAATAGATAAGTACTTTTTGATCATTCCCATATTGATTTCAATTCAAGAGCCACCGGTAGACAGCTGTTTCAGCCTATTGGGCATCGTCAGTACCGGGCAGGCGATCCTCGATTGAAGACAAAATGAGAAAAACCAAGAAATTACTTGATAAAAATAGCTGCGTAAACGCAAGCTATTGGTGTGACACCCAAGTCAATTTGCCAAGTTTTTATGTCAGTGTTGGTGGTTTGACCAACAATTTAGCAAACTTTTTGATAACTAAGGAATGTAGAAGATTTTCAACTGTTTTATCACTGCACTGCACAATTGAACAAAAATTGAATTCATGAATTTTCATTGAGCATAAAACTGCAAAGTGTCCAGGAGAGATTAACTGACATTTCGTGAACTGATAGTGCGTTCCAAAATTCACATAACATAGTTCGGTGTAGCATAGAACATTTTCTAGAGTAATTTGCTGTTCTCATTATTCAATTTATATTTTACGTTAAATCAAACTGTTTCATTTCTCTATTGTCAGTTGTGTCTTTCCAAAATTCATTAACAGGTACACCTGCTACTCAGAATTGTGTCTGGTCAGGTAAAATTTGTGTTTGAGACTGAATCCACCTGAGGTGTTCAGAAAAATATCTATACATTGAGTTATAGGGATTTCAACTCAACAAAAGAGTGTGGCCGAATCAAAAATATTGTTTTATTTCAATAAATTAAAAACAAGTATAATAACAATAATAAATCACAACCTTCTACATTTAATAATAAATTGGCGCCCAACGTGAGGCGCAATTGTACAAAGCAATTGTACAGCACAATTGTTCAACTAAATTGATGAATCTAAATAATCTGAATTTCACTGAAATTCACTAAAAATTGAAAAAAAAAATGGATACCAGAAGAACTAAGAAGAGTCAACAGCCTGAACAGACAACAGAAGAAAATGTAGAAGAAACGCAGCAGATAGGTGACATCAGAACAGAAGAGCCAGCAAGACAAACACCTATGGACATAAATGAATTATTCAAAAGACTGGAAAGAGTAAGACAAGAAGATATGAAAAATTGGAAAGAATGAGGAAGGAAGTGACAGAGAGCAAAAAAGAAATGAAAATCTAAGAAAAACAACGGAAAGAAGGTATGGAGGAATTAAAAAGAAACAAGAAACCGAAGGACTGGAAAAAGTAAGACAAGAAGATATGGAAAAGTCGGAAAGGAAAAGACAAGGAGAAACTGAAAGACATGAAAGCGCAAGACAAGAAGATATGGAAAAATTTAAAATAAAAAGAAAACTTGGAAAAAAAAGGAATGAGGATATGAAGAAATTATGTGGAAAAGGAGATGAACAGATAAATAATGTAGGAAAATTAGAAAAAAAATTGAAATCATTATAATCTGAAACAAGAGTTAGCAGAGTATGAAAGAACCATAGAAGAGAAGGTGGAAAAAATTTCACAGGAGGTGAAAGATCATAGAAAAGAAAGTGAAGATCAAATATACCAGGTACATGAAAGAAAAAATATAGTAGAAGAAGGGTTAGTTCAGGAAATCAATTTAGGAAGAGAAGGAAATGAAAATTTGAATGAAAAGATAGATAGGGAAAATAAATTAATTAGAGATAAATTCAAAGAACATGAAAATAATATAAATGAAAAGGTATTAGACATTGATAATGAAATAAAACGAACTGAGAGAAGGTTTAGTACGACCAATGATAATATTAGGTGATGAAAATAAATTAATTCCCAATGTAAATATAAAGAAACAACATCCAATACCATTTTTTGAATGCATTGAAAATAAATATGACAATCTTCCATTCTATGGAATGAAGGAATTAGTTAGAAACCAACTACAAGAGGAAGCATCACTGTGGTTCAACAATAAAAAAAATTGACATTAACCATCGCAACAAAAATTGAAAAAAGATGAATTATTAGGAGGTAAATATAATCCAAACAGGGTGTTCACGATTACCACGCTGATACCAAACACAGAGGAACTTTCTATCATTAATATGCTACGCAAATTTATAGTGCATTCCAATATTCGAATTGTAATTTTTCAGAGGAATACATAGTAAATCTTATTATACAACATTTCAATCAAAATCTAGGAGAAATTATGATGTTGCATAATTTTAAAGATGAGGATAGTTCATGTCAGTTCTCAATGACACTCTCTGCCTACTTGAATCTAACATATTATTAACATTTCAGAATCAAATTATTGAATTGAATATTCTTCATTTACAAAATCAACTGGTCAAGTTTGAGAATCAACAAAGTTACTACAATTTCTTAGGAATTCAAACAGTATTCACTATGGAGAAAATGAATTCACTTTCCAATATTGAAATATATCACTTTCAAAACCTATTTCATTTACCCTTGCTATCGATAATGAAAATTATATTACCTCCAAAACATTACCTAATCCTAAATGAGAGTGAAGAAACTCTACCAGTATGAAGAAGATACAAACTGTTTTTCACTCCACAAGCATCACCACGAGATCCAGCCTGGAAGTTATTTCATTTCTATACTTGTATGGATTATCATCCTTTTTTTGCACCTTCATATGCATCGTCATATTCTTTGAAGTAGCATTTTACAATAAAAATTGCTACCTATATGATCTGTGGCAATATTACAAGTCGAAGCGACGTGAACATCCAACCCAGATGGAAGATATGAAGCCTGGCCAGCCAGACCCACCCCAGTCTTCATCTCAAGGAAAGAGGAATCACGTTCTGAGTCCTCCCCTGCAGCCAACAGTTATTTTGGGATGTATTTATGCTGACTTGCTTTCTACTGATACTTTTTATGCGGAATTGCTTTCTACCGAGAAATATTTATTATGATAACTTGCGTTTTCACCATGAATACTCTTTTATACCGTATGAACCGTATATACCGTATATGCCGTATAAACCGTTAAAACCGTTGTTTGAATTGTATTATGAATATAGACCAGACATCATTTTACTCATTCCAGTTTTGTCACTTGTAACCTGCATTTACAATTTTTATTAAAGCTTTGAAAGAAGTGAATCTTTTAGTGTGTGAAACGTTAAAGTTGTGAAAGAGTTATTCAATATAAAATTGGTTTCTAAATACGAGAATGCATTACGAACCACACCACTGCTGAGGCGTAAACGTAACTTAGTGACGATGCCCAATAGGTTGAAACAATATTCTGCCAGTGGCTCTTAAATTTAAATAAATATTTCAGTGATCCAAATGTTACAATCTATTCATCTTTTGATTTTCATGAAATTATTTTCCAGCAGCTTGACTGCATCAACCTTTCTTGATTTCATATCATTGCTGGCAAGTTGACTTGGGTTTCACACCAAAAGGTGGTTCCACACATGTCTCTCTTGCGTTTAAGCAATAATTTTTATCAAGTACCTATCTTGGTTATTCACAATTCGTTTTCAAACGGTTTCGACGATGCCGAATACACTGAAACAGCTGTTTACCGATGGCCCTCAAATTGAAAGCAATATGGGAGTGAACCCAATGATATTTATCTATTCATCCTTTATTTTCCATGAAATCATTTTGAAGCACCTTGACTGCATTAACCTTTCTCGAACATTTCTATATTTTCCTTTTGAATGATATATTTTGATACACCCTGTATTTTTCGCTCAATGTACGTTGCCATTTTTTCTCATTGGAATTTTCATTCATTATTTTTATACTATTTTTTTGATAATTAGCAGCCATGCTGATTATAAAATATTAAAAAAATGTTTACTTGTGTAAACATCATAATATTATGAATAACGATGACAGACCAATACCAAACAACATATATGTTATATTAGAAAAATCAATGCACCCTTTGTCCAAGGATTGCACCATAATAAACAAACATTGCATCAGCCACTACGCAGTTACCCAGGAAATGACTCAGCATATTCAGCACATTTCCAAGGTTTTTCTAGAACATTCGAAGAAACGCATATCTACATCAGCAGTTCCTGATCCTATAAATATGGGAAAACAAGAGGACGCCTCATTCTTGAACCACTTCGCGACTATCCAAGGTCGTCGATTTCTTGAATCATTATTTGTAACATTTGATCAGATTTTTGAATCACTTCGCGACTATCCAAGTTCGTCGAAATCTTGAATCATTTTTGTAATATTTAATACTTTATTGTAAATATTATATTCAATAAAGTTTGTTTTTAAAAATATAAATTCAGTGTGAACCACATAACAAATTGGCGCAGTCGTACGGATCTTGAGAAACGCTGATATCCAAACAGCGGTAGTCTCCAGACTTACGACAAGAAGAAGAACAAGCACCAACCCAGTGGACAGGACGGTCTCTTCAGAAACAAGAAACCCGCATAAGTCGTCGCCGTTGCCCATCCGTTGTGAAGAAATCACTCCAGGAAACACGCGTAAGTCGTCGAACGCTGCTCATCTTGCTGTAGCCAGAGCTCATGAAGTAGGATTTCATCCCGCCACACCAAGCAACCAGAAGCCACAACGAAAAAGAAAAAAAAAAAAAGAAGAATAGAATAAGAAACTAGGATAAGGAAAAGCGTGAGTACACTTTGAATTATCATCACAATTGAGTTGAAATTTTGATTAATCCTTGTTCAAATTTTGAATAACAATTTAAAAATTGCTGAAAATCATCCAATTGAACCCTACAAACTTTCTGAAATATTTTCAATTGTTCCCGAATACGATGGTGATTCAATTTCGCTAGGAAATTTTATAAATGCTTGCGATCATGCCGAACGCATGGCCGTAGACCAACAAAAAACTTTATTCACAATTCATATTAGAAATAAATTAAGAGGAAAATCTGCTCAATTGATAAATTCCAGAAACCCAGGAACTTATCAAGAGATCAGAGGTTTATTAAATTCTCACTTTGGTGATACGCGAGATCTAATGTCACTAATTCAAGATCTACAGAGAATAAAACAAGCTAATGGAGAAAATGCACTGACATTTTTCTCAAGATTACAAAGTCACAATGCAAAAATGTTATCTTCCATTCAAGCTTCAAACTTGACTCACGAACAGAAAATTGCACAATCAGTACTAATCGAGTCAATGATATTAAATACTTTATTGACAGGATTAGAACCTAAACTAGGTCACATAATACGAGCAAGTAATCCAACAACAATGTTAGAAGCATCAATCAGAATAAAACGTGAGATACAGCTCTCATACTTTGAAAATCAAAGATTAAATACACGTTTACCTCCAAATCAAAGTCAAAACAAACCAAGACAAATGACAAACACCCAAAATAATTTCCAAAGAAATTATACGCAAAGTCAAAATCCAATAAGACCCATTGGAAATCAAAATCAAAACCAAAGTTTTCAACAAGGTTTTCAAAGACCACAAAACTACCAACAATCATATATTCCAAGACCAAACTTCCAAGTACAACAACGTACACAACCGAATCGAACAAATCAATTTAGACAACAGAATTACGGTCAACCACAAAAAAGGCCTACAGTAATTCAGAAAAATCCCCAAAATCCAACAAATAATAACATGAGAACCCATTATCTTGATTACAATGATTATAATTACGATAATGAGTATGACCAAAACGAATATCTTTATAATGACAACCAAGACGAATACAATTCGGAAAATAATTCATTTTACGATGATAACAATTATTTTCAAAATCAATATGAAGAAGAACAATTCTATGAGGATTTTCACAATACCCTGTCTTTAGACAACCCTCCTATAGCCAACCCTCATATAGAGAACCCATGTATACGAACTACCAACAGTCATTCAGACAATATCAATCCCCAATTACGACAAACCCAGTATACAGACAAGCTATTAATAGATCCATCATGCGTAGCACAGCCGATAACCGAGAAATTTGCGGCAGTCATCAAAACGAATATCAGTCCCGTTCGAACAATGAACAAAGAACAATTATTCGTATAAGTCCGATCCTAAGCAATCTTTATTATATAAACAGTTTAAGCAACTTTAAAATACTAATTGATACCGGAGCAGGAATATCAATTTTCAAAAAGAAAACTGTAGAAAATTATTCAAAACGATTTAAAGAAAATATTCAAATAACAGGAGTAACTGAAGGAAAAGTAACAATTAATGAATCTGTATTATTACCATTTGGAAAAAATAGAGTTGAACACAAAGTTTATATTCACGATTCAGATATCGATTTTGACGGAATTTTAGGATGTGATTTTTTGGAACATTTTGAAAGAGTTGTAGATATAAAAGATCAACAATTAAAATTAAATTATGGCACAATCCCGCTACTAAAAGCAACAGAAATGATTGATGACCAAAAATCTGAAGAGAAACAAGATGACCAAAAATCTAAAGAGAAACAAAATCAAAATAAAGTCACTCTTAACCCAGAAACATCAATGGCTGAAATAAATGACATTTTTGAGTATGACCTTGATAATTATTTTTTCGAAAGTAAATACGACTATTACAAATACTAAGAAGATGAAATTCCCATCAATAACATAAAAATCGAACCAAGAGTAGAAAAAGTTTTTAAATTAAAATCAAAACTTAGAAATACAGAAGCTATACTGTTAGCTGCTGAAAAAGAAAAAGTCAGACTTCCAAACGCTCTTGTAAAAATAAATGAAAAAGGAGAATTTTTAGTAACAGTTGTAAATGGAAACGCAATTGAAAAATCCATTGATTTCCCAGACTTACAATCTGAAAAATTTAATGAAAATGAAATTCAAAATGATTTTAGTGAAATTTTTCCAACTCGCTCAACAGAAATAAAAAGTTTGCTTCGTTTAGAACATTTGAATGAAGAAGAAAAAGAACTCATTGAGAACCTTTGTTAAGAATTCTCAGACATATTTTATATAGAAGGAGATCCTTTAACATTCACGAGTGAAATAAAACATTCTGTAAAACTAAAAGAGAATGCCCAACCCATCTCAACAAAATCTTATAGGTATCCACACATTCATAAAAATGAAGTGAAAACTCAAATTTCAAAACTATTACAACAAAACATAATACGACCATCAGTCTCACCTTGGTCAGCCCCAGTTTGGATAGTACCTAAAAAACTTGACGCATCTGGAAAACAGAAATGGCGCGTTGTAATTGATTACAGGAAATTAAATGAAATCACAGTAGACGATAAATATCCTCTACCTAATATCTCAGACCTTTTAGATGAATTAGGAAAGTGTCAATACTTTACAACACTTGACTTAGCATCAGGATTCCACCAAATTGAATTTTTAAGACAAGAAATTGCATACTTAGGACACCTTATAACCAAAAATGGAGTAAAACCAAACCCAGAAAAGGTGAATTGCATAATAGACTTTCCAGAGCCTATAAACGTTAAAGAAATAAAACAATTCTTAGGTTTAGCAGGTTATTACCGAAAATGTATCCCAAATTTTTCCAAAATGTCTAAACCAATGACACATTTATTACAAAAAGATGTGAAATTTAATTTCGACAATGAATGTAAAATTGCATTTCAAGAATTGAAAAAAGCATTAACGTCAACCCCAATTCTAATATACCCTAATTTTGACGAACCCTTTATTTTAACAACAGACGCATCTTCCTTTGCAATAGGAGCAGTATTATCTCAAGGACCCATAGGAAAAGATTTACCTATAGCCTATGCATCCAGAACATTATGTCCAGCCGAGACAAAATACTCTACCATAGAAAGAGAATTATTAGCTATGGTATGGGCAGTTGAACATTTTCGTCCCTACCTTTATGGAAGAAAATTTAATTTTATAGTAGACCATCGCCCTTTAACGTGGTTATTTTCAATCAAAGACCCTGGCAGCTGATTAGCCAGATGGCGATTAAAATTAGAAGAATATCAATTTAATGTAATTTATAGACCCGGAAAAATACACAAAAACGCAGACGCTTTGTCTAGAATTAAAATAAACTATTTCAAAGAATGCGCAAAATTTCATTCAAAAATTTTCGCAATCGAAAATGAAAATCACAATGGAAACGAAGAAATTTCAGATACTGAAACTGAAATAGGTCAAGAAACAATTTTTGAAGAATTGAAAAACTTCACAAAACTGTATGAATCAAAATCACTAATTGACTATTCTAAATTCATTTTTACCAATGACCAATTTTTAGACAAAAAACATAAAGATATAATTGTTTTTCTGCAAAGAAACAAACTTACAGAAATCCATGACAAAATACTCGAAGACATTTTTGAAGAATATCCCGATTTCTTCTATAACAAAATCAATGTTGTATCTAGCAAAACGGTGAAAGATCGAAAATATTACTTGATCCCATTACCTTTTGATCATGACGGAGCAATAGAATACTTGTTTAGCTCTCTATACAAAGACCAAAATTTATTCGTACCAAATAAAGTATACCAACTCGAAACAAATGTAGGATTCCCAATACAAGAAATGTTATCCTATATTTAAGCTGACAAAGATGACATAAAATTCCAAATATGTCAAAACATTGTAACGACCCCTGACAAAGATCAGATTCCAATTATATTAGACCAGTTTCGTAACGGTAAAAACAATTTACACCGTGGAATAAATGAAACTTTACGAAGAATAAAACAAAACTACAACTGGAACGGTATAACAAAAGATGTTGAAAATTTTATTAAAGCCTGTGAGGTATGTCAAAAAACAAAAATCTGCAGGAAAAACTTAGAAAATTCGTTAGTAATCACGGAAACCCCCAAAACAGCTTTTGAAAGAATAAATATGGATATTTTAGAAATTCCAACAAAGAATTATCTCCTTACAATTCGAGATGAACTTACAAAATTTACTCAAGCATACCCTATATCTGATAAAACAGCGAAATCAGTCGTAAACACATTATTGCTATATTTCCAAAATTATGGAACACCACTAAGAATCCATGCCACCCTAATGGAAATGATAAGAGTAAATCTAGCAGAAAACCCCAAAGACCACCCATTTTCTATTATACCCTATGCTGTTATATGCTATAACAACAGTCTTAATAAAACCCACGGATTTAGTCCTTATGAATTAATATTCGGACACACATCCGGTAGACCCCCAGAAACCTTATATAATCAAAAAGACCTTATGACGAAGTATGTCAGAGATCTTAATAACCGTATGGAATATTATTATAAAGTAACACGTACAAACACTGAACGAAAGAAAGAAAAAGCTAAAGTAAGATTTGACAGTAACTTACACCATGAACCAAAAACTTATAATATAGGTGATAAAGTATACGTAGAAGAGTCCCAAATCAAAAATAAGTTAGAAAATAAATTCAACGGACCTTTTGAAGTAAGAAAAATTTTCAAAAACTCAGCATTCCTGAGAAATCCTGACACTAACCAAACAACAAAAGTCAATTTCGATAGACTGAAACCAAGTTTTGTTTCAGATCAAGAATGATTCTTCTACTGGCACTAACGATTCAAATAATCAACGCCCAGTATATGCTAGTACCTGTGAACAACACTATAGGTATTTATTATCATGAAACCGGAAGCATGAAAATATCAAATGAAAAATGGACTTTATTAGTTGTAAAAGACATGGCACCTGTAAAACAAGCCATTGCCCATAATCGAAACATTTTAAGTAATCTCATTCACCTACTTGAAACAAACAATTTAGGAATGAAAACTTTCAGTTCAGAGATAAGCACACATATTAGCCTTTTAAATAAAATAGCTTATTCAGTAGAATTAAAATATGAAGAGACGCAAATAGACGCGAATGATTACAATAAAAATAATAAGCGATATAAACGAGGACTTTTAAATGGAATAGGTTCCGTATGGAAAGCAATAACCGGCAACCTTGATGCCAGTGACGGCGAATATTTTAATGAATGTATTAACAAGATTTATAAAGACGAACACCAAATTGAAAATTTATTAAAAAACCAAATTTCAGTCACAACCTCTGTAATTAAAGAATTTAATACTACAATACGACAATTACAGGTTGATGAACAAGCATTTAATGAAGATATAATTCAAATTGAAGCATGGATATATACGCTATCCGACAGAGTATCTTTAATAAACGCAAGGTTGAAAGCCATCCAAATTTGCGAACAACTTTTAGAAAGTTATGTATTTCTAGAAGATTATTTAAATGATATGCTGAACGCAATTACTTTTGCCAGACTTCATATCATTCACACATCAATTATAAAGCCAAACGATTTAGTTTCGTCCCTTCAGGAAATTGCTCAAACAATACAAAGAAACAATTTACCTTTACCAACAAGACTTTCTTCAATATCAAAATATCTTGACATAATTGAATTACAAGCTTTTCAAGCAGATTCAAGACTTGTCTTTATTTTAAAAATACCACTAGTAGAACCTGAATTATATACTGTCTATAGATTGTACCCCATTCCAATTTTGGACAATCGAACAGGGTTACATCACATTTAATACCCACAAATAAGACATTTATAGCAAAAGATGATGATTCAATGCTGTATGCTGCATTTGAAAATATAAATTTATGTAAAAACTTAAACTATAATATTGATATATGTCAAAATGTAATTTCGTACCCAATTGATAGTAACGCAATGTGCGAAGCTCAAATTTTGAGACCACTTTCAGAACTCCCTAGAATGTGTTCAATTTCACTTTTATTTGCAAAAGATTACAATGTCTATGAAATACAAAGTAATACTTGGCTAATTGCATTATCAGACCCGTTAGCTGTAACAATAAATTGTCAAAAACGTGAGGTTGAAACACGAATTATAAAAACCAATTCAATCTTGAAACTTCAAGATAATTGTAATGCTTTCATTGGAAACACAAGAGTGTATTCAAAAACACTTGCAAATGAACAGAATGTAACTTATAAAAGTCATCCAATTTTAATACCATATCAATGTTGCAAGGATGTACCAGAAAAAGAAAGTTTACCACATTTAAAACTTTTGAAATTGAGTAAATTGAATGTAGACAATCTCAATATTGCTCAACATAAATTAGATCAATATTCAGATCAGTTGGACCAAATTATAAATGAACCATTCGTAAACCGACATGTTTCATGGTTTACTATTTTCACAATTGTAATAATTGTAATAATAATAGTATTTTACATATTTTGTAAATGTAGAAAAAGACGTTCTATGCAAATTGGTATAATGACATCAAGCAATGATGATCAACCACCTGGACCCAGAAGAACTTTCGCTTCATTACGAAGACTACTCCCAGCTCCAGGAAGAAGACCCAGTATCCACCTAGAGGAACCCATTGAGGAAGAAATTGAGTTAAGCTCAAATAAAACATTTGCTTGACTGAAAGTTGCAGCACCGCATCAACTTTCTTTTCAAGAGGGAAGTTGTTATATTAGAAAAATCAATGCACCCTTTGTCCAAGGATTGCACCATAATAAACAAACATTGCATCAGCCACTACGCAGTTACCCAGGAAATGACTCAGCATATTCAGCACATTTCCAAGGTTTTTCTAGAACATTCGAAGAAACGCATATCTACATCAGCAGTTCCTGATTCTATAAATATGGGAAAACAAGAGGACGCCTCATTCTTGAACCACTTCGCGACTATCCAAGTTCGTCGATTTCTTGAATCATTATTTGTAACATTTGATCAGATTCTTGAATCACTTCGCGACTATCCAAGTTCGTCGAAATCTTGAATCATTTTTGTAATATTTAATACTTTATTGTAAATATTATATTCAATAAAGTTCGTTTTTAAAAATATAAATTCAGTGTGAACCACATAACATATATAACTTCTTAAAATAATATTATTGGATTTACTGACTGTCACATTAGGACACATTGTAAAAATAAATTTCGGACAAGTAGATAGGCAATATTGTGGAATTACCTTCTATATAGCTCATAAATGGTTTTATAAATATGGCTATAACTTTCAAATATTAGATTCAACTAACTATTACATGAGGATATAAGTATTGTAAAATTAATAGATAAGGCAAATTGTAAAATTAAACAAAATTGCAATATGGCGGGCGAGTCTGACGTACATTCGAACACATCTCTCAATAATGGCAATGAATGCAAACACGCTATAGTGAAACAAGTTTTTAAATGTGAAAAGTGTCACAACGTATATCACCCAGGTTGTGCAAAACAACAAAATGTGAAATTCATCAGCAACTATGTGACAAACTGCTGTGTGAGCACGAAGTCCTGTGATATGGAAGGTTTTTTTGATCCCATGGACGACCAATACTATGAGGTGGACTTCAATCTATTCAAATATATAATAAATCAGAAAGACGTCGTAATTCGTGATTTACGAGAACAAATAAAAAATGTGAATGATCATATAAATCTGTTAAAAGTGGTCAATACAGATTCACATCTTTCAACGCAAAAACCATCGGCCATTAACTCGGTAGTAGATCCAAAAAACAAGGCCGAAAGTAAACCATCCAAAAAAGCTGACACTACGGATAAAAATAAAATAGATGATAACAATAAACAGTTATCAATCATCAACATGTGAGTGATGGAATAAACCAGGTCGAGAATACATTGAAATTAAGAAAATATATTGACATAAACTCCGATAAGTCGGATAAAAATGTCACACCTACACCGTCGGGATCATCTAGCACCACCACGGAAAACCAGCAAGATGGGCAGTGGAAGGAAGCGATCGGAAGAAAGCGAAGACGAAAAATGGTTGTCGGAAGTTATGATGGAGATTCTCGTATAAAATGTTTCCCCAAATTGACAAATCTACATGTTTACAGAATTGATTTGCAGACCTCGCCTAATGATTTAACGGTACTGTTGAAAATGCACTTCCCTGAAGTGAAATGTGAAAGTATTACTCCCAAATACCCTAGTATTTATAATTCCTTCCAGATTTAAATTTTTGAAAATAATTTTGAAAAGGCTATGGATCCTAAGATTTGGCCCTTTGGGGCACGTGTACAACTTTCTTTTTGAGTTTGTGAAAAAGGAATCGACCAAAACATAGACTGTAATTCTTTTTCACCGAATCTTTCAGTTCTCAACATTGCTAGCATTAATCTGTACAAGATAAACGAACTTCATTGCGACACATATTTTTACAAAAAATTAAACTTTTTCTGTTTGACTGAGATAAATGAAAAACCAGATTCTGTAAACAGCATATGTATACCAGGTTTCACTCTAGCGAGCTCTTTCTGTAGGAGAGACCAGGTCGAAAACCATGCTGATAACGGATCAAATATCGAGATTTTCTCTTCGGACTCCGCAGACTCTATCCAGATCACTCTGTCAAGATGGTTGTTGTGATTATTGGAGTCCGTGGTGGAATGATGTCTTCTCTACTCTCGAATCTTGAAATCATACCGGCTTGCCGCACTAAGGCAGAACTCTCAGCCGCACAGATGCAGAAGGCTGTCATTCTTGGCTCACTGCGCTTGCTCAGGGCACATGATTCTCGGACCCAATGATCACTTACCCCACGGTGTGGGGAGTGGTCATTGGTTGATAATGTTGGCGCGCCCTCTTGAATGTATTGGGGCTTCGTGGGATAGGGCCTGACCAGCGCACACTACGGTGGAAAATAATAATAATAATGTTATTTATTTCACTTGTTGAACAGTATGAAAGCATTACAATAAACATTTACATACCGTAACAAGAAAGACGTTCATGTATAACTAAAAACGAATATATATGAATATAAAACAACAAAACACGACAGATACTAAACTGTAGATATGAAGGTAATTAACAGTGTTTTTATCGGGAGTAACTAATAAAACTCGTCAACGGTATAGCAGTTTCTTTCGATAAGATATTTTTTCAATTGTCTTTTGAAAATGCAGATGTTCATTGAGTCCTTAATATAAACATCTAGCTTGTTATACAGTTTGGGTCCAAGGTATAGGTGATTCTTCTGATAGAGGGAGGTTCGGTGAGGATTCGCTGTCAACAACCCTATCGTTCTAGTAGCGTAGGGTAGCTGGTTTGCGCTAAATTTTCCTTTATTCTTATGAACATAGAGATACATCTAATATATACACATACCAGCAACTGTGAGTATTTACAGCTCTTTGAATGAGCTTCTACATGAGTGTCGCCATCCTAAACTAGCAATTATTCTGACCGCGCGCTTTTGTAATATAAATACTCTGAGCAGAGGAGCTCATACCTCAATTAAAAATTTCATAGCGCAAGTGACAGCCATAAATAGGGATGACTTTTCCTTTCTTGAGGGTTGTGGAAAATTTTCCTGTTTCAAATGAAAAATTCAATGAAAATGTCAAAGGTCCTATGATAACATTCATAAATTTTTTTAAAATGATAGTGGGCCTGCAGATGTTTTATTTTTCAGCCTATCACTGAGCAGATTAAATAACTCATTAGGTGAAAACGGTCTGAGAAATAAAGAAGGTATAAGAATTTCTTGGGTATTGTTTACTGCAGTATTTGACTGTGTGATCTTTTTTTGAGTTCTAGCGGGACATTAAAAAAAATTATTGAACAGATCTGATACAATGACTGGATTTTCCACTTTTAGATCATTGTGGAACACATTGATATTTTTGTGTCCTGTTTTGTTTTTATTGTTCATTACGGATATAAGTTTCCAGGCAGTTTCACCCGGATCATCAGAGTTGAGAATATCATTTTGATAGTATTGTTTTTTTTATATTTTGAAAGCCGAGAGTGTCGTTTCTGTGATTCTCTGTAAAAATCAGCCAGCACCGGGTATTTTTTTTTTTTCAATAAATGAAGATCCTTCAACTTACAACTAGATATTTTGATATCCATGTCCACCAATTTTTTAACGTTAGGTCTACTACACACCCGTCGTAATGGATAACTAAAGTCAAAATAATCGAAGAATATTCCTATGAAATTATCATACGCATGGTCAATGTCATTAATTTGATGAAGTTCACTTCAGTTTTCATTTCAGATTGCAGTTTCAAAATTTTTGTGAGATTCATCATTATATATTCTTGTGTGGAACGAGAAAAAAGGGTCTCGCGTGTTTTGGGTGGTTTCCGAAATTTCATAGTGAATATATGTATATGTGGTCGGATATATTATTATCTGAAACAGCAGTGATTCCATTGTTATCGAAATTGATTTAAATATTGTGGAAAGACTATTTTCCTGCATCAGAGTAGGCCAATTCACTTTGTAAATATAGCTGAAACATGACAGCACATTGTTTAATTCAACCAAATCTTTTGAGTTACTGTACGCGTCACAATTGAAATCTCCCACAAGTGTAAATCGAATATTTTGTTCAAACATAAACTCCAATATTTTTATCAGTACGTCACAAAAAATATTGAGATCTCCAATGGGATACCTGTAACAGTTTATTAAAATATATTTTTGGTTATTGTCTCTCCAAGAGATGCCACATACTTCAATGTCATTTTCTTTTCAATAATTAGCTAGATATAAATCTTTGATAATTAGATAATCTCTAACTCAGATGCTCACGCCACCTCTTTGGCGTGGGCATTCATCTCTCTACTACATGTTCGGGAATCTAAAAGTTGTTTTGATACAGCAACAATTGATAAACTCATACTACGCACAAGTGGAAAGTCGACTGAGGAATGGTATTTGCCTATGGGGAGACTCTACACTGTAGAATAACGTCCTCGTATCACAGAAAAAAATCATTATCTGTATTGCTGGTGTGAAAAAAGACTATTCTTATCGAGAACTCTTCAAAAGATTTGAAATTCTGAGCTGCACAGGCCTTTACATATTTGAAATTTGTATTTATGTGTTACAAAATAGGGGTTTGTTTTTCATAAATGAGGATTTCCACGAATACATCAAACGTCGTAAGGATGATTTTCGATTACCACTTTCTGAACGCAATATTTCATATAAAGCTCCAGCTCGAATCGACGCAAAGATTTTCAACAACTTATCTTCCTTTATCAAAAGCTTAAAACATAAACGTACTTTCAAAAAAAAAAAACTCAAAGGATACCTTGTTGAGAAATGTCCATACTCATTAAATGAATACTTTCAACTTGGACTTTTATTCAATATGAATCTGTTTTTTATGTAAGTCAATATTCTGTATGTATATGTATATTTATTATGTAAACAAGTTTTTTGTAGTGTTATATAATCCTTAATGTACTATTATTTTCCTTTTGTACATTCCTTCATTTAAATCCCGACCGTACTACCATGCGGTTGTATGACTTTTTCGTATGGTACACTTGTACCATACAGGTATACCCTACAGGTATACCACACCTTTGGTGTCTTCAAATCAAATCAAATCCCTTCATTTCTTTAAGACAACATACAGTTGTATACGTAAAATATTCCAAGTGAAATGATATTCTGCGCAAGAAAATCATTCCACTAATTTCGATGATTTTTTGAGATGTATCGCAACAAACATCCTCCAGAGGGCGTAAGTAAACTTCGTTACCGGCATATACTCAACGTTAGTTGATAAAAGCCCTCATGCAGCTGAGTTTTGTCATTCTTTTACATATATTTGAAGTGTAAACATCTTATCACATAAAAATGCCGCTCTTTGCTGACTTGGTGCAGTATATCTCCTCTCTTTTGGGGTTGATAACCACAAAGTTCAATGAAAAAACTGCTCTGGATGGGATCAAAGAATGTGATAAAGGTTCCCGAAGGATAAGAAAGGCGATAAAGATCGCATCATCACTGGGTGAGAAGCAGCATTTGGAAGCCTGTTACCGCAACATTAAAAGTCTGAGAAGTCAGTTCAAAGTGATACTAAAGAAGGGAGCGGGACAGGTATTACGACCTGAGGGTGCTAGAAAGCGGGTTCATTAGGATGATTCCGAATCAGCTCTCAACTCTAGAATTAGATCTGGTGTTATTTCCAATCTCAAACATAAGGACCCCTTAGCTTTTATGGATGACTGTAAGGCTCTCTTCAAGCGGCGAATTCGGAATGCTCTGAAGAAGGATGAATCTATCAAGGTAAATACCAACTTCTGCGGAGAATTTGAGATAGTGAAGGGAGACAAAGTAATTGAGGAGTACAAGTACTTCACTACTACGAACTCTCCCATATATATAAACACCGCCCTCAACGATTGGTTCGATGAAAAAGTTGCAAAACCAATACTCAGAGAGCTTGAAGAGTTTCAAGAAAGGGATAGCGGCTGGGCGCTGAAAAAGATCTTGAACTTGGGTGTGAATATCAATAAGTACACACCGCAGCTGGGGTCCTCATTCATAGAACTTCCACCTCAAATTTCGTAGAAAAAAGCTTGCGTTAATATTAAGAACGACGATGAAGCCTGCTTTGCGTGGAGTGTTACCTCAGCACTCTATCCTGTGCAGAGAAATGCTGATCGTACTTCATCATATCCTCATTATTCCAGGGTTCTGAAATTGAAGGATATACAGTGGCCAATGACTTTCAAACAGATTACGAGATTTGAAAAACAAAATGATATTTCCATCAATGTTTACATCCTTCAAAAAAAATGTAAAAAGTTCATCACTCTACCAGCTTATCTCACAAAGGCAAAGAAAGATAGACATGTGAACTTACTGCTGATTCAAGATAATTATGATGAAAGTGAAACTCCAGTCCGCTATCACTATGTATGGATAAAGAACTTATCAAGGCTCTTATCGAAACAGTTGAGTGAAGCGCATGGTCAAAAGTACTTTTGTGATCGCTGCCTACAGTACTTTCGATACCAAGAAAACCTACAGAAACATACCGTGGATTGTCAGAGAATCAATGAAACAGCCATCAAGATGCCTGAGGAGGGTGAAAATATTCTCAAGTTCAAATATCATAAAAATAAAGAGAAGGCTCCATTCGTCGTATACGCCGACTTGGAATCCATTCTGAAACCTACTGATGATCCTAAAAAACCTCAACATCATATTCCGGCAGCTGTGGGTTACTACTTGAAGTGTTCATACGATGATACTCTATCCCTCTATAGGGCATATCGTGAAGAGGATTGTATGCAATGGTTCGCTGATGACATGGGTCAACTAGCTGAAGATATGGCTACAGTGTTTTGGTGTTCATACGACATCGATATAAGCGTAAAGCAAGAAGTTGAGTTTCGAAGGGGTACACACTCATACCACGTGATAACTATCGTGGCCCCGCGCACGTAGGTTGTAATATAAACTACAAAGATAGTCATGTAGTTCCCGTAGTCTTCCACAATTTGAGTGGCTATGATGCACATTTTATCATCACAGATATCGCATCTAGAATGAGGGGTACGATTGACCTGCTCCCCATCACGAAAGAAAAGTACATCTCCTTCACGAAACATGTGGATGATACTCCAGTGCAGTTTCGATTCATCGATTCATTCCGCTTTATGAATTCATCTCTGGATATGTTATCATCATACTTGACAGAGTTTCCTAATGTTAAGGTTCAGTTCTCGGAACACTATATCAACGAGCCCAGGATGTGTGGAACAGTTTCAGTTGTCAGACTTTGGGACAATACGTGGATTTATATATGAAAACAGATATCCTTCTTCTCGCTGACGTATTCGAAAAATTCCGTGCTAGCTGCCTCAGGACTCATAATCTGGACCCTGCCCACTACTTTACGCTACCAGGCCTTACGTGGGATGCGATGCTTAAATATACCAAAGTTGAATTTGAATTAGTGACAGATCCTGACATGTTTCTATTTGTTGAACGAGGAATTCGAGGTGGACTTTGCCAAGTTTGTTCGAAGAGAAGAGCTCATGCGAACAATAAATATTTGAATAATCATGACCCTTCAAAACCTAAAACATACCTCATGTATTTCGACATAAACAACCAATATGGGTGGGAGATGTCTCAGTATTTACCATATAATGGGTTTAAGTGGTGTGATACCAATATTGACGTTTTATCTATATCCGATGAGAGCGGCGTGGGAAATATGCTTGAAGTTGATCTGGAGTATCCTAAACATCTACATGATTCACATAAAGACTTGCCATATTGCCCTGAACATATAAATTCAAAAACAAAAAAGCCTCCCAAATCTATAAAAGAGCTCACCAAATTGATGGCTACCCTCCATCACAAAGCAAAATATGTGATGCATTATCGTGCCCTCAAACAGGCCATTGCTAATGGTCTTGTCATCACGAAAATTCATCGCGTACTGCAATTCAATCAATCACCATGGTTGAAGTCCTATATTGATTTGAATACTGAGTTGCGGAAGAGGGCTACGAATGAATTTGAAAAGAACCTCTTCAAGCTAATGAACAACGCAGTATTCGGGAAAACGATGAAAGACATTAGAAAAAGAGTCAACATTAAACTCCTCACCAAATGGGCTGGTCGCTACGGAGCCGAGGCCTATATTTCTAGGCCAGAGTTCAAAAATTGTATAATATTCAATGAGAATTTGGTGGCAGTCGAACTGAGGAAACTGCAAGTTTATCTAAATAAACCGATACAAGTAGGACAAGCTATCTTAGACTTGGCAAAGACTACCATATACGATTTTCATTATGGCTATATGCGCCATCGATTCGGAGACAATTGCGTAATTCTCTACACCGATACAGATAGTCTGATTTATGAAATATGCAATCAGGATCCTTATGAAATTATACGTCAAGATTGTCACAAATTCTTCGATACTTCGGATTACCCGTCCAATAATCAGTTTAATGTTCCTTTGGTAAATAAGAAGGTTCTCGGGATGATGAAAGATGAGAATAATGCAGTTCCGATGACTGACTACGTAGGCCTTAGATCGAAATTGTATACCACTAGGGTGTTGGTGACGGAAGATAGTATCAATAAGAAGCGGCAGCAGTTGGTAAATGATGGCTATGATGAGGATGAAATTAATCAAATCATCTCATGTCTGGGGGTTACCAAGAAGGCAAAGGGGGTCAAATCTTCTGTGGTGAAGAATAAAATTACGTTCGATGATTATGTGAATTGCTCAAATAATTGGAAGAATATGAGTGTCACCCAAAATTTGATTCGATCTGATAAACATCAAGTACATTCCATCGCCCAATACAAGATTGCCCTCAGCCCTGAAGATGATAAGCGTTATATAATTCCAGATTCACACAATACGCTTCCTTGGGGTCACTATTCTATCCCTCAAACATCAAATGCTATGGATATAGACGATTAGCCCATGGTTATTAGTATATATGTATTTGACTGCAGTTCAGCTGAGAAAATATTTATATATTATTATTGAATATTCAACTAACTACTTCATATTATCAGTAAATTTAAGGTATATAGATTTAAAAAACTTCAATAGCAGCACAATGTGTCGATACTTGTAGAATGTAATTATGAATATATTAATGGAATGATTAGATATCAATAAATATTTTGTAGTATATTTTTTGAATTTATAAATAATTCCTTCTCACGTTAGAAACCTCCAAACCCATCCTCCTTTCCGGTTCAACTAACCTCTCACTCATAACTAACATGATGTTCCTTTACGTGGTGGCGCCATTACGAATCATTATGATTCAACCAAAATAAACTGATTTTCTATTTTTACCAATTTCCTGGGTGAAAACTTCCTGTGCTTCACAGAAAAGGTTTTTTGATTAATTCAATTTCAATTGTTCGAGTGATACTTCAAACTGATACGTAATGAGATGGAGATGCGCTTATTTCTACACAATTTTTCATGATCATATGGATATTTGAAAAAAATGGTGCTTGAAAATACGTGTTTTTCGCTGCGGTTAAAGTGACCAAAATCCTCTAGATTTTCATCCATGGGACCATCTCTTGTATATGAAGCTCCTGTACTAGATATGAATAATTTTATGAATCAAATAAATGACAATTGTAATGTAATAAGGAATACTCCTGTACTAGATATGAATGATTTTGGGAATCAAATAAATGACAATTGTAATATTATCGTATATTTTTCAACGTGTCGGATAATCAATGACAGATCGATCGCAGTCGTGTATTTTATCGGACATTTCGCTCATTCACTGCAGGCTCGAAATAGTTTATCATTTACTTTTGGTCTTCACCCCACAATCAACTACATACAATTTCATACCAACCTAGCCAGTTTTGTGCTGACAGTGTGATAGTGAAACTCCAAACTTTAAGGCCCCTTCTGGTTTGATTCACAACACAACAAAAAAATATTTTTTGAATGTTTCCTACACTAAATTAGTCAATTCCTACTAATTTTGGGGTGATAAAAACGAAAATAACAATGAAAAATTTTTATTAGCTCTGGTTTTTGAGATACACAGTACTTAATCTTAAAGAGTAGTTATACTATACGTGAAAAGTGAAAGTACATAAAACAATATTGTAATGTTTCTTTTAGAATATTTTAAGTACAAAATTAATAAAAAAAACATTATTCTTAGTATTTTGACAAATCAAAGAAGTTTGTACCACCAAATTTCAATTAAGGAAGCAAATCTTTTTGACGCTGTCTGAACTGAGATATTTTCACATCATGTTTTAGAAGATTCCACTGTTGTAGTCTTGACCCTAACAGCTCAGCCTTTTCCTTAGACAAGCGAAGCTCTCTTATAAGGTCACTCAACTCTGCTTGACTAATTCTGTGCGGATCACTAGACCTATCGCTTACCTCAAAATCAGGGTCATAGGATGTAGGAGGATGGGTTGCTCCTTCTGAACAGTCTTCATCACCTTCCTCTGAAATTTCATAGTTTTGGGGTGGAGAAGGGACTGGCAAATTGTCTGAGTGTGGTACAGGCCGAAGAGCAGATGGGAGATTAGGGTATTTAACCGTTCCTCTTTTCTTCATAGATAAACCTTGCTTAATGGGAGGAGTTAAGCAGAAATAACAGTCGTCTGTATGATTGGTAGGCTCACGCCAAACCATAGGTACTGCAAAAGCCATTGCCCGGTTTTTATTTTTCAGCCACTCTCGCAATATGACGGAACAAGAATTACAACATATATGAGGAGCCCATGATTTATCTTGGTCCCCAACTTTCACACCAAAATAATGTTCATAGGCTGTCTTAACGATAGGTGTCATTTTACGTTTCTGAGCCTTAAATGTTATTTCACCACATATATAGCAAAAGCTATCGACAGAATTCACACACTTTCGAGGCATTTCAGATCAGCACTTAAATTGATTTAAAAATCAACTTCACACGATAATTTCAATAGCAACCACGTGCGTACAATTGACAAACTCACATAGGTTATGTTTACTACTTAAGAACAGCTGATGAGAGGGGTGTTATGTAAACAAACATGTGTACCAACTGTTGGTGATGAAATATTTCATTTGTTGGAAACTCAATATACATATATATAATATAATGATACTATATCTTGAAAACAAGAGCTAATATATAATTTTTATGGTCACTTTCGGTTTTAACATGTGGAAATACATTAAAATCATCTAATTTCAACCCCGAAACAAAAACTTTGTTGTGTTGCATTATGATTCAAACTGCCGCTATTGAATTTCACTTATAGTTGTTGGTAACCTAACAACGTTGAATTTCAAGTTTTTTCAATGTTTTTTTCTTTGTATTTGCAATTCTCCCCTTGTTATTCCACATTAGATGTTCGATATTATATTTTTTATAGTCTACAAATTAAATCACTTGAAATGAATACCCACATCGACCTGTTGCGACTAGTATAGCGAAAATAGGTTATGAGGTCCTTTTGGCTTCGTAAAATGATCAACTATGCATTTTGACATCTAAACGAATCCATTGATGTCAAAATTATCGGAATCGGACGACCGGAAGTGAAAACCGGAAGTGACCTGTTTTTGACGGTTTTGAAACCTTCTCACCCCAAGGAATCCAAAAATACCATATGTTTCAGTATACGATGATTTTTTCATTTTTTGACAATGAATTCTGAGTTTTGAATCAAACTTCTGCAACTGGATTACACTCGTAGTTGTTCATAACCCAACTTTAAATTCCAAGTATGTTCAATGATTTTCTTTGAATGTGCAATTTTTCCTATGATATTTCACATTGGACGTTGTATATTATACTTTTCATAATCTACAAATGAAATCATTTGAAATGAGTACCCACATCGGTCTGTTGCTGCTAGTATAATGAAAATAGGTTATAAGGTCCTTTTGACTTCGAAAAATGATTAATCATGTTTCATGGCATGTAAACGAATCCATTGATGTCGAAATCATCGAAATCGGACGACCGGAAGTGAAAACCGGAAGTAGTCGTTTTTTGGTGGATTTGAAACCTTCTCACCCTAAGAAATCCAAATATATCCTATGTTTCAGTACACGATGATTTTTTCATTTTCTTTGTCAATAAATTCTGCATTTTGAATCAAGCTTCTGCAATTGGAATAAACCTATAGTTGTTGATAACCCAACATTTTTTAATTCCAAGTTTGTTCACTGATTTTTGTCGAATTTGCAATTCTTCCTATGCTATTTCACATTAGGCGTTGGATATTATATTCGTTACGCCATCTTTGTTTTTTCTCTGTCGGTACACTCTGTATTCGTTTCCCTTCCATTTGATGTACTGTACGTTGAGATTCAACTACCATTAACAAAGATTTGGCTTAGTGCCTTTATGACATGTTGTGCCATCTTCAATTTTTCTTCGTCGATGAATTCTGCATTTCTT
Organism: Leptinotarsa decemlineata; assembly: GCF_025532065.1. Lineage (NCBI taxonomy): Eukaryota > Metazoa > Arthropoda > Insecta > Coleoptera > Chrysomelidae > Leptinotarsa > Leptinotarsa decemlineata. The sequence continues at coordinate 1,534,267 of NW_027412727.1, read as the reverse complement.
ATCCTTTCATTCGACGTGCTGTACGCAACGATCCGATCATTATTAGCGAATATACAACCTAGAGCCCTTCTGACAGTTGTGCTATTATTTCTTGTAATAATTCATTTATTATCACACACGAAACCACCTCCCACGCTGACTACGTCACTTTCAAGGTTTTAATGTTTTATCACTATTATTATCATTATTATTATTCGACCCACATTCTCCAGTTCAATTTCATCTAGCACAATCAATCGAGCGATATTTAATTTCTCCATTCTGATTAGCTGGCTGACACTACTCTGTAACAGAAGTTAGGTTGAGTGTTCCACAAGGTTCCGTTCGAAAGTCTGAAAGTTCGCAAAATGAATCTTCATACGATAAAGCATGGACTTTAGTCATTTCCTGATGATGCTTCCTTGGTTAGCGGAACGCGTTAAATGATAAATGACTGTCATATTGAAACACGAAAAACCGTTACGACAATAACGATGAGACGATAACGGAAAAGGATCGAAAACGCACGCAGACGATTTAAAACGAACGAAAACGGTCGAAAACGCACGCAAAACGACCGCACGCAAAACGGTGGCATGCAAAACAGTCGAAACGTTTGTAAAACGGTCGCTTTTCCCATTTCCGAATATTAATTCCACAATACGTAACTCCTCGACACATTTGGTGCCATCTCCTTCTTCTCCTGATGATGCTAACTTTGTTAACAAAGATACGAGAATAAAATGATTGGAACGAGAAAATAACTTTTTAAAAAGAATTTATTTTACAAACTAGAGACGACTGTCTCTTACGAGAGCTACAAACAGAATGATTATTAATATAATGTTAACTGGATGCTAACTGCATGTCGAGATAAGGGATTCCTGGAATATCTCTTACTCAGCTGAATCTCCGTGTGAATGGCCGTGTCGTGGGAACTATGACCACGTAACTCCTCCCTCCTTAGGCCGAAAAAATAATGGAATTATTTTGGCGGCTTGGAACCATATCTTCGTCATTGGAATTTTCTTCTTTTTGGGGTGTTTTGAAGCAACAACATCCCAGTATACGGGTTTTAATCCAATTTTTCTTAAAAGCTGCCAATATCAGGACAATTATTGTGATAGTAACTCCTGCAAAAACGCCAAAAATGGTAGTGTTATTTTCGGAGTTGTTAAATTTGTGGATTGGTTTCAATCGTTCCACTATATTGTTGATTTCGTAGAGTTCTTCAAAATTGATTCTCGAGAAATTTTGTGTTTCATATATTGTTGACTTCTCGATATTTTTCATTTCAATTTTAGGTAAGATCAGTGGCTTGCCTGTTCCTATTTTCACGTTGTTGGTGAAAATCTTGTTTCTCACTTCAATTTGGCAATTTTTCGGGATCTTGACTAGGGTGGGCGCTTTTATTTCCAAATATTGATCGGTTTTACACTTGGAAAATATTCTTTCGCTCTGTATCGGAATTACCAGGATTTCTTCTTGAGTGATTTGTTCGATAATCGACTCTGCCACATTGATTGGAAGAGGCTGACAATTATCGGCGACTTTGCCTTCGATCAGGTGGGATGTGCATTGGTCTTCGGAAAAGTAATCTTCTGGACAATAATACGTTTTCTCTAATACTGGGCATGGACTGTCTTCGAACTGGATATTGTGGTTTGCTCGTGCCAAATATGGGTATTTTGGGATAAAAATACTGTGATTTTGGATGATAGGATAAAGGTGGAAAAATGTAAGAACTTCGTTTCCGACAATAGGAACGTGTATTGCGAAAACTATTCTGTCATTCGAAAAAGTTACTTGTGCACCGAAAAATTGATAATATGTCAACATACTTTCAAATTTCGGGATTTTTGAATCAGAGTTGATGTTGCTTAAATAATTTATTATTTCTTTCAGTTCAGAACTAGGTATTATTGAATTGTGTAAGGTATTTAACTTTGCAAATGTGATAGCATCTTCTAGATTATCGATAAAAGTAATCATATTTTGGCAGTCAAGGGTTATTTGTGAAACAATTCCTTGAAAACTAATGTAATTCGTCAGGTCGCCAATAGTTTTTTGAACTGCAACTTGAAATGTTCTCAGACTGTTTTCTAATTTTTCTTGATTTGAATTCAAAATTTGGATAGTTTTATTATAGTGATTGATTAATTTTTTGGACAGAGAGATTTGCATGTTGCATATTTTCTTGGTTACGTTCTAATATAGCGATACTTTCGTCGTATCGTTCACCATCATCAGCATCAAGAGTACCGAATAACCAATTTTCGATTTTTCCAATAACATTTATCATACCTCTTTTAATACGGATATGGGGTTGGAGGTTTTCTAATTTCTTTTTTGTCATATCAATAAGATATTCGGTTCTGACTAGCAGGCTATATGCTAATCCATGATAGGAAATTGGATTATTAATTGTTCCCTTATCAAAATTATTTTTGATTATTTGGAAGTAGTCGTCTAGTTTGTTTAATTGTTTTATAATAGAGCTAAGTTCTATGTAATATAAAAATGTATGTTTGCTGTATATAATTCTTGCATTTCCCAGCTGTATGGAAAGGATGGGGTTGGTTATAGGGGTTATTTGAATATCGTCACTTTGGACTCGGAGCACGTGAAGTAGAAGGTATAGCGGTATCAACACGTGTATCTTCATGTTCTTTTACTCCCTGTAACAAAAGTTTTTTTGAAATTTTTGGTTTTCTGGCTATTGTTTTGTGGTAGGTGCCTTTATTTGTTTTGAGTTTTATATCGGTCTCTTCAATAATTTCAGTTTTCTTAAATTTCGGTCGATCTTTATTTCGCGCCTTTGTTCTAATATACGCAACTTGTTGATTTGCAAACTCTGGGGGTTCATTTCGTTGGGTATTTCTGTTTTCAATGACTTTTTCTTTAGTAATTTGGTTGGAATTTTGAATAGATTGATACAGTTTTTTGACATTTTCTTTGTGTTTTTGAACGTAATCGGAAACAATTATACGATCATTTAAATCAAATGGGTCTGTGTTATTAATATGACCTTTAATTACTTCGAAAGGTGTAAATTTGGTAACACTATGTATTGAATTATTATAGCCAAGAACAGCTCTTTTCATCAGCTGTTCAGGTGTGAACGATTTTCCTTCTTCCTTTAAGCATCGATAATGCTCAATCAGTGTTGAATGAAATCTTTCAACTGGTGAATTAGAATTACTATTTTTTGAAGTTGTGTAATGCAGCTCAATGTTATAAATTTTACAAAAATTTTCTAGATCTTTATTTTTGAATTCGGTGCCTGAATCAGCGGTTATTTTGAGTGGTAAACCGTGATGGGTAATAAAATTGAGTAGATTTTCGACTACTAAAACTCCGGTTAAGGATTTTAATGGATATGCCTGACCGTATCGTGAAAATGTGTCGATAATTGTTGAAAAAGTTTCGTTTGAAATTTTGAATGTATCTATGTGAACATGCTCAAATGGCTTAGAAGTTGTAGGTGTTAGGTTGAATTTAATTACAGGAGGATTCCGATCGTATTTATTTTTCTGACATGTTTCGCAATTATTAATATAATTTTGTATGTCTTCTGCCATTTTTGGCCAATAAAATCGTGAACTGAGGGATGTCCTCATTTTATTTATGCCTCTATGGCATGTTTTCTTAACGTGATAACATTTAAGTTTCTCTTTCTGTTCTTTCGATGTTTCTACATCCTCTAAGAATGTTGGACAATGAACAATTTTGAATGAAGAATTCTTGAGTAAATTTTGGATTGTTGTATTGAACATTTGTGAGACTGCTGGATTTTTAAAATGGAAGGCAAATGTTTGTTTTGGATCGATATATTCTTTAATAAGTTCAACAATATTCTCGCTCAGGTTTTTAGAGGGTATGGTAATATAAGATCGCAAATTCTCGAATACCTTTTCTATTCTACATTTAAGTTTTTCTATGTCACCAATAGCTACAATTATTTGATTTTTATATGTATTAACTGGTCTTTCTGAAATGGGAATTTGAAAGGCAGGGTCTTCGAGAGAAGTGTGAACGGTTTGTGAATCCGATGTTTTTTCGATTTCGTTTAATTTTGGGGGAACAATTTGAATATCAGATAATATGTTAATTTGTTTTTTTGGTTCTTGCGGTTCCAGGACTTCATTGAGAACGTCGTTGTCTAAGACTGGAATATTATCGTTATTCAAATAGATGTCGATAAGTTCGTTTATGTCTCCAGGATTATTTTGAACTGAAAGTGTTTCGATAGCATTGAAGTCATTTGTGTGAGGATTTCTGGAAAGAGCATCAGCTGCTTGGTTGCATTTTCCTTTCTTATATTTTACAACATAGTCGAATTCCTCTAATTTCAAACGCCATCGCACAAGTCTTGAATTAGGTTCCTTTAGCGAGAAAAGCCACTGAAGGGGTTTGTGGTCTGAATAAATTGTAAACTTTCTGCCGAAAAGGTATGGTCTGAAATATTTGCAGCTCCATACAATCGAAAGAAGTTCTTTTTCGATAGTTGAGTAATTAATTTCAGGTGGGTCAAGTGTTCGAGAAGCGTAACAAATTGGGTGTCCATTTTGTGACAAAATGGCGCCAAGGGCGTAATTTGAAGCATCAGTTGTGACTTCAAAGGGTTTTTCAAAATCGGGGTATGCGAGAACCGGTTCTGAAGTCAATACCGATTTACAAGTATTGAAACATTCGATAAATTCTTTAGTGTGTTCAACTTTTGCGTTCTTTTTAAGACAACTTGTGAGAGGTTTTGTTAGTTTTGCGAAGTTGTTTATAAATTTTCGATAGTATCCCAATAGTCCTAGGAATGACTTTATTTCTCGTTGTGTTTTAGGGATTGGAAAATTTTGAACAGCTCTGATTTTCTTTGAGTTTGGTTTTATGCCTTCGGGCGTAATAACATGACCCAAAAATTTTACCTCTTTTCTGAGAAACTCCGATTTATCCAGTTGGATCTCAAATTGTGCCTCTCGTAATTTAGAGAAGACCAATTTCAAGTTTTGGATGTGTTCTTGGAGTCCAGTGCTAAAAATAATTATGTCGTCCATGTAGATCATGCATACCTTATTCTGTAGGTCTTTCAGAACCTCGTCTAATACGCGCTGAAGACTTGATGGACCGTTCTTAAGGCCATACGGAAGTCTCAGGTACTCGTAGTGTCCGTGCTCTACATTAAAAGCCGTTTTTTGGATTGAATTTTCGGCCATCTCGATTTGATGAAAACTGCTTGCCAAATCGAGGGTGCTAAAGTACTGAGCTCGTCCCAGTTTATCTAAAATGTCGTTTATGTTTGGGAGTGGGTAACGATCACTAATGGTTTTATCATTAAGTTTTCGATAATCGACTACCACTCGCCATTTTGGCTTCCCGGAAGCGTCCATCTTTTTTGGAACTATCCAGACCGGGGAAGACCAGGGACTACAGCTTGGTCGTATTATATTTTTTTCAAGCATGTCTTTTATTTGACGCTGAACTTCGCTCTTATGAACGTATGGATACCTGTATGGTCTGGTATGTATGGGTATTTCGTCTGTGGTCTTGATTTCGTGTTTGACCTTGGAGGTGAATGTTAATTTATCTCCAGGTTTCAAAAATATGTCTGAAAATTCTTTACAGAGTTTCAGTATAGCATTTGTTTCTTCCTTGTTCATGTGGTCTGTACGTATCAAATCAGCGATATTAATTTCGGTTGCCAGTTTAGGTGAGTCCGTCCTTGTATTTTCGAAAGTTTCGTAAGAATACATTTCGAAAGTAGAGGATTGAAAGCTCTCTACAGGAAGTGGTTGTATCAATTTCACTGATATTGTTCTATCGGTGGGGTTTTGTACTTCCATAAGGGCGTAACCATTTTTTGAAGTTGTCAATATTTGCGGAATGAAAAGATCATTGAGTGTTCCCTCAAGGGTAAGAATTTCACCTTCAGGAACTGTGACAGGCAGATATTTAAGTACTCTTTCTTGTGGGTTGACAGAGAAAGAAAAACTCGTATCTGTAGACTGTCTGAACTTGAAAGGAATTTCAACATGATTTCCTATCAGTCTCTTATTCACAAGGTCTATATTCAGATGCATATTTATCAAGTCTGATAATCCTAAAACTCCGTCAAAGTAATCGTGGAAATCAAATAAAATAAAAGTAATTTCATACTTTGTGTTGAACTCTGGAAAAGCAGGTATCGAGGCTTGGTACCTTACTTTCTGACTTCCTAAAGCCGTTTTAATAATAGTATTTGAGTGATAAATTTTGTTTGGGAATAATTTTTCAATAATAGATGGTTTAATAATCGATCTAGAACTTCCAGTATCGATTAGTAGTTTAATAATTTTATTTTTGAGACTAACTTCGACATAAGGTAATGCATTGTTACAAAATGCATTGATTTCAGCTAAGTATGATCTTCGAATTGGGTTATTAAATGAAAATTTCCAGTTTCATCACAATCTACGTCGCTTAAGTATTCATTCTGAAAATTTGGTTCGTTTTCTGAATAAACAGCATTTTCTGAAGTGTATGCTTCTTCACTAAGGCTCGGATTATCATAAAATTGTTGATCTGTGTCATTATATTGGGGAAATTCATCGTAATCGTTAGAAAATAATTCCTCAGATATAAAATTCGGTTTTTGACTTGCGGTAAACATTTTTTGAGGGTTTCGGTAATTATTAGGATTCCTAAAAGTGTTGTTTTGTTGAGAAAAAGGTCTTTGAGACATTTTTGTTGGGTTTCTTGATGTAGTGGACATGGGTTCCGGTTTCGGTAATTGATTAGGTGGAATATTTTTTGGTTTAAAAACATTCTGAGGAGGTCCGAAAACTTCTCGGTTTGTAGGGTATCTTTGCGGTGGTAATTGTCTATGTTGGATATTAATTGGTTGGCTAGGCCAATTAGGTCTAGTTGAAAATTGTGGATTGAAAAAATGTTCATTTTTTGAAAAATAATTTGGGTTAGAAAAATTTTCGTTTTGAAAATTTTGTCTTTGATGTTGTATAAATCTAGGGCCATTTTGGTTGACGTTTGGTATGATGGATTGTCTACCGAAAGTATTGAACTTTGATTTATAATCGTTTAACGAACCATACATTTTTTCAAAATTTTCGAACTCGTTTACGTACGCTATGGCGTCTTCCAGTGAGGCTGGCTTTTTGAGATGCATATTATTTCTCAAAATACCAGGACAACCAGCAATGAAAGTACTGAGGGCTACTTTATCGTAGTGAGTTGTTTGGTAAAGTTTTTCTTCTGGAGTTAAGTCTGGGTTGTTACTGACTCTTTGAACTACATTACTTTTGATTAATTGAATTCTACTACCGAAAGTCATTAGGTCTTCTCCTCTATGGGGTCGACTTCTAGTTAATTCTTGAACTAAACAGTCCAAATCTCTCCTATCCGAAAAACATTGTTTCAGAGCAGATTTTAAGGCATCCCAAGTATTAAGTTCGGTTCTGTTACCAACCATATACTCGGCTTTACCTGTCAATTTTTCTTGAATACATTCAAGAACGTGTTCATTAAGTGAAGCATCATTAAACACAATGTACGCGTTAACTATAGCATCGCATCTACTGATAAATTTGTTCAATGTATTGCTATCACCATCAAAAGTTTTTAAATTGTTCATTCTAGATTTGAAAAGGTTCCAATTTATTTGAGTTGGTTGGGGCGGAACTGGTGGAACCATTGTGGGTTGAAAAGTATTATCAAAATTTTCAGTATTATTTGCTGAACTTTCTTGAAATGATAAACTATTCAATCGTGATAAAATATCTTCAATTTCACTCATAAATAAATAATTGTTTTTCTCAATAAATACTTTCTTAAAATTACTCGTCTCGAATAGACAACAGTTTGTTCGCAATGAACGACACTATATATCTTCGCCGAAGTCCTTATACAGAGGGTTCGTGAAGGCAAGAAGGAAATATTTGGCACTTACTTGTAAGTTCCAGTTCCTTCTCTGTTGATTCCTTGCAGCTTCCCTGGGGCTCTGTCGTCTCCTTGTCCGCTCGTTCTGGGTGGTCCTCGAAGGATTCTTGTTGAATTTGTGCTGAAGGGGTTGAAACTCCACGACGCAAGAAGTTCGTTTTCACGCTGCACAAATCCTACCGACTGCGCCAATTAAATGATTGGAACGAGAAAATAACTTTTTAAAAAGAATTTATTTTACAAACTAGAGACGACTGTCTCTTACGAGAGCTACAAACAGAATGATTATTAATATAATGTTAACTGGATGCTAACTGCATGTCGAGATAAGGGATTCCTGGAATATCTCTTACTCAGCTGAATCTCCGTGTGAATGGCCGTGTCGTGGGAACTATGACCACGTAACTCGAGACTTCCGACATGTTGGAACGCTAGATTTCTGTTGAATCGATATGTTTTTATCTTAAATGATGTATTTTGAAACGCCCTGTATACACATTAATATCATATTTTGAACCGACATGTTTTATTCCTTAAATGATATATTTTGACGCACCCTGTACACTTCGACGTCATATTTGTTTTTCAATGATGTATTTTGAGATACCTTGTACACATTGAGGGATCGCACGTTGAAAACTTACAGCCTCGTGGAACTGTTATGTTTTTTCTTAAATGGTAAATTTTGACGCACCCTGTACACTTCGACGTCAATTTTGTTTTCAATGATGTATTTTGAGACACCCCGTGTACAATGACGGATCGCAGGTTGTCATATTTTTTCTTAAATCTGATTCATTATTATAAAATATATCACTTTCGCGCTTCCAATTTTCGTCGAGTAGTTCACGATTAATTCCAAAACCAGCAACGCTACATTACTCCATACACATTGATTTATTGTACAACTGGCAACGCCGAACCTGCCATTCTGGCATGTATTCACATTTGACAGATGCAGTCTTATGAGTCTAGTGTTTACAGTGTCCTTCTTCAACCAATAGATAGTTCAGCTAGTGACTTATAGATGACTCTGTGTGTTCTATAACTTAATTTTCAAACCGGCAACGCTACATTACTCCATAAACATTGATTTATTGTACAACTGGCAATACCTGCTTGCACTAGCAACCGGTAAAACCTCGATCTCCATCTCTCTTTGCATCGATTACGTCACACGCGCCTCTCGCTCTTACACACACATACACATCTTTACATGAAATAATAATTATTTCCCAAATCTAAGTATATTTTCCTATCTTCAATATGATAATGACGATTACAATCTACGGAAATCAAAAATAAAAATGCTGTCGAGTATAATGAATGAGTCAATTTCGGTCCCGACAAAACTAACGCTATAAATACTTAACATTCGCAGTTAACTTCAATATCTTACGATGGTGTAGAGGCTAAGGAAAATGTCTACGGCGCGGACGACCCAGGTTCGAATCTCATAACTATAAACTTTTTTTTAATTAAAATCACGTGACAAGGAGGCCTGAGCGCTGATGCGGAATCCCAAGGGGGCCGAGGGGTGAGGAAGAGTCGCAAGAGGGCTTGAGCGGTGATGTGGAGTACTAAGGGGGCCGTGAATGCTTGAATCGCTACGAAACTCGTTCCATCCGGCGTCGATGACGTCACACGTTTTCCCCACTCCTGTTTAAACCAAAAATTGCAGAAAGTTTAGCTCCATAAGAAAATACATGGGATTTTGTGCCAGAACATACGTTGTTCATCTACCGGGCGTGATAGCTGATTGGTTGATTGAATGACGGTAAAAGTGGAAAAGTGGAGGTGGTCTGAAGTGGGCTTTGAAGGCTGAGCCTCAGTTTACACATAATGGACGTCTGGTAGAGACGAGGCGCTGACCTTTACTCCTTTCGTGTGAAGTGGGCCTGAGGTCCAAAAAGGTCCAGAATGAACCTTAGCCGTTTTCCCATGTTAATCGCCATAAGGAATGGGCCAGAACTCCTATAGCCTATTTACTAATCTCGATATTTTATCCGCTATCAGCACGGTTTTCGACCTGGTCTCTCCTACAGAAAGAGCTCGCCAGAGTGAAACCTGGTATACATATGCTGTTTACAGAATCCGGTTTTTTATTTATCTCAGTCAAACAGAACATAAAAATATGTGTCGCAATGAAGTTCGTTTATCTTGTACAGATTAATGCTAGCAATGTTGAGAACTGAAAAATTCGGTGAAAAAGAATTACAGTCTATGTTTTGGTCGATTCCTTTTTCACAAACTCAAAAAGAAAGTTATACACGTGCCCCAAAGGGCCAAATCTTAGGATCCATAGCCTTTTCAAAATTATTTTCAAAAATTTAAATCTGGAAGGAATTATAAATACTAGGGTATTTAGGAGTAATACTTTCACATTTCACTTCAGGGAAGTGCATTTTCAACAGTACCATTAAATCATTAGGCGAGGTCTGCAAATCAATTCTGTAAACTTGTAGATTTGTCAATTTGGGGGAACATTTTATACGAGAATCTCCATCATAACTTCCGACAACCATTTTTCGTCTTCGCTTTCTTCCGATCGCTTCCTTCCACTGCCCATCTTGCTGGTTTTCCGTGGTGGTGCTAGATGATCCCGACGGTGTAGGTGTGACATTTTTATCCGACTTATCGGAGTTTATGTCAATATATTTTCTTAATTTCAATGTATTCTCGACCTGGTTTATTCCATCACTCACATGTTGATGATTAATAACTGTTTATTGTTATCATCTATTTTATTTTTATCCGTAGTGTCAGCTTTTTTCGATGGTTTACTTTCGGCCTTGTTTTTTGGATCTACTACCGAGTTAATGGCCGATGGTTTTTGCGTTGAAAGATGTGAATCTGTATTGACCACTTTTAACAGATTTATATGATCATTCACATTTTTTATTTGTTCTCGTAAATCACGAATTACGACGTCTTTCTGATTTATTATATATTTGAATAGATTGAAGTCCACCTCATAGTATTGGTCAACCATGGGATCAAAAAAACCTTCCATATCACAGGACTTCGTGCTCACACAGCAGTTTGTCACATACTTGCTGATGAATTTCACATTTTGTTGTTTTGCACAACCTGGGTGATATACGTTGTGACACTTTTCACATTTAAAAACTTGTTTCACTATAAAGTGTTTGCATTCATTGCCATTATTGAGAGATGTGTTCGACTGTACGTCAGACTCGCCCGCCATATTGCAATTTTGTTTAATTTTACAATTTGCCTTATCTATTAATTTTACAATACTTATATCCTCATGAAATAGTTAGTTGAATCTAATATTTGAAAGTTATAGCCATATTTATAAAACCATTTATGAGCTATATAGAAGGTAATTTCACAATATTGCCTATCTACTTGTCCGAAATTTATTTTTACAATGTGTCCTAATGTGACAGTCAGTAAATCCAATAATATTATTTTAAAAAGTTATATATGTTGTTTGGTATTGGTCTGTCATCGTTATTCATAATATTATGATGTTTACAAGTAAACATTTTTTTAATATTTTATAATCAGCATGGCTGCTAATTATCAAAAAAATAGTTTAAAAATAATGAATGAAAATTCCAATGAGAAAAAATGGCAACGTACATTGAGCGAAAAATACAGGGTGTATCAAAATATATCATTCAAAAGGAAAATATAGAAATGTTCGAGAAAGGTTAATGCAGTCAAGGTGCTTCAAAATGATTTCATGAAAAATAAAGGATGAATAGATAAATATCATTGGGTTCACTCCCATATTGCTTTCAATTTGAGGGCCATCGGTAAACAGCTGTTTCAGTGTATTCCGTTTGAAAACGAATTGTGAATAACCAAGATAGGTACTTGATAAAAATTTTTGCCTAAACGCAAGAGAGACATGTGTGGAACCACCTTTTGGTGTGAAACCCAAGTCAACTTGCCAGCAATGATATGAAATCAAGAAAGGTTGATGCAGTCAAGCTGCTGGAAAATAATTTCATGAAAATCAAAAGATGAATGGATTGTAACATTTGGATCACTGAAATATTTATTTAAATTTAAGAGCCACTGGCAGAATATTGTTTCAACCTATTGGGCATCGTCACTAAGTTACGTTTACGCCTCAGCAGTGGTGTGGTTCGTAATGTATTCTCGTATTGAGAAACAAATTTTATATTGAATAACTCCTTCACAACTTTAACGTTTCACACACTAAAAGATTCACTTCTTTCAAAGCTTCAATAAAAATTGTAAATGCAGGTTACAAGTGACAAAACTGGAATGAGTAAAATGATGTCTAGTGTATATTCATAATACAATTCAAACAACGGTTTGAACGGTTTATACGGCATATACGGTATATACGGTTTATACGGTATAAAAGAGTATTCATGGTGAAAACGCAAGTTATCATAATAAATATTTCTCGGTAGAAAGCAATTCCGCATAAAAAGTATCAGTAGAAAGCAAGCCAGCATAAATACATCCCAAAATAACTGTTGGCTGCAGGGGAGGACTCAGAACGTGATTCCTCTTTCCTTGAGATGAAGACTGGGGTGGGTCTGGCTGGCCAGGCTTCATATCTTCCATCTGGGTTGGATGTTCACGTCGCTTCGACTTGTAATATTGTCACAGATCATATAGGTAGCAATTTTTATTGTAAAATGCTACTTCAAAGAATATGACGATGCATATGAAGGTGCAAAAAAAGGATGATAATCCATACAAGTATAGAAATGAAATAACTTCCAGGCTGGATCTCGTGGTGATGCTTGTGGAGTGAAAAACAGTTTGAATCTTCTTCATACTGGTAGAGTTTCTTCACTCTCATTTAGGATTAGGTAATGTTTTGGAGGTAATATAATTTTCATTATCGATAGCAAGGGTAAATGAAATAGGTTTTGAAAGTGATATATTTCAATATTGGAAAGTGAATTCATTTTCTCCATAGTGAATACTGTTTGAATTCCTAAGAAATTGTAGTAACTTTGTTGATTCTCAAACTTGACCAGTTGATTTTGTAAATGAAGAATATTCAATTCAATAATTTGATTCTGAAATGTTAATAATATGTTAGATTCAAGTAGGCAGAGAGTTTCGTTTGTTTTCATCATCATCCTCATGATCTAATGTTCCAAAAAGCCATTTATGTATTTTTCTTCCCAAACTTATGAATCCTCGTTTTTGGATGAAAAGTGATTGTATTATTCGTAACTAATAGTCAGTTTTCAATAACAATGTTTGTGTTTGTTGCAAGAGTGAATTAATTGAATATTTAACGTATTTCTTCTCCAAGTCATGTCAATATGAAACCATGATTTGTTTCTACTATCTACTAATTCTGTTACGTTTACTTACATAACTTAAATTGAAATTAATATTTTCTGCGTTTCTTCAAATTGTGCTTGGAATACTTCGAAGTTTATGTTCTGTTTTCATTGTGTGTTTGAGCGACGGGTTGAACGCTAGTGAAACGAGGGGCCAATTTGTCATAAGTTTGTTCTTTGTGATAAATTGTTTCGTCTGTTGTCAAAATTGGTGGTTTTTGTCGATTTTCGTCAATTTTTTCTACTTGTGTAGTCTCTTTATTATGTATTTCTTCATTAATTTGTTTGAATTTTCTATTCATAATTTCTTCATGATTTTGAACATATTTTGATATAATATCTTTTTCAGATATGACAAGGGATCTTTCGAAGAGAGATGTCGTGAAATGATTTCAAATGGTGTTTATCCGATAGCAGAATGAATACAATTGTTATAATGTAATATTGAATATTTCATCAAATTCTGTGGAGACTGTGTAGGGTTTTGTCTTGTTTGGGTTCTCACGTATTCAATCATTGTCGAATGCAATCTCCCAATATAACTATTCAAATTTGGATTTTTGGGAGTCGTGAAATGAATATTTATTTTGTGTAACTTACAAAAATCTTGAAAGTACTGATTATAAAATTCAGATTCTCCATCACATACTATTGTATGTGGTATATCATAATGAGAAATAAAAGTCAAAAGTCCATCAAGTATATTGATCCCATTTATTCCTGGTATTGAATTGGCTTGTGCAAATTTCCAAACAGTATCAATAATTGTGATGAATTTCTCTTTTGATATAGATAAAGCATCTATATGAATTCTTTCGAAAGGTTTAGTTTCTATAGGGATTGGTTGAAACTCGAATTCATTGGGTTGCCGTTCATATTTTAATTTGTGACAAATATTACCGTTATTCATAAAATTTCCCGCGTGTTTATTCATATCAGGCCAATAATAATTTTTTTTCAACGATTCTAAAATTGTAGTTATTCTGCGATGCCCAGTTTTGTGAATATGATAAAAATTTATTTTGTCTCTGTGTTCGCTTTCTTGTTCAATATCTTTCAGCATATTTGAATCATATTAGAACATACAATTATTTTTGAGTTTATTCTCAATAGTTTATCTTGCATAGTTGTAACAAAAATTCTTTCATGTCCTTTATCGGAAAATGCAAATAGTTCTATCTTCAATTGAATTTGCTATGAGTTCTTCAAGGTCAGTATCAGGATGTCGTTTTCTAAGACTGATGAAAAATCTGTTATTTTCAAATATTTTTTCTTTGCGACACAGTATTGCTGGGATAGGGTCTATTATTTTAACGATCATTTGGTATTTGTGATAGTTTAAAGCTTTATCTGAATTGGGAAAAGTTAATAGAGGAGCTTCGTCAGCCGTATGGGCTGTTGATGCATAATTTTTACATTCTTGAATGAAATGTTGAATAATTTCGCCTGAATCACCTACTTCATTTATGATTGAAGTTTTATAAGAAGGCATCGGCCTCTCTTTGCAATTTATATAATCAATTTCATATTCATACTCAGATAATGAAAGTTTCCATCTTATCAATTTCGAAATATCTTCCAAACTATCCAGCCACTTCAAAGGTTTATGATCTGTTTTGATTTTGAAATGTCTCCCAAAAAGGTATGGTCTGAAATACTTTACTGACCAGACTATCGATAATAGTTCTTTTTCAATGGTAGAATAGTTGGATTCATTTGGATTCAAAGTTCTACTAGCAAAACATACAGGTTTTCCGTCTTAACATAAAACTGAACCTATAGCATATTGAATTGCATCAGTAATGAGTGTAAAGGTTTTCGAGAAATCAGGGTGTACTAGGATTGGATCATTACAAAGAAGTTTTTTACAAGTTTCGAATGCATGTACGAACTCTTGAGTGTGTTCAACCTCTTTACCTTTTTTTCAAACATTGAGTTAAGGGTTTTTTTAATTTTTGCTGGATTATGCATGAATTTTCTATAGAATCCTATCATACCTATAAAACTTTGGATTTCTTTGAATGTATTTGGAATGGGAAATTTTTCCATAGCTTTCACTCTCTTTGATTAGGTTGAATACCTTGAAGGGTTATAACATGTCCTAAAAATTCAACTTGCTTTCGTAAATATTCACTTTTGTCTGGTTGTATCTTTAGATTATACTCTTCAAATTCCCCAAATATTTCTTTTATATTGAAAATGTGATCATCTAACGTTGAGGAAAATATAATGACGTCATCCATATATACCAAACAAATTATGTTTATATAATCTTTCAAGATCTCATTGATCACACGTTGATACGTTGAGGGGGAATTTTTCAAACCAAATGGCATGCGCAGGAATTCAAAGTATCCTAAGTCAGTAGAAAAAGCAGTTTTTTCTATGGAGCTCTTATTCATTTGGTGAAAGCCGCTGGCTAAATCAAGAGTAGTGAAGTATTGGGCTTTTCCCAGTTTTTCTAAAATGTCATCAATATTAGGAATAGGAAATCGATCTTGAATTGTTTTATTGTTAAATTTTCAATAATCAATTACAATACGCCATTTTTGTAGTCCACTTGCGTCTAGTTTTTTTGAAACTATCCAAACTAGACTTCACCAAGGCTCTCGAACTTTTTCTTATAATACCGTCATTCAACATTTTTTGTATGATTTGTTTGGTTGCTTCTTTTTTGTGAATTTCGGGAAATCTATAAGATTTGGTATACATTGGTTCCCCGTCTGTCGTTTTAATTTCATGGGTGGTTTGAGTAGTAAAAGAAAGTGGTTGATCAGGGTAATGGAAGGCAGTATAAAATTTTTTGCAAAGTTTTTGGATTTTATATTTTTCTTCAGAATTCAAATGACCGAGACGCAATAAATTTTCAATTTCCGGTTCATTTGGGAATGAATAATCAAGGTCAATTTCAGCTTGATAAATTTCTGAATCGTCAATTCGATATATATGAAGTGGTTCTGTTAGATTCATATAAATATCTTGAGAACTTTAATTATGAGTTTCTACTAGTGTTTGGCCCTTTTCCTCATGTAGTTATGCCTTCTGGAACGAAACAGTTCTGATTCAAATTAATTTGTGGTACATAATAAGTTCCATTCACTGAAGTATCAACTGGAAGTTATAGTAAAGCAATCATATTCGGAAGGTGAACATTGTGAAACTTATATATTGATATCATTTTCATACAAATATCCTTCTGGAATATTCCAATTGAATCTCACGTTCTTAACATATTTAAAACTCACCAGTACATCAAAAAATGGGTGAAAATCAAAAAGTGTAAAAATAATTTTTATGTCAGACTGAAATTCTGGAACAGCTGGTATATGTGCTTCAAATTTAGAGGTTCATTGTCCACAAGACGTTTTTATTATATTTGTTGTATTATAAATATATTGAGGAATTTTTTTTGCCAAAGACGGATTTAAAAGTGAAATGTCAAGAAGAATTTTGAGTGGTCAAAAATTTTGAATTGAAATTCAATTACATGGTTCATAGACTTTCAAAGTATTTGGGTTTTTCAATCTTACTGTCACTGAATCATGGAAGGTAAATATTTCAAAAATGTTATCAGAATTAATTCTTCTATATTTCCTATTTGAGCAATTTTTCCATCCGCTGTAAGAGTACCATCGTTATCAATAGATGAAAAAATTTAATTTCTGAAATCTTGGCATCTAACACCAAAATTATATGGGCTTTCCTTTGGATTTGGTTTCAAGAAATGAAGTTCTTGTGGAAGACAAGTGAAAGATCTTTGATCCGAAAATGGAATTCTCAATAAATTTCTAATTTCTGTCCACGTAGTAAGTTCATTTCTACTCGAAAGCAATGTCGAAACTTTTCCTTTTAATTCACCTATTATACCTCTGAGAATGAATTATTTTATGACTTCAGGTTGTGTTTCATATTGTATAAAAGTCTCATCACAAGCAGCACAAAAATTTTTTTATTCGCAAGAGTCACCAGAAAAATTCGGCATGATTTCCAAAAAGAGTCTTAGCTGTTGATGATTAGTATCAAATGACATGGTTAATTATGTATTATTCAAGTTCAAATTTGGAAACCTTGATAGAGCGAGTCACATCCACATCACTGTGGAGAGCACAAACGTGCTGGGTTGAATTTTTTGGTTCATCGTCTTTTGACTTTTCCTCTAACACATGATAGGTTCACAAAAGAAAAACGTTCAATACAGGAAATAGCAGGAAATACCCCGAGGGGTATTGTAGATGACATGATTGGGAAAAAGAAGTTTAGGTTAAGAATGAACGAAATCCCGACTTTCAGAAAGGACAAAAACCAAGATAAATACATCTCAGTTCCATACCACCAATATACGAAGAACTTTGGGAAGATTTTCAAGGAACTAGGTATGAAGGTGGTTTTTAAAACAAGTCATACACTGCAGAGCCTTTTGGGAAGTCCAAAAGACAAAGTCGAGAATTCGGAAAAGTTTGGAATTTACGAAATTGAATGTAAGGACTGCGATGCAAAATATTATGGACTGACAAAAAGATCTAATAAAGTGAGATATAAGGAACACATAGCACACTTAAAATATGGAAGACCTGAAAAATCAGCAGTCGCCCATCATATTTTGCAACAAAACCATTCCATAGACTCCAGTTCTTTAAGATTAGTTAGACAAGTTAACAACAACAGGAACTAGATGCCTATGAGAGTGTAGGAATAAGTAAACATAATAATATTATGAATAACGATAACGGACCAATACCAAATAGCATACTATAGGTATAGCTTGTTGAAATAATATTGTTGGGTTTACTGATTACTACAAAAAGGCACATTGTAAATATATTTAGATAGGCAATATTGTGAAACTAATTTTATATAGCTGAAAATTGTTCTATAAATAGCTGTAACATTTAAACATACATAAGGACATATTGAAAAATAATAGAAAGGCCAATTGTAAAACTAATCTAGGGTGGTACACTTGTACGGGTGGTATTACTGATTACCTACCTGTATGATGTACCTGAATAGCATAAGTAGCTTTAGTTTAGAGTAGTTTCTAGTTTTATTTCCCTCGTGAAGATGATCACTTGGTGATCGAAACACGTGTCGAGGTGTAAAAATAACGATTTGTTGTTGGGAAAAAACTCCAGTAATATTCAAAGCGAGTCAAGATTAAAATTTTCTTCACTCTCAATGATTATGTTATAGTTTTGTTTTCTAAAAATGGCTCCTCTTTGTTCTTGTAGTTCACGGTTTATTTGTGGAATATTTCTAATTGCATCAAACATAAACAAAAAAAAAAAGAAAGTATTCACAAGAAAATGAGTTTTTCTCAGTGTAGGACGGAAGTTAGGATTTATGGGAAAGAAAATAGTGGAAATGAGAGACTTACGGCTAAGTTTTTCTGTTTGGTCCTTAATTCTACGTTGATATGTTCTGGATCTGGTTTTCTGTTTTCTTTTTAATCCTAAACCAATATTGGGCTTGCAGTTTGAATGGTTATTAGTGGTCCTCTGATTCGTCCCTCTGTTGCTGGATTTTCAAATTTCCACCCCGTCTCTGCAAGATGATTGGAATGCTGTCCACACTTGTAAAATCCAAATTCTTTTTTGAAAACTCGCAGGAGGTTTGTTGAAACACTTTTGGGCTTCCTTCTTTTTCGGAATTTGGTTGAAATGGTGGTTTTCGAATTTAGGCTTTCCAAAATCTGTCACCGACTGCGCCAGTTACGTTAATGCCCCAGCAGTGGTGTGATTTGTAAGGCATTCTCGTATTTTTAAACCAATTTTATATGGAATAACTCTTTTACAACTTTTACGTTTCACACACTAAAAGATTCACTTTTCTCAATGCTTCAATAAGAATTGTAAATGCAGTTTACAAGTGACAAAACTGGAATGAGTAAAATAGTGTCTAGCCTATATTTAGAATACAATTCAAACAACGACATGTCTATGCGGTATGGAAGAATATTCATGGTAAAAATGCAAGTTATCATAATGAATATTTCTCGGCAGAAAGCAATTCAGCATAAAAATTATCGGTAAAAAGCAAGTCAGCATAAATACATCCCGGAATAACTGTTGGCTACAGGGTAGGACTCAGCAACGTAACTACTACCGATCAGGCGGTCCTCGATTAGAAACAAAATGTTAATAACGAAGAGAAAGTACTTGATAAAAATAACTGCATGAACGCAAGCGAGATATAAATGAAACCACTTATTGGTGTGACACCCAAGTCAACTTGCCAGGTTTTATTGTCAGTGTTGGTTGGTTTGACTAAACAACTGAGAATTGCGGTAGTAGAAATTTGGGACGCTATCCTGGAAAGCCACCGAAAAACGAATTCACATGTTTCTAGAAATGATATGAAATCGGAAACATTTATTGCAGTCAAGCTTCTGGAAAATGATTCCATGAAAATCGTAAGATAAATGGATGAATAACATACTGATCACTGCCATATCGATTTCAATTGGAGATCCAACGTAAGACAGCTGTTTCAGCCTATTGGGCATCGTCAGTACCGTGCAGGTGGTCTTGACCCAAGTCAACTTGCCAAGTTTTTATGTCAGTGTTGGTGGTTTGATCAAACAACTTACAATTGCGGTAGAAGAAAGTTGGGAATATATCCTGTAAAGCCATCGGAAAACAAATCCACATGTTTCTAGGAATGACATAAAATCGGGAAAATTTAATTCAGTCAAGCTGCTTCAAAATAATTCCATGAAAAAATAAACACATTAAGTTTCATTCTGATCACTCCCATGTAAATTTCAATTCGAGAGCCACCTGTAAACAGCTGTTTCAGCGAATTGGGCATCGTCAGCACTGGGCAGGTGGTCTTTGATTGAAAATGAAATGTGAATAACCAAGAAAACTCATTGATGAAAATGACTGCGTAAACGCAAGCAGAATATAAGTGAAATCACATATTGATGTGACACTCAAGTCAATTTGCCAAGTTGTTATGCAAGTTTTCTATTAGTAGCCTATGCTTGAAGACAGGCAGTAAACAAATCTAAAGAAACGAAGTTCAAATGTTCAATACCGTCTCGGATACACCTACGCAGTAGGTAGAATGGAATGACGCCTATCAGAAAAGAACTACTTCACTGGTTAATACCACGAACGCCATTGGATTATATCCGGCAGGCGTCAGTGCAGGAATCTTCACAGAAAATTTCCTGCATATGCAATTAACAATACAACTGAAAGAGTCAATTCGACCTTCAATTTTGGAACGGACACATCTGCAGACCGGTTTCGGGCTCCTTAGCCACTCGTCAGTGCAAGATAGTGACCATCATCGACCTAAAGTCAATGATGATCCATGATTGAAAATCTAAATTCATTCACAGTATTTCATTCCTCGTCTCAAGTTGGAGCGAACATCAAAAATGTCACTCCATCTAGTGGACGAAGTATTTACCAACTGCATATCAGAAATTTGACCGATTCCTCTGAATGAGGAAGAAAGAAACTTTCTTATTAGTCAGTGGGCTATGCTTGAAGACAGGCAGTAAACAAATCTAAAGAAATGAACTTAAAATGTTCAAGTCCTTCTCAGATATACCTATCAATTATGAAATATCATTGACTTCAGGTCGATGATGGTCACTATTTTGCACTGACAAATGGCTAAGGAGCCCAAAACCGGTCTGCAAGTGTGCCCGTTCCTTAATTGAAGGTCGACTCTTTCAGTTGTATTGCGAATTACATATGCAGGAAATTTTCTGTGAAGATTCCGGCACTGACGCCTGTCGGATATAATCCAAGGCAGTTTGTGGTATTAGCCAGTGGAGTAGTTGATTTCTGATAGGCATCAGTCCGTTTAACCCACTGTATAGATATATACGAGACGGGCTCGAACATTCAAAGTTTATTTATTTATATTTGTCATGTAAGTGTTGGTGGTTTGATCAATCAACCGACAACTGCGTTAACAGAAATTTGGAAAGCTATTCGTGAATGCCATCGGAAAACAAATTCACAAATTTCTAGAAGTGATATGAAATCGAGAAAGGTTAATGCTGTCAAGTTAAATTTCTAGAAATGATATGGAATCGAGAAAGGTTAATGCAGTTATCTGCTGGAAAATATTTCCATGGAAACCAAAATATAAATAGATGAACACCATTCTGATTACCCCCATATTGATGTATACTCAAGAGCAACCGGTAGATAACTGTTTCAGCCTTCTGAACCGACAACAGCGGTAGCAGAAATTTGGGAAGCTATTCTGGAATACCATCGGAAAACGTATCCACATATTTCTAGCAATAATATGAAATCGAGAATGGTTAATGCAGTCAAGCTGCTGGACAATATTTCTATAGAAATCAAAAGATGAATAAATCAATAACTTTCTGATCACTGCCATAATGATTAAAATTCAAGATTCACCGGTAGACAGCTGTTCCAGCCTATTGAACATCGTCAGTACCGGGCAGGCTATTCTCGATTGAAAGCAAAATGTAAATAACCAAGAAATAACGCGTGAAAGCAAGGAATACATAAGTGGAACCACCTATTGGTGTGACTCTCAAGTTAACTTATCAAGATTTTATGTCAGTGTTGGTGGTTTGAAAAATCAACCAACCATAGCGGTAGCAAGAATTTAGAAAGCTTTCCTGAAATACCATCGGAAAACGAATCCTCATGTTTCTAGAAATGATATGGAATTGAGAAAATTCAATGCAGTCAAGCTGCTGGAAAATAATCCCATGAAATCAAAAGATGAATAGATAGGTAACATTCTGATCACTGTAATATTGTTCAATTAAAAAGCCACCAGTAGACGACTGTTTCAGCCTATTGGGCATCATCATCAACCGGAAAGGCGGTCCTCGATTGGAAACAAAATGTGAATAACCAAGAAAATTACATGATAAAATTAACTGGGCGACAAGACAAGGGAGACATAAATGAAACCAGCTATTGGTGTGACACCCAAGTCAATTCACTAATTTTCATGTCAGTTTTGGTGGTTTTATCTATCAATAGACAACTGCGGTAGCAGAGATTTTTCAAAGCTTTCCTGGAATGCCACAAAAAAACGAATCCATATGTTTCAAGAAATGATATGAAATCAATAAAATTCAGTGCAGTCAAGCTGCTTCAAAATAACTCAGTGAAGAAAAATGAATAGATGAGTACCATATAGGTCAATCCTATATTGATTTCAATCAAGAAGACACCGATAAACAACTTTTTTTGCCTATTGGGCATAGTCAGTTCCGGGAAGGCAGTTCTCGATTGGAAACAAAATGTGAATAACCAAGGAGAGTACTTGATAAAAATAACTGCGTGAACGCAAGCAAGACATATGTGGAACCACATATTGGTGGTTTTCGCTCGATAAAATTGTTTTTTCAGCTAATCTTTAAGCTGTTACTTTCTGATCTGTTTACTAGTGATTTCCAGTTCGTAATCTGAAATCACGAACTAGAAATCACTAGTCATCGATGAACCATCAGGATCAATAGACCTCTGGAGAAGCCAGCCACTCGTGTTAGGATACAGTTCCATAGTAAGACGGCCTTCAAACCCGAACAAGATCGTAACACTATCCAACTATGGTTCATTCAACGGAAACATCCGTTCTAGGTGGAATAATAAGAATGGATATTCACGGAGAGAAACCAATTTCCAGAAAATGTTCATAATAAATGTTTTATTGGGAATTTCGAAAATGAACATACTGGGTACTCCCTTTCACGATGAGCATCAGGACAGTGGAATGTATTTACATTTTTTATTAAATGCATGCTACTTAGATGAATTGCCACTAAACATCCACCGTGAAATACAATAGGGAAATATTAATTTATTCGCGAAAAACTGGATCGGAAACAATGGACCAATAGTCTGGCCAGCTCAATCCTCAGACCTCACTTCTTCAGATTTTTTTGTCTGGGGATACATGAAGGACGAAGTATTTCCGACAACTAGTACAAATATCGACTATCCCAAACAAATAAAAACATTACACCCATCCTGCTTGAAAAATGCATTCATCAAAGTGGTCGTCCGTTCGGGCATTCATTGCACTTTCTTACGTAGAATTTATTTTCTGTCTTGGTTTCATTTTTCCTCAAATATTCATCGTAAAATGAATTGTTGTTTTGTCTGATTATTGTCACTGATGATGCTATAAAATTATCGAGTGTGATATGCCTCTGAATTGCTATTTAATCACTTCATCAATTATTGTCATAAAAGAGTCAAGTCCGTTATGAAAAAAAAAGTTGATGGTGGCCGTGTTGTTATTGTTACTTATTCAAGTAACAGTTTATTGTGAGATTTTCACTAGACACTTCTCATATCGATATGATTAGTATGAAAACGCTTGATAAAGCTATCGAATAGCAAAACACAAATAGCAAAATGAATTGAAAATTTCAGAAACGAACTTTTATTCGTATCCTCTGAGAAGCAAAATTTGAAATTTGTTTCGAAGTTTATGTATATTAAGAAGTATACATTGTGTATATAAGCTGACCTGTGGCTCTTGCCCAAAACTGTATATTGGCCAAACAGGTAGATCATTTCCCAAAGAATTAAAGAGCACTAAAATAGTTTTGTGAATGGAAATACCAATTTCACATTTGCAAACCACCTTTTAGCAGGAGGAAGTGAGTTCAATCATGAACATAATGTGTTACATTTAGAGGAGAAGAGTTCGAAACTCAATCTTCTTGAATGCGGATGATCTACTGACAGGTCAATTAGGATTGAATAACTCCCCGTTAAAATATCAAGATATTTTTTCAAATGTGGAAACTGAGACATGTGCTCAGGTAATTCAACTCATTACAAACTTAGGTGAGAATCAGGTACTTGAAATATAGGTATTTCAAATTATAGAAAAAGGTATATCAAGCATTGATTATGTAGGATTAGTTATTAAAGACACGCCCGAACAAAAAATTGTATGGCGGAACAGGTGTTGCGTTTTATAAAATTGTTTAGTGAAAGTCGCTCAATAAA
The DNA here is from genome assembly GCF_025532065.1 of Leptinotarsa decemlineata. Classification (NCBI taxonomy): domain Eukaryota; kingdom Metazoa; phylum Arthropoda; class Insecta; order Coleoptera; family Chrysomelidae; genus Leptinotarsa; species Leptinotarsa decemlineata. The sequence continues at coordinate 1,510,077 of NW_027412727.1, read as the reverse complement.
GTGTTTTTTGTATATGTTAGCTATATATTTTTATCAATTATCGGCCAATTCCATCATATACAATGTGTATTTTGAAATAAGTAAATAATTGTAACAAAACAACTCATATATATATATATATATATATATATATATATATGCTGAACTGGTTTTTCCGGGTATTTGATCCGGGGAGATGAGGTCAACTAAGAAGAAGAAGAACGCAGGTAAAACTCAACAACATTTAAATAGTAGGTAGTAGAGGGTTTATGGACTACTCTATCTCTGAACACGTAACGAATACCATTTTACCATTACAGTAAGAAGTGAGTTGAGCAAGGTCAACAAACTTCTGAACACGTAACAGCACACCTTGATAATGACAAATGAGATTTTGTCGAAACGTCGGTGAAATTAGAGATAATATCACATACACGGATCAAATACCCGGAAAAACCAGTTCAGCATATTCCTATCCGTGAAAACTTCAGATTTCATATATATATATATATATATATATATATATATATATATATATATATATAAACAAAAAAATTATATGTAACTTGATCTCAATGTAAATAATGCTCAAAAATGAGATTTTGTTGATGTAAAATATATATAGCCACACGTAAACTAATTGCTGAGTATACATAGCCTCTGTTTCGCAAAATAAATATTTTTTTGAAAAAATTGACAGTCATAATTCAGTGTCATCAATCCGGCCCGCCATAGCCAATGATTTACAGTCATCAATCTGGCCCGCGACAGCCAATGATTACCTAATTGTTGTTACTATTGCTGTGATAAGGTGAAGAAGAAAACACAGAATGATAATCACTCGGTTTTACTTACTTGCAAGGTAAAACTCAACAACAGAAATGATGACAAAGAGAACTTAACTTAAGTATCTAAGTTTAAGAATATTAATAACTAACATATAATTGAAATGAATCACAGTAAAACAAAAACAGTAATGAGATTCATGTAATTGTGATTTTCCACCGACAATACTTTGTAGTTGTGGATCAATTTTACTTGTACCAATTATCAAAAGAGATTTAAGATGCTCATCGGTTAATTAAGATCTGTAAACATTCTTTGTGTACTTCATCTTGGAAAACGCTTTCTCACACAAGTAAGTAGTACCAAAAACAGAAAACAACCCACGAGCAAATTTATGCAAATTATCGAATTGTTCCGGAGGAAGACTCTTATAAAATTTCAACAAAGATGAATTTTGATATTTGTTCTTAAGCATATCACTGCACCGTAAATCAATGATTTCCATTTGGACTTCCGGAGCCAGGGTTTCAATGTCAGAATCAAAAGGATTTTGAAAAAGCTTAATTTCATTCGCAATGACATCAAAATCTAAAAAACGAGTTTCAAAATTTATCTTCAAAGCACTCAAAGTTTCGATTGCAAAATTGACGGAAAATTCAGTCTCTGTAGTGTGGCTGAATATTTCACATGTTTCAATTGCGTAATTGCGATTGAAATAGTATTATTTTCTGCCTGAAGAATTTGATATTGGTGTATAAATCAGGGAGAAGCTTATTTTCTCCTTGCAATCTCAAATTCAGTTCGTTCATATGATTTATCAAATCGACATAGAAGACTAACTTGCCCATTTTCTAAATGGGCAAAAGGGCGCTGCTTCTCATTTAAAAAAATTTTGATCTCTGCTCGAAGTTCAAAAAAGCGCTTAAGGACTTTTCCGCAACTAAGCCAGCGTACGGCAGAATGATATGGTAAATCATTTTCTCCAATCTGTTGAATAAACTCGCGAAATTGTCGGTGATTCAGCCCAATGTATCTGATGACGTTAACAACTGATATGACTGGTTTTAGAACTTCAGACATATCCAAACATTTTCCGCACAAGGACTGTTGATGAATGATACAATGTAAGACTGATGGTTTTGAACCACCATTATTTTCTACAGCCTTTGACACAAGTGCAACCACTCCTTTATTTTTACCATACATATTTTTGCCTCCATCAGTTGTTATAGATTTCAAATTTCTCCATCGAAGTTTCTTTTTATCAATGGTATTTTCAACTCCCTTAAATATATCTGCCCCAGTTGTGCCGTGAATACTATCAATATCAAGAAGTTCTTCATACACTTCATAGCTTTTATTTACTCCGCGAATGAAAATCAATACCTGAGCAGTATCTGACACATCCGTTGAGTCACCCAATGCTAGAGAAAACCACTCATGATGTCCATTTTTGTCAGACAGTTGAGATGATATATTTTCTGCGATGTCTTGCACCCTCCGAGCCACGGTGTTTGCTGACACACTGACACTTTTAAGTAAATTCACCTTTTCGGGGCATATTTCTTCGGCTACTGCAATCAAGCATTCGTTAATCATTTCTCCATCGGTGAATGGTTTGCCACGTTTTCCGATTTCGAAAACCACACGAAAGCTGGCACGAGTTGCAGACTCTTGTTCAGTATTCGCTTTAGTAAACAAGGATTGCTGCGATTTGAGTCCGCGTTTCAAAGCTTAAAATTTTTCTTCCGCAAACTTCCTGTATACTTGGAGTAACTTTGAAGATGTTTCGATTCATAGTGTCGTTTAATGTTATAGTCTTTGAGAACAGCTATGGTTTCATTACAAATTGAACATAGCGCCTCATTACTGGACTCAATCACAAAATACTGTTAGTTCCATTTTTCTTGAAACGTTTTGCATTCACTCTCGATTTTTCGCTTCTCTTCCATACTAACAAATCACATATAAAAACAATAAGTTAAATCAAAATACTTTTATTGACGAGTGTTACTTCATTTCACAATAGACAGTTTCGCTTCCTTCGCCTTTCCTACGCAGACTAACTCGCAGTTGCGCCGCTAGCCTTTTTATATGCAATTATTACTGTCATCTCGAGGTGATCAGAATACACTAGCTAGAACCAGAACTTTCTTGAACCAACGCGGTAATTTCAAATATTCAATTACGCCTAATGCCACCTAGCTGGTAGCTGAAAAAAGTACATAGTACCACTACTCGCCACTAGATGTCGTTAAGTGTTACAATACACAATAATAATTGAAATGCAAAAAAAGCGTAAGTTTGCTTTGGTTACGCACTTTGCGACTATCCTAGTCTAGAAATATAGTTAAGGGCAGAAATTGGCCCTTGGAACAAACTGAAAAAATCATTATGGCCCGAAGGCTTCAAAGTTTGGAGACCCCTGATTTAGAAAGTGAAAGTGACCAGCCTCCTGCAGAGAAAGCAAAATCACACTACGGCACACTATCAAGTCATCAGTATGTTGATTATATATCAATATATCATAATTAAAGTATCCATATATCTGTGCATGGAACCCGAGTATATTTGGTCTGTCTTAAGGGTCAGTAAACGAAAATCTATGCACTTTTTAGGTTGAAAGTCACACGATTTCCATAGCATATGATATTTGCAAAATGATTATTAAATAATTTCGATTCAATTCTCATGAAATCTAATGCACTGAAAACACTGTTTGAAGAATACAAAGAAGACTGACAAAATTGTATTTCAAAATCAGCTGATATCAAGTAGCGCACGAATGTGTTTCTTATTTGTTATTAACAGAAAATCAAATAATCAAATAATTTTCTGATGATGGTGAAATTTATACTGAAACATTCGTTGTTGATTTTATTAATTCAAGATCTTTAGTAATATATTGCGATAGCCAGCTAAGATTCTTGAAATTGAGTTGAGTAGTATATTCAAGGCAAATTAAAATTTTTTCATGTATATTGTCAAATATAGAAAATAATCATGAAATAATTCAGATTCATTCAAGTAAATACATGAATTGAAAGATATTCCAATCTCACTTCAATATTTTAACACAAGAACACTCAGTATTCAGAATTCCATCTTTTAATATTTTAATTTCATAGACATCGAAAATTGATCCGATCACAGGATATAGAATATAAAACAATCTCCAAATACGCAAAGTTGGCACAGATTGCATGCTGTGCATTTTACCTCAGTACAGCGACCGGATCAAAGTCGCAATGTCAGCGTATAATTCTTTATAAATATTGAGGGAGGTCAAGATCATTAAGAGACAGTACACAGTATTCATTTGAGTATCGATTAATCATCAGCAATGCAGCACATCTCCTTCTCTTCGATCCTGCTGGGTGGCAGTATAATGTAAGTTTTTGATGTTTTGATGTATTTTTCTTATTAACATTTGAGTGTGAGTTTATCTAAAGTATTTTTTCCGTTTCTGTTACAGTAAATATTTAATTGAGTTTTAAATGAGTTCTTCCATTATTTTGGGTGAATGAATGAATGGGTGAAACAGCGAATAAAAATCTTCTCGTTAATAGCCAAGCCAGAACTGAGTTGCGACAATATTTCAATTACATAATTTTTATAAATATTTCAGTACCCAACAATCATCACACGGATCATAAAATGTTATTTTCAAGATTACCATGTACCAGTGATGGCCCATACATTCATTTGTTCAATTAGATCATTATGGTTTTTGTTCTGTTTTGATATTAATTTGAATATTCTAACAGAATGATGTGAATAAAATCCAACTAATTTGAATTAGAGTTTATTCATTACTATCAAAAATAGTGAAGTCTGCGATCGTCGGTCGGAAATCAGAATATAAAAAAAATAAAAAATACTCTGATTTTGAATTGAAGGGATTACATTTTTAGGATTTTTAGGAATATCATTACGATGTCATCGATGACATAAGCAGATCAAGCACATATATAATACCTTCCCCTTCAATATTATACAATGAAATGAACAAAAAAAATACACAATTGATAGCCAAAACGTTCTGGAGGTTTAAGTTGGCTTCTTCTTCTCAATGAACGATTATTATGATAAAAATCGTTACTTTCGTTATCTTTACCGCCAAGTAGAAGATTTGAGCCGGTTCTAGGCCTCCCCCCACTACTATGACGTCTCGTGGGGTGCATGACCCTCCTACCACCACTCTGACGTCACGTGGGGTGAATGACCGACTCATGCCTCCCTCCACCACTATGACGTCATTAACGACGTAATGGTGTAATTAGGGTGACCTTGAACGACATGTCCGACTCATGCCTCCCCCCACCACTATGACGTCACGTGATGTGAATGACCTAGACCGACTCATTCCTCCCCCCACCACTATGACGTCCTCAACGACGTAATGGTGTAATTAGGGTGACCTTGAACGACATGTCCGACTCATGCCTCCCCCCATCACTATGACGTCATTAACGACGTAATGATGTAATAAGGATGACCTTGAACGACATGTCCAACTCATGCCTCCCCCACCCCTATGACGTCTTTAACGACGTAATGGTGTAATTAGAGTGGGGGAGGGTTGGGGTGTGGGGAGTGGGTCAGATTATCCTTCATGGTGGGGGTGACTCGCACTGTTTAATATAAAAAAAATGCCTGGCACACTATGAAATCGGTATTGAAATTGGTAGAGTGTTATTCAGTTCGTAATAGAAGGAAGACGGTGAGTGTATTTGTCTGTTGGAAATTGTTCATATTTTCATACATATTTTCATCAAGTCCGTTTCAAAAGTAGACTTGAATAAAATCAATAGTTTGATTGTACAGGAGGTTGAAATACTAGAGCAAAAGACCTTATCATCATTGCCAATTGATGAAGTGTACATAATTGAAAATATGTCAACTTATTCTACACGGTTTGGTAAATCAATTTTATTGACTTCAGTGATGATGATATAACTTGTATCAACTCATCGGGTGGTAAATATACGATGACGTATTCAGGTCAGAGCTCACGAAGTTTTGCTGGCATGAAAACGCGATCTCTAGTTAAATTCAAAATGATTGGATAATGATGGTAATTATTTATAGTGAATTTCTTCAAGTCATAGCTCACAAAGTTTTGCTGGCATGAAAACGCGATCTCTAGTCAAATTCAATATGATTGAATAATAATAGTAATTATAGTGAATTTCTTTTTGTTTTAATAATATTCATATATTAGATGATAATTATATGGAAATATAAACATTACTAACTCAGTTGGATACACTCACTTTATAAGTACAAATAAAATGGGAATGTGAGTATTATGTCATGGAAACAAGTTGGAGGTTGCTAATTGTTTTTTTTATTTGATTTCAGTTCCACCATTCAAAGATGTGGATGCAGTGTGCAGTTCAATATTGGATCGATGTTGTAGATCTCAAATCATCGGTTCAACATTTGTCGTCTAAATTGAAGGTGTTGGGTGATGGAGCCGAACATGCAAGCAATTATGATATGAGTGTATGCTATAATGAAAAACAAATCGAATTATGTCTTCGTGATGCTGAGAACTATCGAAGTGGTGCAGTATGTTCCTGTAAATCATAAATAATGTCAAATAAAAAAACTTTGAAACATTTTTATGTTTGATTTATTCAAATCACATTATATACAATTGAAAATGATTACAAAACAATAAATATGATATATATGAATTAGGAAAAAAATATAATACATGATAAAAGTCAGTTATAAATGAAAAAAAAATCATAAAACTACATAATCGAGTGAAAAAAATGAAATAGTATCAATGATTTGAAAAGTGTCAATATCTGCTATGAACTGAACCATCCAAAGCATTGTATGTTGAAACTTTATCATGCAAAATTAATGCATATACTTAAGTGTTGTCTGAAAACTTGGTCTTCCTCGTCTCAAACTCAATCTTTATATCAATAGTTGATGATTTTGTTGCATTCGGTTGATGGGAACAATCGATGATGAATAGTGGATTCTCTCTAAATTGTCCAATGTCCATCAGAAGTTCACTCATATAGTTCACTCATAGTAACTTCGCTGAAAACTCTCAAAAGCATAATAAGCAGGAGCATCAAGTTTTTTTTATCGAAATTCAAATTCCAACGCTCATATGGATAAACTTCAGAATTCAAGTATACTCGAATACTATTGATATCATCAGTTGTGAATTTTGTAATATCCTGTGTTCTATCTTCAGATGTGGTAGTATTTTGGAATGCGATGATAACGAAATGCATGTAAAAGTACCATCATCCCACTCTATAGTACTCATCATTATATGCATATAAATTCAATGATTGACAAATTGCCAACTTCAAGTTTCAGTTGAAGTAGTACTCATCATATGCACAGATATTCAATGACTAGCAAATTCCCAACTTCGACTTTCCAGTCAAAGTAGTAATTTGTCATATAACGCACAGACATTCAAAGACTAACAAATTTCAAACTTTGACTTTTTTTTCAGTCAAAGTACTGTTTGTGTGAATAGAGAAGGCGTGATAAGGGCTATTGTTTTTTTGACATTGTTACATATTACACATGTTGACACTCGAGTGAAGTTTGTTAGAGGTTTCTCGCAAGCATCACACCAATTCTGTCCTAATTCCATCATAGAAACGGTTGATATGATGATAGCATCCTCCATTGTTGTTTATAATGGAGTAAAAACGAAAATTAATCCATGAACTGGTCTCTTAAATGACAAAGATCGTCACATGCGTAAATAGTTTAGTGAAAGAGCACATGCGCCAGTTGATGAAAGAGCACATGCACTAGTTTATTTTCTTCTATAAAAGGTGGAGTATAAGCTACATCATTACCTTTCCTATCCACAGTCTATTGCACATATCATTCCTCAGACCTAAATAATCATCAGCATGAGCTCTATGTCGTTGTTGATTGCTGAAGATGGTTCACCACTTTTTTATATCGATCAAACTGATTTTGAAAATATTCCAGTATTACATTTATCGAGTCAAGATTTGATAAATGATTTTGATATTAACGACTTCGTTAACTTTGCAGATGTGCTGAAACCAAATCAGCAAATTATTGTTGAAAATCCAATCGTTTAACAAATATCACTACTCAAACACCCTCCATCTACCCTTTCTCTTGGTGTTGATAAGAAATCTAGAACAATCAAGAGGAAGGTTACTAATGCATCTTCATCGATTGTCACTGACTTCAAAGAATAGAAACAATCAAAAAGTGTTGTGCGAGAGAAAAAACCCAAAACGAAAAGTGACAGATCGAAGAGGAAGAGAAAAGGTGCACCTAAAGAAATGAAGGGTGATTTGAAAGCTGAATCGCTATCTTGTTTCAGTCCACTACATCGGTTTGAAGGAATGAAAAAGAAAGCGAAATGCCGCCTTGTAAAGGCACAAATGGCTATTGCTGAACTTGAGAAGGTGAGCGAGCTATTAATGTTAATAAGGAAACTCTTCAAACATTAGATGCCAAGATTGCATTAGCGAAGGTTGAATTGCTAAAATGTGTAAAGATGCTGATGAACTCCGTTCAGAAATTGTCAAAAATATTCAATTCTTTCATTCTTCAAATGATATTGTTTATATGGAGCATTCGTTATTTTCAATATTTTGGAATATACTTGACGAATTTCTCCATTATCAACATTTTGCGGATTCTACAAAAAGATCATATCATACAAGTCTGGACTACCTGCGCATTCATATTTTTTCACTTCATTAGCATCCCAAAATGAAATGTTTCCATCTTTGGAATGTACCACTAGATTCTCCATTTTCAGCTTTTGTGTAATAGGATCCATACGTACACCAAATGTTCCATCATATGCTGAATTTCTAAATTTTACATTATTCAAATGTTTCGCCAAAATATCCTCACGACTTTCATCCATATTAGGTGAGAAGTCAGGATCCGTGGAATCGATGTGGGACGATGATGGTGTTTCGAATAGAGTTGTTCTCATGTCGTCTTGAAGTGTGCCCGTGTCACTATTCACAGATGATACACTATCAAAAAATTGTTTTTTTCCTATTGGAGTACTCATGGGATAATTTGAAGTAGATTGAACGTTTCCATGGTTTGATGATAACACTGATGATTTCGAAGTAGCGTTTGATGATGAAATATTTAATGGTTTCGTTATGGGCTCATACAATTTTTTGAATGTCGTACGATTTTCAATATTATCATTCTTGATAGAGTTGAATTTCTGCCTGACAGCTTCTGTTGTCTCTAATAGTTGACGTTTCAAATTCATTTCATTGTTTCTATTTTCATTATCTTTTTTTGAATTCATATTGCCTTTTTTAAATTATAACTTAATTCGCTGATGAAGTGACCTCTACAATATTCAGTGATCGAATAAATTCGAATAACAAGATCACGGGTATATAAAACTATCAAATCCTTTGCGATATCTACCTCCATCTATTTTTCTGTTCTTATCAATGACTAGAAATCCATATTGGTCCTCCCAGCATTTAACGCACATCCATTGGAATTGTTTGAATGTTACATCGGGTGATACATGATCTGAATAAATGTGGTGAAAATTCGTCTCATCTTGTTTGAACATTACGATGAAATTGGTATTTTCACGCACGTATTGTTTGTTTCAACATCCTTATGACGTCCCATACAGAAATATGATCTAATAATATCCTGCTTTTCACACATCACATCATCGAAAATGAGAACAGAATTAGGCTTAGAGTCGGAGGGTTCCACTATTTCTGCATTATTGCTGAATGTATAAAAACCTAATCCTTTCATAGGTTCCAAAGCACTTCGCAAGTACTGATATTCAGGTTGATTGAGTGCTTTCGAATAGAGATACACATTTCTAAATCTCAGTCCTTGTGGGTGTGTTAATAGCGATATCATAGCATTCGTCTTTCCACAATTTGAAGGTCCTATAATGAGTCCTCGAACTGATGATGGAAGTAGTGGACCCTGTCTGAATACCCTTTGTTCATTCAATCCATATCCAAATTTCTCATCTAGATTATCTGATTCTTTCTGTTTCACATTGCGCATCGTGCCGTGGTAGGAGACTATATAAATGTTATCAGCTTATTAATTTCAATGTGTACCATCAAACGATACGGACGTATTGAAAGTGACCGTAAAATTAAAAGAGGTTGTGGTTTTGTTGATGATTTAATAAACAAACTTCCTTTCGAATTACATCTACCCGGAGGTTATCAATACTGTGGACCGGATACAAAACTGAAACAACGTTTAGCTCGCAACGATCCTGGAATTAATAAATTAGATATTAAATGCAAAAAATACGATATTCAATATTCTAAGCATCCATCCGATCTTTCAGCAAGACATTTAGCCGACAAAGAACTTGAATACAGCGCTTGGGATAGGGTTAAATAGAAGGACGCGAGTATTGGGGAAAGAGCAGCTGCATTATTTGTCATCAACATTATGAAAGCAAAAAGACATATGGGCATGGGTTGTAGCACCAATAAGAAAAACAGTAAGAGGAAACAAATGAAGAAAAATGAAATTAGAAAAGTTGCATTTGGTGCTGGGATAGTCCATAAAGTGCGAAATGTTTTGAAGAAAGCTGTTGGGGATCAATTTGTGACGAATAATAGCAAAAAAGCCATCACTGTGTCACGTAAATACCTCAAAGCTGCCGGTGGAAAGAAGAAAATCCGCACACCACGCATAATTCCTGTTCCCAAGATTGGCGGACTTTTGCCATTGATACCAATTTTTTCTGGACTATCCGCATTAGGTAGCTTAGCGGGAGCTGCTACCAAGGCCGTGAATTCAGCAAAAGCCAGCAGAGCGGCTTAATGGAATCCAATCGCCACAATAAAACCATGGAGGCTGTAGCATTGGGCAAACGCGAAAGTGGAATATACCTCAAACCGTACCGTAAAGGTTTGGGACTATATTTAAAACCATACAAAGCCACAAACAAAACAAAAAATCAATAGAATCCCTACCTCAGAGGCCTCTTACCGATCTCGATCTCAGTTATCATGCACAAAAAATTAAAATTCCACATTTTCGTGGTGTTTTTATGCGTGACAGATTACCCTCTTCAGGTCCAAGACAAAACGAGACAGCTATTGTCAATTTAGATGGAACAAGTGGATCAGGAACACATTGGGTGGCATATAAAGAAAGTGGGAAAGAAGTCGACTATTTCGATAGTTTTGGAGATCTACCCCCGCCATTGGAATTGACTCGATTCTTTCGAAAATGTTTGAATGTGAAAATCAAATATAAGTATGATCGTCAACAGAAATTTAATACAGTTCTCTGTGGTCACTTGTGCTTACAGTTTCTCTCTGAATAATTTTTCAAATAAAAATGGATACAACACCAAAACTGGATCTGGAGGCTATCAAGGGAATGGGGTTTTCACTTAGAATGTTTTCAAAATATGGTACCTTGAAAAAAATGGATAAAGTGATGCTTGCAAATATGCCCAAGGAAGTGATACTTGCATGTGTTGCACATGAGATTGCATATGTTTGGGAAAAGTTACCCAAATATCTACAAGATGACATCGATATGATGAAACATAGATATTGTTATGAACACCACCCCGATGAAAATTCAGATTTGAATGTTAATGATGGTCCTATACCTTGAAAATCTATGTGTTGTATTTGTAATATAGAGGATGTGAATATTGGTATCAATAAAAATGATATTTATTACAATACAACACCTTCCAAAAAGTGTAAATTTTTTCAAATGTGCTGTTACTGTGCACAACAATAAATTGAAATGTGTTTCAAAATATTCATCAGTCATGTCACGAAAGTTCGAGCTACTAGCTGTCGGGACAAGTGTCTTGAGTGCGGATTTTTTCCACCAGTTGAATTGGATAGGAACAGCCGTTATGGATTAGGACTTTTGGGATTCTATGGATGCAATACAATCAATAAAATAACTGAAGCTGATAATTTAGTGAGTTTCAGAATCAGTAATGATAACTCATCGATACTCCAAAAGTACAAAATTGAAATTCCATGTGGTGCTTACGAAAAAAAAAGAGATCAATACCGTGATACAGAAACATATGCGATCCAAATATGAAATTGATCTGACACATCCAAATTCTATAGCAGAAATGATGGGGTTCGCTCATGGCATATTTCCACCAAATCAGATACATGAATCCTCATTACCAATAAACATTACAACTGTGAGACTTATCCGCTTAGATTGCAATATAATAACCGGTTCGTATATAAATGGAATCTCACATTCTTTTCTCATTCTATATTGATGTTGAACCTGGATACAATCTTACTAAAGAACCACACAGTATTATATATATGCCTGTCAGTCCAGAAGGTCGTCAATTATTTCATAATATTACAGTGCGTATTTTGGATGAAAAAAATAACCTTATCGATTTTGGAAGTGGAGAAGTGATTTTCATTATTTTGGAATTGAAGAAAATCGAATAACTATTGTTATGCGTTTCATTCATAATAGACAAAATCGTATTGAACAATCCCAAATAAAACGAGCTGCATCATCAAAAAGAAAAGTGTACATAAAAAGAAAAGTGTGCATAAAAAGAAACTCATTCCACAAGTGTATGCTAAACACTAAGCACATTACGCTCTGTCTGTGAGTGGTCTCAAATTTTTGAAATCGATTAGATTGTAAGTGAGAAAATAACAATGGTGCTCGGACCAAACAGTGAAAAGTTGAATAAATTCGATGAACCAGTGCTTGATCATTCTCTCACAAGTTTACCTGAGCACACATATAAACCCTACGGATCACCGCTATTCAGGAATTCGAATGAAATTAGGATTGCAATCAATAATCAAGATGTTATACTAGATATTGCCGAAAGCTTCATTTACATAGAAGGTAAATTCACCCCCAAAGACGTAGCGAAAACATGCTATCTTTCGAATAATGCAATTGCGTTTCTCCTTGATGAAATTTGTTATGAAATGGGTGGTGAACAAGCGGCTGTTGTTAGAAAACCCGGGATAACATCCACAATAAAAACCATGATATCATTTGGACAATCAAATGCTAACACATTATTGACATCTGGCTGGAATCTTTCACAATTGGAACAAGATATCTTGAATACAAACAGTCATGTATTTAGTGGAAAACTACCACTGAAATATTTGACGGGTTTTGCTGGAGATTACAACAAGAGTATCTTGAATGCTAAACAGGAATTGATTTTGACTATCGCTAGATCATTCAAAAACTCATATATAGGTGAGGTTGATGCTGATTTGGAAATGAATAAAATCGAATGGAAAATAAGACATATTGTACCAGATGATGAACATAGGCTCAAACATATGAGTAGAATAAATAAAAGTGGCCTGAATGCCAAAATCAAGTTGGCTTATCGTATGTGGGACCTCTATGAACTACCATCATTACGTGGGACTTCTTCAGACATATGGGTGATCAAAACAACTAACGCTCTGAAAACTCCTCGTTTCGTCATCATCGCATTCCGTACTACCACATCTGAAGATACAACACAGGATTTTACAAAATTCACAACTACCGATATCAATAGTATTCGAGTATACTTGAATTCCGAAGTTCATCCATATGAGCGTTGGAATTTGAATTTCGATAAAAGACTTGATGCTCCTGCTTATTATGCTTTCGAGAGTTTCCAGTGAAGTTATTATGATGAAGATATGAGTGAACCTCTAATGGACATTGGACAATTTAGAGAGACTACACTATTCATCATCGATTGTTCCCATCAACCGAATGCAACAAAATCATCAACTTGATTGAGTTTGAGACGAGGAAGACCAAGTTTTCAGATAACACTGAAGTATATGCATTAATTTTGCATGATACAGTTTTAACATACAATGCTTTGGATGGTTCAGTTCATAGCAGATATTGACACTTTTCGAATCATTGATACTATTTCATTCTTTTCACTCTATCATGTAATGTTTTATGATTTTTTTTCATTAGTAACTGACTTATATCATGTATTATATTCTTTTCCTAATTCATATATATATATATATATATATATATATATATATATATATATATATCATATTTATTGTTTTGTAATCATTTTCAATTGTATATAATGGGATTTAAATAAATAAAACATGAAAATTATACAAAGTTTTTTTATTTGACATTATTTATGATTTACAGGAACATACAGACTATCTGAAATAAGTTCTTCCTCATAGTCATCATTTTCGCGACCATCTTCAATTTCCTCTTGATTTTCATCATTCAATTCAAAGTGATGAATAATCCATTATGACAAGTATGGTTGGAGGTTATATAGGAATCTTCTCAGGTTCAGTTCAATCATAACCTCACAAAGTTGCCACAAATCTAATTCATTATCCAAACATTTGTTACAAACTTCTGCACCACTCCGATAGTTCTCAGCATCACGAAGACATATTTCGATTTGTTTTTCATCATAGCATAACACTCATATCATAATTGCTTGCATGTTCGGCTCCATCACCCAACACCTTCAATTTAGACGACAAATGTTTAACCGATGATATGAGATTTACAACATCGATCCAATCTTGACTTGCATACTGCATCCACATCTTTGAATGATGGAACTGAAATCAAATAAAAAAGAAATAATTAGCAACCTCCAACTTGTTTCCATGATATAATACTCACATTCCCATTTTATTTGTACTTATAAAGTGAGTGTATTCAACTAAGTAAGTAATGTTTATATTTCCATATAATTATCATCTAATATATGAATATTACTGAAACAAAAAGAAATTCACTATAATTACTATTATTGTTCAATCATATTGAATTTGACTAGAAATCGCGTTTTCATGCCAGCAAATCTTTATGGGCTATGACCTAAAGAAATTGCAACGGAATACGTTTTGGTAGCCATGTTATAAATAATTCATCATTGCTTACATCTTCCAAAGTTAATAAAATTGATTTACCAAACAGTGTAGTTGACATATTTTTAATTATATACACTTCATCAATTGGCAATGATGATAAGGTCTTTTGCTCTAGTATTTAAACCTCCTGTACAATCAAATTATTGATTTTATTCAAATCTACTTCTGAAACGGACATGATGAAAATATGTATGAAAATATAAACAATTTCCAACAGACAAATACACCCACCGTCTTCCTTCTATTACGAACTGAATAACACTCTACCAATTGCTAACTGCTGCAGATATATTCATATACTGATTTCATAGTGTACCAGGCATTTTTTTTATATTAAACAGTGCGAGTCATCCCCACCATGAAGGATAATCTGACCCAAGGTCAACCCACCCCCCTACACCCCAACCCCCCCACCCCCACTCTAATTACACCATTACGTCGTTAATGACGTCATAGGGGTGGGGGGAGACATGAGTTGGATATGTCGTTCAAGGTCACCCTTATTACACCATTACGTCGTTAAGGACGTCATAGTGGTGGGGGGGGGCATGAGTCGGTCTATGTCATTCACCCCACGTGACGTCATGTGAGATCATGGTCCAGTGGTGGGGGTGTCCGGTGGTGGGGGTTGAAGGGTGGGGGTGTCCAGTAGTGGGGGTTGAAGGGTGGGGGTGTCCAGTGGTGAGGGTTGAAGGGTAGGGGTGTCCAGTGGTGGAGGTTGAAGGGTGGTGGTGTCAAATGGTGAGGGACGGCATCTAAAGGGGTAAGGACACACTGATGAATATGCATTACACAGCCACACGTCGTGGAGTGCACATCTCACTCTCCTGCCATTGAAGGGTTGCTGCTGCTGTGACGTCACACCACTTCTACCTTGGTGGGCTCACACCGATGGAACATTCATTACTTGGAGGATCTTTGAAGTATGCAGACGTATGTTTGTACAGAGACACGCACATGATAAACCATGTACCGTGCATTCACACACACACCAACCCTCAAGGTCACCCCAATTACACCATTACGTCATTGATGACGTCATAGTGGTGGGAGGAGGCATGAGTTGGACATGTCGTTCAAGGTCAGCCTAATTACACCATTACGTCGTTAATGACGTCATAGTGGTGGGGGGAGGCATGAGTCGGTCCAGGCCATTCTCTCCACGTGACGTCATAGTGGTGGGGGGAGGCCTAGAACCGGCTCAAATCTTCTACTCTGCCACTATCACAACTTATATTACTGTTTTCACTCACCTTATCATTACTATCTACATGTACAGTATTTACATTATTTACAAGTAAGTATGAACGAGAAATGATATCGATGTTAGACGTTACTGATGTATTCACAGGTGTAAAATCCTTTTTAATTTGATTTAAATGACGTTTCCATATCACTCTTTCAGTTGTTCGAATTTTGAAACTTCTTTTTTCAAGAACACCTTTAATGATACCTTGACACCATTTATCAGAATTATGTCTAAAATCGCGAACCTAAACTCTATCGTTTACCTCGAAGTTTTCCCTTTTTCTGCCCTTGAAATTATTAATTTGAATGTTTTGTTTCCTATTGACTGTATTTTTCACAGACGGCAAACATAAATCGAATCTACATCTCAATTTACCTTCTAGCATTAATTTTGCTGCTGTTTCATCTTATTTTTCACACTTCATAGGCAGTCTGGTCAGAAATCGGCTGTATTTTTCGTAGATTTCACATATCGAATCTCATATTCAAAACAAGATATGTGCCCACCTTTGCAGGCGGTTTTCAGCAAATATTGGAAGGCCCTTTTCATCACCAAATATTGTCAAAAGTGGTTTATGATCTGTGAAAAGAACTTTTTACCGTATATTTATTGAAAAAACTTTTTCAAACCGAAAATGATTGCCGCCGATTCCTTTTCTATTTGCGAGTATTTTATTTCTGTAGAATTTAGCAAACGTGAGGCAAATGCTATAGGTATTTCCGTATTATTATTATAAATGTGACTGATTGTTGTACCAAGAGCAAATTAGGATGCATCAACTGTCAATTTGACAGTTCGATCTGTATCAAAATGAGCCAAATCGGAGCAGACATGAGCATTTTTTTTGCCTTTTCAAATGCAATATGGCATTCATTCGACCAAACCCATTTAGATTCTTTCTTTAATAAACTGTACAATGGCCCAAGTATATCAGAAATATTTTATAAAAATTTGCAATAGCAATTTGAAGTAACCAGGAAAGATTTGAGTTCAGTTATAATTTTTGGAATTGGAATCAATTTAATTGCTAATATTCGTTCTTCAGAGGTATGGAGACCCTCTTTATTAATCACGTGACCCAAATAGGTTACAGATTCTTGAAATAACGAACATTTCTTCTTTTTCACTTTCAATCCGCATTCTAGTAAACGATACAAGACTTTATCTAAACGTTCAGAATGTTCTTGATCATTTCTTCCAGTTACGAGGATGTCGTTCAAAAAGCAAACAACTCCATATTCTGGAACAATGGAGCCATTATTTTCTGGAAAATAGAAGGAGCGCTAACAATATCATAAGGAAGACGGAAATATTGTAAAATTCTGAGACTCTTCAGACGAAAGTACTTGTTGATAAGCCTCACTTGAATCTATTTTCTAAAACTTCTCACCACCCTCCAATGGCGAAAATAAATACTCTATGCGCGATAAAGGAAAGTGCTGAATGTTCAAATAAGGATTTAAAGTGATTTTAAAGGCGTCACACAGTCTCAGTTCTCTATTTGATTTGAGAATCGGCACAATAGGTGTTGCCCATTCCAAGAATTCAATAGAAATCAAAACATTATTTTCAACTAACCTATCAATTTCCTTTTCAAGTTTCAACTTCAAGGCAAATGGTACAGGTCGCGCTTTACGAAATTTTTGAACGGTACCCTCTTTCAAACTTAAATTTACTGAGAATTTATTGAAAGTTCCCAGTTTATTCTCAAATATTTCATGATATTTTTCCAGCAGGGTTTCAATTTTGTTAGGAATTTGGACTAATTTTTTGTCTCTATTGTTACTTTCAACAAATTGTAATTTACATATTCCAAAATTCAACATATTCAATCCATCACGACCAATAAGAGGATGTCCACCATTTTTTATAACATATAAGTTTTAAGAACATAAAAGCTATCTTTGGATATAACATTGAAATTTGCATATCCTAATGGTTCAAATGTCATCCCCACATAATCTCTCAAAAACAAATCATTTGATTTCAAAGGAATGTTCTTAAAATATTTTAAATATAAATTTTTCGAAATGGCGGACTGCGCAAACCCGAAATCTACTTCAAAACTAATAGGAGTTTTTTCTAGTATCAATTTAACATAAATCGATTATACATTCGACTGGTCATCATCAACGTCGTGCCTTGAATTCAAATTAAAAATTGATTCAGTATGTAAAGTAGTATCTATACACTCATCTTTATGATCATTTACAGTTAAAAATTAAGGGAATATCTTTCACATTGGGGTGCTAAATGTCTCTTATTGCTGCATTTGTGACAATTACAGTTCGTGTAAATACAAGCGCTTGCTAAATGATTTATTCTGCCACAAACAAAACACTTACTTGACTGTTGTCTAGGAGAAATACTACCTTTTACTTTCGGATGGTTCCTGTTGGTGTCCTTAGCTCCCTGATTAGAGGTTCTAACTTCGGATCTATCCCGATTGGTAAAAAAATTTTCAGACCCCTTCCTGAGATGGCATTGTTTGTGATAATTTGTTGGCTCCGTTTTTACAATCGACACTTCTCTGGCCTTATGCTCGTGTAGCGCTGACTCCTTGGATAAAGCTAATTTCACAATTAACTAAAATGTCACTGTATCGTCAGAAGCATCTTCTTCGCATAATATGTCCAATATTTTGGTATCATCCATGCCCAGAACGAATATATCCCTCATGAGTATATCCAACATTGGAGTACTAAACTTACAAGTGGAAACTAAACTTTTTATTCTCGCTTCCCAATCCGCTACACTTTCATGAGAGTTCCGCTTAGCTGTATAAAATTTCATTCTCTCCGCAAAGTACGAATTTACCGGTGAAAAATGTTCTTACCAACTCGACGAGTGTTTTATAAGTTTATGTGTCCGGCAAATCCAGTACACATAAATTTCGTACCAATACATATGCATCTTCACTTAAAATGTTGAGTAGGATCGCTTTTTTGTGATCTTCCTCTTCAATTCTAATTGCCACAAAAAACTGTTTTAGCCTTTCTTCAAAAACTGCGAAACTTGAGTTTTTCGGATCGAACGTATTTAATGAGCCAAGATGTCCCACAATTTTTTCAGACATTGTCTAAATTGTACAAAACAACACTTTACTTTAGATAAATAACTTAATGTGAGAACAAATTATCCTCGTCGCCAATGTTCTGTTAATTAATTTGAATATTCTAACAGAATGATGTATATAAAATCCAATTAATTTGAATAAGAGTTTATTCATTACTGTCAAAAATAGGAAAGTCTGCGATCGTCGGTCGCAAATCAGAATATAAAAAATATAAAATAAAATTAGTTTTTATAATGCTATCCTGACCACAAATATAGAGTGAGTCAGCTATACATATATAACAATTTTTCTGGAAATTCGGTTGTTATCTTCCAAAACTGTTGATAATCATGAAAGATATTAACTGTAATCGATGATAGATTCCTCATATCATACCTACAACAAGTCATGAAATTCCAAGATGATGAACTTCCTGCAAAAAATAGATAATGAGCATTGTTTAATGATCCGATGAAATTAATTATTATCTTTGTTCTGACTCTTTCAGGGTTCATACTCCTCCTATAGCATCCAATATAGAGAAAATTGTCGAATGAGAAAGAAAATTCAACATATATATCCCAAAGAAAATATATGTTTGACATCATAATGACATTCCAAAAATGTTTGTCAGTTGCTTGACAAATTATTAGTCTATAAATCAAGTTACAGTTATGTCAGTTTCAGACTGAAAGTGATTCTTGAAAGCGGAATTTTTTATTAACATTTACTCACTTACGTTGAGTAGCATTATGGATACTACCTGGTTCGGTTTTCATCATGAATAGTCATTTCACTTTATATTGAATAGACTTCCATTAATTTTATCAAATAGTATATTTTTCATAAATATATTACCATTAAAACGAAACAATTTTGCTCAATTATTACTTCGTGAAAAAAAATATTTTTTTTGTATGAAGCTTGTTTTCAAATAAACAGCAGGGTATTCTCTTTGGATTAACACGTTAGCCTAGTTGAGTATTTTTGTGATGAACATAATATTCTTCAGATGACGTCATTTTATCCATACACATCTGTGATAATTATGTTCAATCATGTACAAATTCCCATAAATTTTCAGATCACTTCGTAATTGTGGTAGAACTTCACGATAGCAATCTGAAAGAAAACAAAAAACTGTACGATACAACGAAGATTGGACAGAAATTGTCTGGAATTATATTCTCCAGTAATTAACCATTAATTATGCATTTAATAAATTCTTTGGCTTACCAATAATTACCGGAGAGATAATTTTACTTCGGTAACCCGATAATATTCCACATAAAATCGTGACAAAGCCTCAAGTAACAAATTAATGAAATTACAAATTATGAAAATGATCGCCGCCGTCAATATAGTGAACCAATGGATTAATGCCCTTCGTTACTTCACCAGCATATCAATTATTCACAAGGTAGACCTTACTCACACTGTTCCGATTGAAGGGTATCCTGATTGCACTTTGTTCTAGAACAAAAATGAGGTCCGTTAAAATTGTTGGAATGGGTACTTACCCGACGGGATAATAGAAGAGATCTGTTATTTTCTCTCCCTATACAAAATGAAAAAGTTTCATTAGTACAGTTACAAGCTTCCCCCGCTGATTCCTCGTGAACAACATGAAAACTTTTATATATATATATATATATATATATATATATATATATATATATATATATATATATATATATATATATATATATATATAGATATATATATAGAAACAGAAGTTAATATCGGACATAACACTCATGAAAGTGATGATGGGCCAAAAACCCGAAACACGTGTCTATGGTTTGCCACTTTCATGAGTGCTATGTCCGATATTAACTTCTGTTTCTATATCAAGACACTCAATAACTTTCATATTTGTATAATTTCCTAGACCCGGATGTCACGCAAGTAGCTATAACTGCCTCCGTGGTGATTTTGATAGTTTTCTTGTAAACACAAGATCTATCAACTGAAACCACAAATGTGCGGTTGGCCAAAAGCCCGAAACACGTGTCTATGGTTTGCCACTTTCTTGAGTGCTATGTCAGATATTAACTTCTGTTTCTATATCAAGACACTCAATAACTTTCATATTCGTATATATATATATATATATATATATATATATATATATATATATATATATATATATATATATATATATATATATATATATCTATATATATATATATATATATATATATATATATATATATATATATATATCCGTAATATTCGAGATTATCGAGATAGTGTGAAGCAGTGTATGAAAAATTATCGATGGCGGCATCTATTATAACTGAAGAAGATTATTCGTAAAACTAATTCTGGTTGCTGAACATCCAAATTATATCCCAACCAGAAATGAGAACTTTCGATTGATGAGAAGAAACTGCAAAAAAATCTATATTCAAAGGTTCACATCTCGAAAACTGTACAATTCTGAGCTTTGGCTGTGAACACTTTCAATGAGCACATCACAACATATCAAAATTTCGGCAAAATTCAAGGCAAGCCATTTCTCATTAGAAATGTGCGGGGTCCTTTATTAAATAATTGAGGAAACATTTCACCATCCGAAACAAAATTAATCTTCATACTCATTGCAACCCCGAAACAACTGTTAATTTTTAAAGAAAAAATCGCACTCGGTGAACAGGTAGAATTTAGATTATTTTACCTACTTGCTGAATTTTTGCCTGAAAACTTTTGAAGGGATTGAATCACATCCGTTTCATTGAATCATGCGGTGCGCTGAAATCACCATGGAAAACTGTTGCTCATTGATATTTACTGTCAGCCTGACAATATTGTTGAAAGATCTTGTTGTATCAACCTCCAGACCAGTTTTTATTGCATGTGTTGTTTCTAGTATTGTTGTTCTTTGAATCACCGTTGTTCCTGTTGTTTCTGCCGTGTTTTTGTTCCCATTGTGTTAATTGTTCCTGTATTTGTGTTGGATATTGTTCCTGTGTTCCAGTTGTTTTCTGTATGTGAGTTCCTTTTCATATTTTAATATTTCTGAAGTTCACATTTCAACTGATATCAGCTCATTTTGATTGACAAAGTTCAACATGACACGTCTGTCACTTCAAGCAAAAATTGAAATTGTTTTAATTGTTGGTGATGGGGTGAGGTCTTACCGTGAAGCGGCCGCTGAATACAACAGAAGACGCCTGCTAGAGGTAGCTGTACACTCTGGAACTGTACATAAAATATATAATATATTCGTGAGCACCGGCCAAATAACAAAGAAAAGAAAAATTGTAAAACATTATATTGATGATGATACGATATTGGCGGATCATCAAGCTGATCCTAGAATTAGTTTGAGAAACTTATCGCTTCAACTCAATATGAGCCGCAGTAAAATATGAAGGTTTTCAAATAGGCATAAAATGCATGTGTTCAAACCCAAATATTTACATACTTTGCACGAAGGAGATGAAATCCGCCGTATGGAGCATTGTTTATGGATGCAGGGAAATTATCTCAATGACAGGAATTTTTTAAAGTATATCTCATACAGTGATGAGGCTACCTTTACCACGAATGGTGTTGTATCTTCCCAGAACATGATATTTTGGGCTGAACAAAACCCAAATTGGGTGGTAAATTGTGGAGACCAAATATCTCAGAAAGTTAATGTGTGGTGTGGTATCCTGAACGAAAATATTATCGGGCCATTTCTTTTTTGATCAAAATTTTAACGGACGATTATTCGTTGATTTTCTGGAAAATGCATTTTTCGATGTGTTGGAAGAACTACCTTGGGATGTGAGACACAGCATGATTTTTCAATTAGTTAGTTCAACAGTTCACAATAGTGGCACTACAAGGGTTTGATTGAATAGGAATCTACATATGAAATGGATAGGACCCAATAGCCCTCTCGTAGTATCTGTCTGTTTAAAATCTGTTTAAAATCTGTTTTTCCGTTAATAAGCTGTCGCCCCCATACGAACGTCAACTCTCAGAAGTTGAGAAACTTGTGCGAGCTAAGGACTAACGAGGTCTTACCTTTTAACGTGTGATTCCTAACACGGTTTCAGAATCATTTCAGCTTCAACCAGATAAATTCTCTCGAGAAAAATATCTGGTCGAAGCGGGAATCGAACACCCGACCTTCTGATCGTGAGTCGGACGCACTACCACCGCGGCCAATTCCACAACAAGTATGGCCACCACGATCCCCAAATTTAACTCCACTGGATTTTTATTCATGAGGAAACTTGAAAAATTAAATTTATAAGGATAGGCCAACAAATAAGGAAGATCTCCGTGCAAGAATTATACAAGCGTATAGAGAAATCACACCTAGAGAACTGAGAAGAGTTGGAGGAAATGATAGAAGTCCCATAGAAAAATGTGTTCGATTGGAGGGAAATTTCATAGAAGGCAGGGAAATATAAAATTGTCAACAGTTAAATCATTTGAAATTGATTGTTTTGTTTTTTAATTGAAAATGTGACTTCAAAAGAAGTATTTCGAAAGAATTTTGAATTACAT
This sequence comes from Leptinotarsa decemlineata, assembly GCF_025532065.1. Classification (NCBI taxonomy): domain Eukaryota; kingdom Metazoa; phylum Arthropoda; class Insecta; order Coleoptera; family Chrysomelidae; genus Leptinotarsa; species Leptinotarsa decemlineata. Next base: position 1,486,571 of record NW_027412727.1, on the reverse strand, counting down.
AACATTTTTTGCTACAAAATATCCTTGTTTTTTTTTAAATAATGGGAAAATGTGAATATGAACTAACATCAACCATCCTAAAACCTCACTGATTACATGTTTCCGTTCCTCTTACAAAATTACCACTTTCTCTCTTATTGAGAAGGAATAACTTTCCTGACAACAAAATAAAAAATAAATTATTTATGTGAAAACAAAAGTCGAGTTTCTCTTGAACAATTTCGTTCATGTATTGATGTCAAAACAAAAAAATCTACTTCAATTATTACGGAACGGGTGTTTCCATGAGAAGTGAAACAAATTCGGATTTTTCAGGACTGAAATTTTTTCAGGAAAAAAGTGTAATCGTAGTAAGTTGGTAGTCCTGATCACGAATCTGAAGGAATTTTGAACCTATTTTGCTCCCTAATATGTTTTACCGTAAAAATGGGGTGTTCCATCGCAAGTGGCGGACAGTGTATATCACTTTGGCTTCACATATGCACGGTGTCACCAACAGCAGCTAACCGCATATTTGTGGTTTCAATTAGAAGACCTAGCATTCCTAGGCATCATCTAACATCAACACGTAGGCAGCTATAGCTACCTGCGTGACCTCCGTGTTCTGTCCACAAATTTTCCCTTTTGATTATTTATATCATACACACTCAATAACATCTTTATTTCTTTATTTATATCCTGGACCAGGAAGTCACGCAGGTAGCTATAGCTGCCTACGTGTTGATGTTAGATGATGCCTAGGAATGCTAGGTCTTCTAATTGAAACCACAAATGTGCGGTTAGCTCCTGTTGGTGACACCATTCATATGTGAAGTTTTTGATTTTTGGTAACCAGTTGTTGTTCATCTTTGCAATTGGCTGCACCGCGCTGATGAGGCCAGAAACACGTGTCCGCGGTTTGCCTCCATTTTTTGAGTGTTCTGTCCACAAATATATATATATATATATATATATATATATATATATATATATATACAGAGCTATATATATTATGTCCACGATTTCCTCCTTTTGATATATATATATATATATATATATATATATATATATATATATATATATATATATATATATATATATATATATATAAAGAAATAAAGATGTTATTGAGTGTGTATGTTATAAATCAAAAGGGAAAATTTGTGGACAGAACACTCAAAAAATGGAGGCAAACCGCGGACACGTGTTTCTGGCTATTGGCCTCATCAGCGCGGTGCAGCCAATTGCAAAGATGAACAACAATTGTTTACCAAAAATTAAAAACTTCACATATGCACGGTGTCACGGTTAGCTCCTGTTAGCTCCGCGGTTTGCCTCCATTTTTTGAGTGTTCTGTCCACAAATTTTCCCTTTTGATTTATATATATATATATATATATATATATATATATATATATATATATATATATATATATATATATATATATATATAAAATCTAGAAAGGTTAATGCAGTCAAGCTGCTTGAAAATGATTTCATGAAAATCAAAAAATAAATAGATAGTACTTTTTGATCATTCCCATATTGATTTTAATTTAAGAGCCACCGGTAGACAGCTGTTTCAGCCTATTGGGCATCGTCAGTACCGGGCAGGCGGTCCTCCATTGAAGACAATATGAGAAAAGAGGAGAAAGTACTTGATAAAAATAGCTGCGTAAACGCAAGCGAAACACTGACATAGAAACTTGGCAAGTTGACTTGGGTGTCACACCAATAGGTGGTTCCACTTATGTTTTCGCACGTACATGTACATGTGTCACATGTACACGTACGTGTACGTGTGACAGATAATCAACGGAAAAAACAACAACTACCCCAGCTAATGCCGCGAAGAGAGTTGAAGTAAAACCATCAGGTATCTATGCTATGTCTTCGACTTGGAAGATTCGTCGCAATTTATTTTCCAGTATGAAAAGCAGAAATTAATTTCGTTTGGTCGATCCGACCAACCGAAAGACCGGTAGGTCGGATCGACCAACCGATAGATTTCCAAGTCGAAGACGTTGCACAGGTGCCTGATGGTTTTACTTCAACTCTTTTCGCGGCATTTACTGGGTTGGTTATTGTTTTTTCCGTTGGGTATCTGCCACACGTACCTACAAAGTCGTGGGTCTGCATGAGAGAAAAGGGGCAACCTTGCGCATGTCATAATGCAACCTTCCGGAATATTAATTATATTTTTTTATAATTTCGACTCACACCTCAGAGTATGCTTGTGAAGTAGTTTCCTGGGTCTGTCTGCAAATGGCGCAGTGTACATTCCACTGATTCAACTGCAGAGAGATTCCATGACTACCTGGAATTATATTTGTTTGGTCAGACGGTTCACACCTTTCTGAAGAGACCATGCCCGGTACATGATGGAACAAATACTCCGAAAACGATCTATCGATTGATCGGATCGACCAAAGAAAGGTAATTTCTGCTTTTCATAGTGTGAAATAACTTGAGACGAATCTTCCAAGTCGAAGACGTTGCACAGATGCCTGATGGTTTCACTTCAACTCTTTGCACGGCATCACTTGGGTTAGTTGTTGTTTTTTGCGTTAGGTATCTGCCACATATTTTTTTTACAAATGTGAGGGGGGGGGCCACGTTGCTAGTGGTTTTGAAGGCCTTCCGAATGTCTACTCAATACTGCTGTGTTTGTGAAAATCGGCCAAGCCATTTCAAACTGACAAGCGTTTGAAATTTGCTCCAAATATTCAAAAAATGAATCATTTCAACTATCAATTGCTCCGTTACTGATTCTGGTCGAAAAGCAAAATTTTTGTGGTGAAACAGGTACGCATATAATCGGTATTTCAAATTGTGGTTTTTGGTTCACTTTTTTTTTAGCTCAGTTATTTTCCTGGAGACTCCAGGACATTTCAATTTCGACATTTCAATTTCGACATTTCAATGTCGGTCTAATATTGACGGTAATCATATCGATACTTTTGACAGTTTTCACAGGTTTCAGCATTTCTTCATAATTTTCCAATGCTTCGTCCGCGTCCTTCAGAAAAAAAAAACCGATCAATTGTAATTTACGCCGAAGCTTATTACCATGATGCGGAAAAAATATTTGATGAGCGCTTTCCAAATAATCCAATATATCGCACCTACTTGAAGTAATTGGTCAGTAAATTTCATAGGATTGGTTATGTAACGAGGAAAAAAAATTTGGAAGAAAATCTATTTCAGAAGAATAACAAATCGACGTTCTGGCAGCTGTTGTTAATAATCCTCAATAAACAATGAAAATGATAGCCACGGATTGTGACGTATCTACGACTACCGTGAAAAAATATCTTGAAAAAACACAATTTCACCCATATAGTTTAAAACTTCTGCATCAATCAAGAGAAAACGACCCGAATAGAAGACTACAGTTTTGTGAGGTCATATCTGATCGCATAACCCAAAATCCCGGTTGAATTAACTTTATTTGTTTTAATAATGAAAATGCTTTTTTTCTAAATGGAACAGTAAATAGACCGAATGTGAGTTATTGGTCAGACATAAATCAGCATGTTTTTCAAGAGGGTCATACTCAAACTACAGAAAAGATCAACGTATGGGCTGGTATTTTGGGTAGATAGGCCGACGTGGCCCCATTTAATAGCTAGCAAGGTCACCTAATATGACACCTACGGTCTTTTTTCTATGGGGCTACATAAAATCTAAGGTGTACGTCACGCAGCCACGTCACTCCAGGAATTTATGGACTAAATAATAGATGTGTGCTGAAATATTTGAAATTGTAACTTAAAATTTTGTTGAAATTATTCAAGTTACTTGGGTTTTTAATTCATTTGTAACATAATTGACGCAAATTTCAAACGCTCATCAGTTTGAAATGACTTGGCCGATTTTCACAAACACAGCTAACGATCAGATGGTCATCATCGAAGGCAACTCCGTCGAAAGCATAGAGAAGAGATGGAAGCTGGTATGGAATGAGTTTAAAGCATGGGAGAAAGAGATGTGGCTGGGGTACAAGGAAAGAAAAACACAATGTATATACATACCAGCTAGACGGGATGAAAGACTTCCGGTCATCAGAATAAATGAGAGAGAACTAGAGATAAGAATGAATGTAAGATACCTCGGGATTGTGGTGGACTCTGGGTTACTATTCATTGACCACCACACGGTGTGAGAAAGAGGATAAGTGAACTGGCGGGAAAACTGAGGAGATGGACCGAAAAATTGTTGGGCTCAGGATCAAAGTCATCTTCATTTTCATCAGGTTGGAAATTTTTTCCCTTACCCTTTCAACTGAGATTCGTCAGGAGGACGAATGGTTCATAACGTAAGGTGTTTTGGTGACGACATAAAGGTCAATGACCCAGCATCAGGATGACTGGATTATGATCTGAGTCAAGTTCCGACAAAGTGTACACTTCGCAGGACATGGAGACGTTCCTGAGCAGTACGATATCAAGCACGTCAGGCCTTAAATCCCCACGGTAAAACGTAGGCTCATCTGGACCCATCACTCGATACTCATGCCTGTCAGCATGCGCATGGAGCGCTCGGCCGTTCGCATTGGTGAGTCTGCTCCACATCAGCAGTTCATCCAGTGATTCTGGGAGTAGACAATTCCGCAGAGGGTTGTAAACTGAGATTAGTCTATGACGACTTCTTCTCTGTTGGAGCTCAACTTCCACGGCTTCCGTGCCATGTAACTGATCCGAGTCAATGCCGAATTGTTCGTGAGGAAGATTACGTTTGACAAAAATGCCAACTCCTCCTCCAGCACGTCCAACGCGTTCTCTGTGGTAAAAACGATAGTTTGGAATACCAAAAGGTTCATTGTGCAGGTGGGTTTCCTGCACCAGTGCAACATCGATGTTTTGTTGTATTAGAAAATTCTCAAAATCTAATTTCTTGTTTGAAATACTGTTGGCATTCCAAAATACAACCTTAAGAGAACCTAGGCAATGTTGGTTGTCTAGCCATTAACAGGTTCCAGTTAGCACGTTGGTGTTCACCGTAAACATCTTTTCGAGTACGGGGAACTGAATGAAGAGTTTCTTCATCTGGTCCAGAGCGGAACAGATGTCACTAACCTTCGACGGGCGGGGACTACTGGGCGCCTCGGTCGGCCTGACGAAGGTGTTACCGCTCTTGGCCGCTCCTGCGTAGCTCATTCCCGGGCGTGTGCCAGATGCTCCGGCAGGATGCTTTCCAGGTGTGGGTGCACTTCGGGGGGCATTTGAAGCTACTTTGGTCCTCCTGCGAACCCTGGGAAACTCAGGACAACCGCGGTAGTTTGCAGTATGCACACCCTTGCAATTATTGCGCTTGGGTGGATCTGCTCGTGGCTTCTTGCACTCAGCTGAAAGGTGTGTGCCGGCGCATTTGACAGAAATGGGAAGAGCTAGGCAGTTCCGTTGGCTATGCCCGAACCGTTGACATCGGTGACACTGCCCTACCAGTGTTTTTTGGTGTTGGAGCTCAACCTTAACTTTAACGTTAAGGAAATCCTGGATGTCATAAATATGCTTCTGATTTTGGTTCACTTGAACCAAAACCAGGGGGAGCGGTCGATTTCCTCGCATCATCCTGGTGACGGATGATGGTTGGAAACTTTTTTCAACCAAGGCGTCCTCGATGTCAGCGGTCTCCAGATGTTCCGGGACTCCTCTGAAGACGGCTCTGATTTGTCTGTCTTCAGGTAAATATATGTGTGGTGGGGAATTTTTTCCCTCACCAATAATTTGGACATACTCCTGTAGTTCTCGGCCGAAGAAGGCTGAACCTTGATGCCGTCAGCCATGTTTACTGCCTTGGTAAAGTTCACTTTATGGAAGGCAGCCAGCTTTGTGAATTGAACCCACTTGTCCTTCTGGCGAACGACAATTGGGGGAACGCGTGTTTTTCTGGTGCTTTGGGGCACTTCAGGACGCGGAGGGAGAGGAAAGCTAGTTCCCTGATCTTTGAGGTTTTCAACCTGATTTAGATTTCGGGATGGCTGTTTTGGGCCACCCTGTATAGTCGAAATTGATTTTTCAGACCTATTGTCGTCAACCAACATTTCATGGTCACCCTCGACGGAAGACTCTGTTGTTGAGAGTTCTGACTCTGAATTGTCGTTCTTGGCTTCGTCCCGGAGCTTTGACATCTTTTTAGCCACATTTTTGGGCTTGTTGTCGGTATTTCTGTTTACTGGAGCGACTGGTTTGGATGGAAGAGGAGGAAACTCTTTTGGAAGGTGACGCTTTTTGTTGGCCGGTTCTTGAGGCTTGATCGTATTGTCGTTGTTCGTCTCAGACTGAGCAGAGAGGGTGGTGCCGACGAGAGTATCTCTGGAGGATACATTCCGTGACGGACGCTCGAGAAGCTCCTTGGCCCCTAGTGAAGGGCCAGAGGGCTCCCTAACTGCCGCCACGGGGCTGTCTCTTAGCAGTTCTGGCGATCAAGCAATAAACCCATGAAGGTAATTACTTCACCCTTGTCCCTGGCCATCAGGCTGTCAAGCAGTTCCTCCATACTGCTGTCGAAAAACTCACACCCTTTGATATCCCAAAGGTAGGCGATGAACAGTTTCGTGAAAGTAATAGTTTGAACGCACTCACCAGAAGTCTGGAGGGTCCTTGCGCACTACAACCAACGCACTTACTAATAGGAGATATGTAACTACTGGTGAATGGCTGATCATACACCAGAAATAGTCGTATTTGTGGCAGAAAAAACTTCGAAATTATCGCAGCGAAAAATATTCTGTATGTCAGTTTGACAGCTAACGTCACATATTGGGTTCAGGAGGGGAAGCGTAAGAATCATCTATGAAAGTGTAGCCAAACCTGCGGTACTGTATGGGGTGCAAGTATAGGGATACATAGTGTATGACAGCAGAGTGAAAAGGCAGTTGAGCGCAGCGCAGAGGCGTTTTCTGATCGCCTCAAGTGGGTCATACAGGATGACGTCGACGGTTGCGCTCTGCATGATTTCCGGTATAGCCTCTCTACACGTGGAAGTGAGGGCAAAATTCTGGGAATGGAGTATGAACGGTACAAGACAGATTGAGGTCAGAGTGGAAGGAGAAGATAGGGTTTCCCCATGAATGTAAAGGAAATTGCTGTAGAAAGCGGGGGAGAAAGAATGACTGAGGTGTATGTGGACGCCGGGTAAGATCAGAAGAGGGAAGAGTAGGTACCTACACGTTGGGTATGAGAGAGAGAGGGGAAAGAATGGGTCACAGGGAGTGAAAGCGTCAACATGAATGAGGCGAAGCTGACTGCGATCGAGAGGGTGATGGATATATGGAGTATGGACGAGAGCGTGATGATAGAGGGGAGAATGAAGAATGAGAGGTTTGATATGACACAGAAAAATTGAGGAAAGTAGAGAAAGAGGAGCACTGACCTATATTGTCTGGCGGAAAGGGTACTCGGCGAACAATCTGGGCAATCGGAAGGCACACGAGGAGGTGACCAAAAGGCTAACTCGAAAGAACGTGTCGTGGGAGGTGAGATAGTAAGAATGAAGAGCAAAAGAGAATGAAGGAATGCATCAAGGGCGATTCGTGAATGAATGGGCAGAGAACGCGGTGAGTAACGAATTAGAGAGAAAGAAGTCAGCTGCTGCTTACAGCTAAGCGAAGTATGTAGGAACCTGAGAGCCTGGTCAGGCATCCCAGACCTGGCAAGTTGAGCAATGGGACACGGAAAGTTGAATAGAATATTCAGAGAAGATTAGGTTTGTTCGATTTGGAAAGATGTGGAATTGTTTCAGATATATAAAGATATATAAAGAAAAAAAAAGAATAAAAACATTGTGGAAGGATAAGGTTTGCAGTTAGTTACACAGTTGTATTTTGTGTTTGAGAATTTAGGAAGGATGACGTTGCAGTTAATTACATAGTTGTATTGAGATTTCATACATTTTGTTTGGGAATGTAGTTTTGTTGTTTTTTTTTCTTTTTAAAAGAATAGGGTTAGCATGAATATTCGATAATTCCAATTGGAAGTGTATCATTGATGAAATATAATTCATATTGTTTTTTCGGGAAATATTTGGATTTTTGATTTATCTGTGACATATTTGAAGCAAATATCAAACGCTTATCGGTTTGAAATGTCTAGGCAAATTTTCACAAAAACAGCGGTGTTGGATAGGGACTCAGAAGGTCCCTATATATATATATATATATATATATATATATATATATATATATATATATATATATATATATATATATATATATATATATATATATACAACTTTTCTTAATATTTCCCTATACCTATCTGTTACCGTTTTCGAAATAAAAATTAATTTCAATTTTTTTCTTCGAAAATCATGACTTCTAAAAATGCCGATATCTTTTAGTTAAGAAGTACTATGATATCGAAATTTGGTTTGAAGTTAGGTGATACTTGGACACTTCCCACACGTCAGCCTAATCTCCGTTACTTCAATACAGGGTGGTAAAAAAATACAGTTCTTTCGTTTGCTTGAAAAAGTTGATGAAATTTGAATATTTTAAATGGAACACCCTATATATTATTAAAAATTCGGAAAGCTGCTGAAATTTGCTTTCTTTCTATATATATCATACCTATAACTAACTAGTCAAGTTTCGGGCTTATGAACATTTATTTGTGAAAATGTCCCTTCAGAATGGTATTTCCATTCGGTATTTGGTAAGCAGGCCATGATTACTAATTGACAGTAGCGTTGTGACATTCTCCTAATAATATCGACATTTTCGTCACTTCAGAAGTTGCAAATACCTTCAAAACGATGGAACAAAACTATTCAAACGGAGTTCTTATGAATTTGTTTATTATTTTTGGACAGTGTGACAAAATTATCAGCAGAACATGTAGAAAGTTCAATGAAATGTATCCGAATCTACCGCCAATGAACCTCAAGAAATTTATACGAATTCAGAACAATTTCAATATGTTTGGATAAACTTTGAAAAAGCACCAAGAAACTTGAAATTGGAAATATTGATATGAATAATTATAAAAAAGTGAAAAAATCATGTGGAATATTTCAAAATATGTTCGAATCGCTGGCCGTTCACTTCCAAGCACTTTAAAATGCGGGTGTTGACTGCTTTCGTGGTGGCTTTCTAACAATTCATCTCTCGAACGCACGGGTATTTTGTAAACTTTTTCTTTAAACATCCCACACAAATAAAAATCTAATGGATTAAGATCGGGTGATCTCGCTGGCCAATTCCATGGTCCCAAGCGCCTCATCCACCGATCGTCAAATAGTCTATCCAGTTCTGCGCTCACTTCTCTTGTGCAATGTGCAGGAGCTACGTCTAGTTGGTACCAACAGTTTTGATAATCTTCGAGTGGCAGATTATCCACGAAACTGTCTACAGTATTCTCCAAAATATTCAGGTAGCTTCTGGATGTTAATGACTCCTCGTATATCACGTACCTCAATTTGTTGTCCATCAACATACAGAAGACATTAAAACTAAATTTTTCTTGAAATCCGGCTTCTTTTGTGACGTGAGGATTTTCACTGGACCAATAATGACGATTTTTTCTATTGAAAATCCCTTCTCTCGAAAATTTCGATTCATCAGTCCAAATAATTTTATTTAAAAAAAGTGGATCTTCTTGAATGCGTGTCAACAACATTTCACAAAATTCTACTCTCTGTTGAGGATCTTGAGGCTTCATTGCTTGAATTTTGGTGAATTTATAATCATGCATTTTATGTCTTCGCAAGATTCTTTGAACCGATGAATATTTTATACCCAAATCTTCTTCAGCACTTCTTATCGATGACTCGGGAAATGCGTGAAAATATGCTAAGACATTAATCTGGTTGTCTTCGAAAGTTACGGGTCGAGGCAAGTTTCTTGGTGCTTTTAAAGTTGATCCAAATGCATTGAAATTGTTCTGAATTCGTATAAATTTCTTGAGGTTCATTGGCGGTAGATTCGGATACATTTCATTGAACTTTCTACATGTTCTGCTGATAATTTTGTCACACTGTCCAAAAATAATAAACAAATTCATAAGAACTTCGTTTGAATAGTTTTGTTCCATCGTTTTGAAGGTATTTGCAACTTCTGAAGTGACGAAAATGTCGATATTATTAGGAGAATGTCACAACGCTACTGTCAAATAGTAATCATGGCCTGCTTACCAAATACCGAATGGAAATACCATTCTGAAGGGACATTTTCACAAATAAATGTTCATAAGTCCGAAACTTGACTAGTTAGATATAGGTATGATATACATAGAAAGGAAGCAAATTTCAGCAGCTTTCCGAATTTTCAATAATATACAGGGTATTTTATTCAAAATAATCAAATTTCAGCAACTTTTTCAAGCAAACGAAAAAACTGTATTTTTTTACCACCCTGTATTGAAGTAACGGAGATTAGGCTGACGTGTGGGAAGTGTCCAAGTATCACCGAACTCCAAACCAAATTTTGATATCATAGTACTTCTTAACTAAAAGATATCGGCATTTTTAGAAGTCATGATTTTCGAAGAAAAAAAATGAAATTAATTTTTATTTCGAAAACGGTAACAGATAGGTATAGGGAAATATCAAGAAAAGTTGTCGAGCAATTGTTGGATATTAATGATATTATTATGATAATATTAATGATATTATATACAGAGTGTTCCATTTGAAAAATCAAAGTTGCTACTGCTTTCTAATAGAAGCGGCAACACCGCATTGTTGAAAATATTTTAGTTGGCTAGAGAATGTCTGAATATGCCCTCCATTAAATTTTCAAAGTGATCCGTTGTCTGGTTCACCAGACAACGGACAAGATATATATATATATATATACAGGCTGATTCACCACCGTGAATATATATATATATATATATATATATATATATATATATATATATATATATATATATAAATTGTTAACTTTCTATACTTTGTTCTCCATACCACATGTCAAGAACTTCCGTAGATCTTCTCTCGCATCTCTTATAAAGAAAAACATCAAACTTCTTAATTCCAAGACCAATGTCATTTCATCTCAAATCGATGAAAGGAAATATAACCAAAACTTTTCTAAGCTTGTTTTGAGTAAAATAGCTGACGGTGACATTAGGTCAGCTATCAGAATCTTGGGCTCAAGTGATATGTTGGCCGAATACGATGAATCCACATTTTCAGTTCTCCGATCAAAACACCCTCGATCAGATTCCTCCACACATTCTCTGTATTCGCAATTACCACACGATTTTTCAGAGTTTCCGGTGTTCCAATTTTCAGAACATGAAGTGTCGGAGGCAATTAAATCTTTTCGTTCTGGTTCTGCTGGTGGTTTGGATTCTTTCCGCCCTAGTCATATGCAAGACCTCATTAGTCACAGCTCTGGAAATTCAGGACAGAAACTTCTTTCTTCTGTTACAAAATTATGTAACTTCATTTTTACTGGTAGGGTTTCTCCAGAAATTTGTCCTATACTTTTTGACGCTTCACTGTGTCCTTTTCGGAAAAAGGATGGAGGAGTAAGACCGATTGCCGTCGGTACCTTTTATCGTCGATTGGTAGCTAAACTTGATTGTATGAGGATTAAAGACGAACTAGGATCGATGTTATGTCCACTAAAGTTTGGTTTCGGTACTGCAGGTGGATGTGAAGCTGTTGCTCATGCTGCTCGTAGATATATTATTCTTCATCCAAATCCCGATTCAAAAATTTTCCTGAAAATGGACTTCAAAAATGCCTTCAACATGATTGATAGAAACCTCATGCTTCGTTAGGTTAAAGATTCGTTTTCAGGATTATATCCCTTCTTAAGTCAGTGTTATGAATCAGCTTCCTATTTGAGTTTTGGTGAACATCTGATTCTGTCTGAGAGAGGTGTTCAACAAGGTGATCCCTTAGGAACTGCTCTTTTTGTCTGACCATCAACGAACTCACTAAAAGCTTATTATCCGAATTTAATTGTTGGTATTTGGACGATGGCTCAATCGCTGGCGATGAAAACAGTGTTTCAAAGGATTTAGAAAAAATCATTGATTATTCAAAACATCTTGGACTTGAACTAAATTTTGAAAAATGCGAGTTGATTACCCTTTCAACTCCGAATAGTATTTCCGAATTCATTTTGAAATTGGCTCCTGGCATAAGAATTTTGGAAAAGTCTAAATGGAGTCTTCTGGGTGCTCCTCTCTCTAAAGATTCACTTTCAGAACATCTTCGAGAAAAACGGGAATCACTCAAATTGCTGACCACCAGATTGAATGACCTTCCAAAACACTTTGCATTTTTTCTTTTGAAAAATTGTTTGGCGATTCCAAAACTCATGTACGCCCTCAGATGTTCCCCTACTTGGTCAAGTCAGTTAGAGCTTGACGAATTTGATAATTTACTCTGCCACACGACGAATTATGTTACAATCATTTCAATAATGATTCATGGCTCCAAGCAACTCTTCCTGTAAACCTTGGCGGCTCAGGGCTACGTTCGGCTTCTTCCTTAGCTTTACCAGCGTTTCTGTCATCAGTCAATAGTGTTTCCGATCTTATCGATTCCATCCTTCCTTCCATATTTATCAATATCAAAGAAGTTTTTTATTCTGAAGGTTGGCATGCTGCAACTAATATTGCTCCTCCTACAGATAAAAAGAAAATACAAAGTGTATGGGACCGACCTCTCCTGAACATTATAACTGATAAACTTCTGGAATTTACAAGTGTATACAATAAGGCTCGTCTGAAAGCAGCAATGATCAAGGAATCGGGTGCTTGGCTGAATGCTTTACCTGTTGCATCTCTTGGAACACTATTAGACGATGAATCTTTCAGAATAGCTGTAGGGCTTAGGATGGGTTCATCTATTTGTGTTTCTCATACTTGTGTTTGCGGTAGTATAGTTGATGAAAAAGGTACACATGGTTTGAGTTGCAGGAGAAGTGCAGGGCGTACATCTCGACATCACCAAGTGAACGACATATTGAAACGAGCTATGTTGTCAGCGGATGTTCCTGCAATTCTGAAACCCTTAGGTACCAGTCGAGATGATGGTAAACGACCAGATGGTATGTCTCTCATACCATGGAAATACGGTAAACCTGTGGTATGGGACTTTACTTGCGTTGACACGGTCGCGGCTTCCCATCTAGCCGAAAGTTCCAAGTCTGCTGGAACTGCAGCATTGTCTGGCGAGAAATTGAAAAGGAAAAAAATACCAAAATCTTGGAAACAACTATCTGTTTCATCCAGTAGCGGTTGAAACTTTTGGTGTTTATGGCCCGGAGTCTCTGTTATTCGTTCATGAACTCTGGAGGAGAATAGGCCAAGCAACGAAAGATCACCGTTCGACCTCTTTTTTGATAGAAATAATTAGTATTGCTATTCAACGTGGCAATGCTGCTTCAGTACTTGGAACTATTCCTCCTTCACATAATTTTGATGAGATCATGCATTGCCCTAATTTCAGTACGGAACTGAAACCTCTTCCAAACAAGCCGAGATATGTGGATATTCATCAGTCTCCTATCAAGGTTAATTCACAAGTGATTGATCCACATTCTTCTTTTTCAGTGCGGTCAGTGGACTCAGGTCATTCTTGCCCCCAAAAAATGAGTTGCAGTCGTCGTAGAACTGGTATCCTTTCAGTGGAAGAGCTTCTTGAAGCAAGAGCCGAATCGATCCCTTTACGAAACCCTTCTTCACTTAGAAGGATCGATCGCAGCTTGAGAAATGGTTCTTATGGAGATTCTGTGAAACATGTTCTTCCTTACGAATCAGTAGATAGTTGTCCTGAAAATCTAGAGAATAAAATTGGATTGGATGATTTAGGAAACACTTGCTACATGAATAGCATTTTACAAGTGTTGTTCATGACGAAGAATTTCAAGAACGAGGTTTTAATGATGAACGAGAACAGGAATGTTTCCTTCTTATTCATCAAACTCAAACAATTATTCATGCAGTTGCAGTTTCGTAAGAAGGTATCATCTTTCCCTCCAACCGATTTCCTGGAGTCTTTGAAGTCCACTAGATACTCGTTAAGACAACAAGAGGATTGTTCCGAATTCTTGGGGTTCTTGTTGAATACTCTTCGTGAGCAAAACAATAGCAAAATCAATACTCCTGGCCGCTCTAGACTGAATGATTCCGTACAACCCATCTCGTCTTGTGTTTGTAAATCTTTTGCTGGAAAAATCCTCACTGGTTTACTTTGTGGTAAATGTTCAAGAAGTACTGAAAACTTATGTGAATTTCTGGAACTCCATCTAGCTTTTCCTAATACGACTAATAACCAGTCCGTGCAAAGCTTATTGTTAAATCATCTGAAAATGGAATTTTTAACCGGTGATGATCGACTGTATTGTCCAACATGCGTCAAACTAACTGACTGTTATAAGGAAACAAGTATAGCTGAGGCTCCAGTCAATCTAATAATAACACTGATGATTTTCAAACAAGACTCAACCTCTAACGGAAGCAAGACACTCTTTGGAAGGTTCAAAATAGATGAACATTTCAACCTAGCAGACCACTATTATAATATTCATGCAGTCATTGTTCACTGTGGCTCTGGCGTTGAATTTGGATTATTACGCCTTGGTCAAAGAAGAAACGGACTGGACTGGTTTAAGTTTGATGATAGTCGTGTCACGAAGTGTTCTGGCGATACATTGAATTTATTGGAGCCTCTGGAGACACCCTACATTTTGTTTTCCTGCAGCTGAAAAAGCAAATGTGCCACTGGAATCAATGAAGTCGCCCTGGAGCGCCAATTAATTTTTATTGTTGTTTTTATTTCATATTTATCGTTATTTTGATAAAATTTATATATATATATATATATATATATATATATATATATATATATATATATATAAATATATATATATATATATATATATATATATATATATATATATATATATATATATATATATATATCACCAATGTAAATTGAATCACAAGAAGAACATAGAATACTATATATAATATTAGAATATTCTTTGTTGCAGAGAGGGGTTTTGATTTTAGAATATAGGAATGAAATTGTTTAATAATCTTTGGTACAAATTCTAGTATTTTTCATGCCTCGAAATATATTGAGTGATTTGGGGGTTAAATTTGGAATATATCACATAGAATAAGGAGAATTATCTGCTTCGGAAATTGCATACCTAATATTACGTGAAGTTAGTGTGGATAAATTTGGGTCACTTGAATTATGATGATTGAATTTGAGTCAGTTGAATAAATATTTATTCAAAAGCTTAGGAGGATACGTATTTTCAATTAGAATATTTTTCAACAATTTTAAATCATTTTCAATAA
The DNA here is from genome assembly GCF_025532065.1 of Leptinotarsa decemlineata. Taxonomy (NCBI): domain Eukaryota; kingdom Metazoa; phylum Arthropoda; class Insecta; order Coleoptera; family Chrysomelidae; genus Leptinotarsa; species Leptinotarsa decemlineata. Next base: position 1,471,317 of record NW_027412727.1, on the reverse strand, counting down.
AATCCGGATGAGATAACCTCGTAACTCGTTCTTTAAGAGATAAAATTAAGTTGGTTTTCATCCTTGAAGGATGCTGTGAAAAATAACTAATGAACCTATTGCTACATATAGATTTTTTGTGCCACGTAGTCTCAAGAACGTTTCCTTCAAACCTGATGACTTTCATGTCAAGGAAAGATAAAGATTCATTTACTTCTTTTTTACAAGTGAATTGAAGATGTAGATTGAAACAGTTGAAGAAATCAAGAGTGTTTTCGATTATATCTGAAGAGAGTGCTATGAATATATTATCAACATATCGTTTGAGGAGGGAAATATTATATTCTAGTTTATTTAAAATTTCAGTGAGGAGGTCATCTAGTACAAAATTACGAAGAATTGGAGATGAAGTGGAACCCTCAGGTGTACCAAAAATTTACTTATAATATTGATAGTTGAATTCGAATATATTTGATTCAAAAACAAATTTCAGTGAAATGAGGAAATTGTTTTTGTCTATAGTGGTATATTGCTCAATTTCGTTCCAATGATTTTCAATACTTTGAATTATTGATTGTAATGGAAGATAAGTGAATAGAGGAACAACATCAAAACTTACAATTTTATATTGATCGGGTAACTGAAAATTGTTGACGATTTCACTGAAATGAAAGGAGTTTCCAATATAGAAATGATTATCAGTTTTGTAGGCAAGAGTTGAAATATCTGTCAAATCCTTAGGTGTACCAAAAATTTACTCATAATATTGATAGTTGAACTCGAATATATTTGATTCAAAAACAAATTTCAGTGAAATGAGGAAATTGTTTTTGTCTATAGTGGTATATTGCTCAATTTCGTTCCAATGATTTTCAATACTTTGAATTATTGATTGTAATGGAAGATAGTGGCACTACAAGGGTTTGATTGAATAGGAATCTACATATGAAATGGATAGGACCCAATAGCCCTCTCGTAGTATCTGTCTGTTTAAAATCTGTTTAAAATCTGTTTTTCCGTTAATCAGCTGTTGCCCCCATACGAACAACAACTCTCAGAAGTTGAGAAACTTGTGCGAACTAAGGACTAACGAAGTCTTACCTTTTAACGTGTGATTCCTAACACGGAATGATTATAATCCATTCCTGATTGATATTGTTGTACAAATTCTGTCTGTTGTTTTTATTCCAAAGTAATTGATTTTATACTCATTTTTTGAATTTTTGACATTTCACTTGCTTTGTCACGTGATTAACGCTCAGAGATTTACACTTCTGTTTATGCAAAAACCAAAAATTGTCCCTTTCAAGTAGTTTCCTGAGACGTTGAAAATATTTTTCTCTCATTGTTTTCTCTGAGTCTATATTATAATAAATACCTCTAGTATCAGATATATTTTTCATGCACAAAAAAAATATATTCCATATTTATAATTATGAATTTGTTTCTTTTATTATTTTATCATGATTGATTGTACGGGTGAGTATTGTCAATATAAAAAACTCTTCTGATTTCTTCATCATGTATACATTTCAATCGCAATCTGTTTCGTATGGTTACCCGATTTGCCCTTATCAGTACTAATTGTCCCTTCTCAAATAAAATATTGTTACATCGTTTCTTTTCATTCATTTCGTTCGAATATATTCTACCACTTTTTATTTGTATATTTTTCACTTATGTTGAAATTTCATGTAATGGGTCATTGTCGTCTTTCGGCCACTTCTTGGGAGGATGCTGTCTCATCATTGAGAAATATGGACTGACTTCAGTGACGGTGTGCGGCATATGGTTGAGATACCTCTATTTCTGATAGATTGTATCGTCCCATTTATTCAATCTTGAATATATATTTCTGATGAATTTGTTTCTGAAAGTCTGATGCAGGTGAATATTACCTTCATTTCATTTCTAGCACAAAAATCTTCAAATTTGTCATTTTGAAAATATGTAGCGTTGTCAAAAATATATTTTGAATGAATAATGGATACCGTTACTTTCAGGGTGAATACTTTTCATTATATTTCAAGCTGAATCGTTACTTATTACATATAGTTCCTGACCCTTAATCGTATTTATCCAAATACCATTGACTTTTCTACATTTCATTATATTTGCCTGAAAATTATTTTGATCTTCTTCGATTTGGTTAACTAGGAATATTCCCTGTTGGTCGAATAATATGTTTACCCCAACTTGTAATGTTCTTTTATTCTCTACTTTCGCATCTGATCTTGTTATTGCATCCGCTACTTCATTCTCTTCACCTTTATTATGCTTGATTTCGAAAGCATATACTTGCAGGAGTACCTCAATGTAAACTTTTGTTGAATCATTTATTGTTCAACACATTCAATGAAAACATGTAATCTATCTCGATTATAAAATGCGACCCTGTTAGATAAAATCTCAATTTGGTAACACAAAATATTATACTTGCAAATTCCAATCTAGTGATGCTGCAGTGTTATTCATATGCTTTGGTCACTCTTGACACAAAATATATGGAAAACTCTTTCTCCTGCTGAAACTGTAGCAATACATTGATGCATCTGTTTTCAAAATGAAAGTTACATTATGATTTGGATGGTAAATTTTTCAATAATTAGCAAATTCCTGTTTGATGATGTTGAATGCATTCAGGATTCCCAAAAATCCCCTTGGTGTTTTTGAAGTTGTTGGTCTTTTGTATTCCGTAATGGCTTTTATTTTTCTTCATCCATACTTATACCTTGGGTGTCCAATATATAGCCTAGTCACTTCTATCTGATGGAATATTGATTTATTTATATAATTTTCAATCCTGCATTATCCAATTCAGTTAGTGATAAATGATTATGTTTTAAGTGACTTTCCCACCCTGTGAAATATATTAGGATGTCATCAATATAATGAAGAAATAATCGTTGTATCTAGAATTGTATAGACTGTCAATAAATTGATGGATGTTTTTTACCACTTTTTATATGAAATAGAAGTTGAAGGAATACAAAATTTCAAGTCTAAGACATATCCTCCTCGTTATGAATATAGGAATCAAGTGCAAGAAAAAATAACAAAAATGTTAGAACAAAATATTATTGAGCGAGGTAATTGAAATATAGAAATCGTATAGTTGTTAGAAAGAATAATGGTGAATCAAGATTATCTTTAGGAGCTAGAAATATCAATAAATATACAACACCTCAATATGAGGAATCTTTGAACATTGATGCAATTTTTGGAAGTATTCAAAATGCAAAAAAATATCCTCTTGAATAGATTTGAAACATATTTTTTGGTTGATTCTACTTCACAAAGATGATAGATTCAAAGTAGTTTTGTATGGTTTGCGGAGTTCTTGATCTGAGTTAGGACAGTTTATACGAAAAGTGAAATGAAAATTTCTATGTTCTTCACCACTTTTAACTGTAACTAACGTTACTGCAGTTTCGTCCTATATGGACATTCTCAAACTAATACAATAAACTAACAATGATTCATCTTTGTGAAGTAGAATCAACCAAAAAATATGTTTCAAATCTATTCAAGAGGATATTTTTTTGCATTTTGAATACTTCCAAAAATTGCATCAATGTTCAAAGATGCCTCATATTGAGGTGTTGTATATTTATTGATATTTCTAGCTCCTAAAGATAATCTTGATTCACCATTATTCTTTCTAACAACTATACGATTTCTATATTTCAATTACCTCGCTCAATAATATTTTGTTCTAACATTTTTGTTATTTATTCTTGCACTTGATTCCTATATTCATAACGAGGAGGATATGTCTTAGACTTGAAATTTTGTATTCCTTCAACTTCTATTTCATGTATATATGATAATAATCATAATAATAATAATAAATGCATGGGGTCTTCTCCAATAACATTGCAGACCTTGGCTTAATCATGACTTGCCAGGAAGGTGTCTTCAACACTTTAGTCTACCGTAGTCACGTGATGGGTATAGAGGTTTCTGACATAAGGTGCAGGGCCTGCCGCAAGGCGCCCGATACCCTAATGCAATTGCTATCAGCATGTCCAGCATATTCGGTCTCGGCCTATATCCATCGACATAACGTGACCCTAAGAGTGCTATATTACCATCTACGGCACTCTTACGTTATTGACGAGACACCGGTGATGCCCTACGCTCCGGGGGATATTGAATCCGTTGTGGGCAACGAGAAGTGCCGAATTTATTGGAATTATTCGTTTCCCACCCTCAGGCTCACACAAGCTAATAAGCCTGATGTAGTCCTTCTCGACCACCAGAGCGAAACGATATTTGTCGTGGAGTTTTCAGCTCCTGGTGAGACGAATATCGTTAGAAAAGAGGAGGGGAAACGGATAAAATATCGAAATTTTCTCTTCGAACTCCGCAGACTCTATCCAGATCACTCTGTCAAAATGGTTGTTTCTGATTATTGGAGTCCTTGGTGGAATGATGCCCCCTCTACTCTCGAATCTTAGAATCCTGAAATCTAAAAATCATACCGGCCTGCCGCACTAAGGCAGAAATCTTAGCCGCACAGATGCAGAAAGCTGTCATTCTTGGCTCACTGCGCTTGCTCAGGGCACATGATTTTCGGACCGAATGATCACTCACCACACGGGGTATGGGGAGTGGTCCTTGATTGATAATGCTGACGTACCCTCCTTCGGGGGATAAGGCCTGACCAGCGCACACTATGGTTAAAAAAATAGGCTTCATTTATCAACTTCATGAACAAAAACAAACTTGAAAACTAGTAAAAGAATAACCATGAGTGATGAATCGGCGAAGTATCAGCAAAATCTGATTTTCAACTCAACCGCAAACAAAAATCTATCAGAATAAAAAGGTGAAGAAATGCCAAGAAGGATGACGAAATGTGCTTCTTCTGGAGTATTATTAGCGCTTTGCATCCTGTAGCATAAGATCCACAAAAACTATCAAAATATCCACATTATTCTACAGTTTTGAATAATACGAGGCTAAATATAAATAAATGATAATTCGGTAAATGTTAACATTTCAGAATTGTATCAAGCAAAGGAGAAATCATTTTATGTAGTAAATTCTACCAGACTCACGACCAAAAAATGAGAGACATGTTAATTTGTATCAATTCAAGACCAAATTCAAGACTGAAATTCATTTTCATTATTGTTGGATTAAAGATATGTCTCGATTATTTAGTAGCCAATTGAACAAAGAGGAAAAATATCTGTAAATTTTTTTTTCCACCAAACGATGATGTGGAATTTCGAAATTATGTTCATGAACATAAATGCCTGTTCATAATTTTCGTTGATTTCGAGTCACTGTTGGAAAAATGCAATGTAAACATATCTAACAAAACTACAAAACATCAAAAACATATACCTTCCAGTGTGTCAATGTGCCAATAAGTTATCTGATATTGCAAAATTTGTTGAATGGAAAAAAAGAATTTTGAGCCTTCAAATAGTATCTGTGATGCAATGACTTGTCATATTTGTTAATAACCTTTCACCCCCAAAGACGATATCGTACACGATAATGATCATTATACGGGGGTGTTCCGGGGATATTCACAACAAGTCTTCTGTCATGTCAATTCTCAAAAATTATTCGTGGAACACATTATTTTTCATAATCTTTCAGGATACGACAATCACTTTATTATATATGATATCGCAAAAAAGATGTGTGAGCATACTTCCATAAAATAAAGAGAAATAGATTTCCTCCACATAAAACTATGCTGAAACTCGATTATTGATTCTTTTCGATTCATGGGAACGTCGTTAGATGAATTAGCATCCACATTGAATCAAAATAATTCGAAAATTAAAACAAAAACAGTGATTTAGATGATGAGAGACATTCTCTCCTCAACGAGAAGGGGGTATTACCATCTTTAGATAACATAAAGAATTAAACGACACCGAGTTACCATCACGAAAAGATTTCAATGATAAATTGAACGATGAATACGTAACAAATGAGAAATATACACACGCACTAAATGTTTGGGAGTCATTCAAAATTGAAAATTTGGGATCGTATGCGGACCTATATTTGGAAACGGATATTTTTTTATTGGCGGACATTTTTGAAAATTTTCTTCAAAAAAGTATGGCAACTTATGGGTTGGGCCCCGAATAGTGTTATGCTATGCTCGAGTACACATGGGATGCCATGTTGAAGTATACGAAATGTAAATTTTAAATTTCAAAAAACATTGACATGATTATGTTTGTATATAAGAGGATAAGGGGCGAAATGTCGGTTCGTTCCAATAGATATTCTGGAGCAAATAATAAATATACGCAAGCATACAATTTTGACAAACCTTCACAATATCTTTTATATTTAGACGTTAGTATTTCATATGGGTGGGCAGTCAGAATTTTCACCTTACGACGGTTTTCAGTGGGTTGACAATTTTGATTAGGATGAAGGTAAAATTCCTGACAATGCTTCAGAAGACTACATATTGAAAGTTGATTTGGAGTGACCTGAGAGATAACATGATTCACATGAAGATTTTTCGTTTTGTCCGGAGCATCAAGCAGCATCAAATTCCAAACAAAATAGTTATTGGGCACTCTGTATAATGAAAACAAATATATTTTGCACTATTGCGATTTGAAACAAGCATTAAAAAACGGTTTGATTCTAACCAGAGAATATTGGGTTGTGGAGTTCAAGCAATCTGCGTGGTCGTGTCCCTACATCGAGTTGAATACTCGTCTGAGAGCTGCAGCCACTAGTTCTTTCGCGAAAAAAATCTATAAACTGATGGTAAACGCTATTTTTGGAAATACGACGGAAAACATTCGGTTATACAGAGTGGTCAAACTTGTTAATTCGTGGAATGGCCGTTATAGCGGCAAAAATTCAATATCAATCCTCCGATTTTGGAGTCGAAATTTTCCTTCATTTGTTGCCGGATGTCAATGAGGGTCACCCATTAATAACTTGTTGAATTGATGGAACGAATGAAGAACTGCTGCATCAAAATTATAGGCTATAGTCCCTGTCTGCACGCTACATCGAATGTCATAAAATGACATGGAAAATGCCATCAATAGCAATTGGTGTTCGTTTCGAGCGGCCATTTCGTATTACTCCAACGCTCTGTCTATTGGATTCAGACTTCTATTAAAATCTTCATCATCACTGTCAAACATCAACTCAATTTCACTACCGTAACAACTATCGAGAGACATTTTCGTTTTCAAACTGAATATCCATATGTGTTTACATTCACTCTTATAGCTTCAAATCACGTGGTCAATTCCATATATTGTGTGTTTGTTGAACACAAAAATATTTCTTCACAAAAATCCCTCCCAATACAATGTCCGTGTGCTTGTTTTTTATAATATTCTATACAAAATTGACGATTTCGATCCAACTATTGTGTTTGCTGTTCATACCCAACCATTCAACATGCATTTTTGCCATTTTTCCCAAACACTTTTCTCACGAGATATATATCAGGATTTGCAATATTTTGTAATTCATCCCTATAGAAAGCACTCCTAATAGATGCACCCTGCATATCTTTCAATATAAAGGTGGCGGGGTTGGTAATGTTGACTTTGATGATTTTGAATTATTCCGTATTCTAATTTGGCGTACAACCTTTTCCGAAAACGTGTTCCTCCTTACTGATTCGCACATCATCAACTTTGAATTTTCTCGGTCCAGCTATTTTCAGGTGGAAGTGTATTGATGTGAGAATTTGTTTTTCATTGGTTTTGGTGATTTTTGTAGGTTGTATGTCTGTCTTCGGATGTCGCGTATCATTTTAGAATTTTGTGATTTCAGGCAAGAAATTTGACCATTTTTAAGTGACATTCATACTGAAATATTTGAAAAGTCTTCCTTTCAACGTTCTAATGGTACGTCACTACAATATGTATGTGATGCTGTACGTATTGTAGTTACTTATTCCATGTTTGAAATTTATTGTTTTGAAATTCTGTTCCTTTGGTCGGTTTGTGAATTTTTTGGACAACGTTTCGTATGTATCAAGATATCTGCAAACGTTTTGTTGATTTCCTCTCCAGTTTTCAATTTCAGAGATTGAGTCCGCACAAATTTCTAAAAACAGTCTATGATGACTAGAATCAATTTCAAATTTCTATTTTGGTAAGTGAACGATTTCATCTCAGCCAAGTTCATTTGCTATAAGTCATCTATTCCTTTGATAACGGTACGGCGTAGGGGATATTTTTTCTTATTGGTTTATTCAGTTCGTTAACAAGTTGGATCCTGTCTTTGGAAGTCATAACGACTTATGGTGAAGATGTGTGAATCCGCTCTTTCATTATAGTAATGCTCAAACTACATTTTGTATCTTGTTGGTTTTCTTGAAAGTAGATTGTACCTTCGCTATATCCGAATTTATTTGGGTGATTTGTTTGGAGATGTCACCTTGAAAGTTTGTTAGTTTTTCATCTACTTAGGTTATTTTTTCTCGTGTTGCTTAGCCAGCTGATATATAATTGAAGTGAGTTCTTTATCGGTTTCATCCACGTACCTTTCATCCAACAACATCTTAATGAGTGGTGGGGCTCTCCACTTGACAAAATTTCACATCACCATTATGAATACTTCCATCTGAGGCATATCGTAACAAACATCCTCCAGGCGCCATTGGCAATTTTCGCTTTCTATCGCTGTCGCTACGTCCAAACTTATCGATAACCATTCTAAGAATGATAATGTATAGGGGAACCTAGTGTATTTAAAGAATTATTTTTGCCTATTTGAGTTCACTCAAAATGATTACGTTTTAGTCCTCTTGGTGAATGCTACTATGGTCGATTTGAATGGATTTATGTTGAGCCATTCTTCCTCGGTCCATCCTGTTATTATGTTCAGGGCCTGCAGCATGCATCCCTTCCCTACACTATAGTATTTACCCTGGACTAAAATGACTAAGTCGTTTGCATATCCCAGTGCTTCATACCCATTATGGTCCAAGAAACATAGTAGCTCGTCCATTACAAGGTTTCCTAACAGAGGGGATAGAACCCCTCCTGAGGACAGCCCCTTGCTACCCGTGCCACGACTGTTTCCCCCATAATGGTTGTATATACCAATCTTCCCCTAAGCCTGCAGTCTATCCACCTACAGCTTGTCTTGTCGATCCCTCTTCTCCTCGACGCCTGGATGATTAATTCTAACGACGTATTATCAAATGCGCCCTCAATGTCCAAGAAAGCAGCTAAAAGTACTTCCTTGATTTGTAAGTATATTCCACTTTTTCTGTTACCCGACATTGAGCCGTTTCTGTTGTCATGAGACTAATTGGTCTCAAAGCCTTCGCCGAGTCCTGTCCGATTTTTCCAGGTTTCGGGATGAAGGTGGTCCTGATCAGTCTCCAAGTTTTTGGTTTGTGTCCCAGTGCTGAGCTTGCCCTGAGAATTATAAACATTTTTTTGAAAGTGCTTCCGGTCCCTTTTGAAGCATTACTGGGTATATGCCATCAGGTCCCGGCGACTTATAGGGCTGAAATGAGTTTACAGCCCATTTAATTTTCTCTATATCTATCACCTTCTTTGCCATTTTCCAGTCCTCCCTGGATGCCCTTTTCGAGTTCTCCAGTTCTGAATTCGCCCAGGACTCCGGTGTTAGATTTGTAATTTCTGATCCGGGAAAGTGTAACAGGGAAAGCTCTCTGATAGTCTTTTCTCCGGTTTTCGTATACTCCCCCGTATTAGTTTTCAGATTATTTATTGAGACCTGAGGTTTCTTCGAGAGTATTTTGTAGAGCCTGGCACATGCTTGGGTCTGTTCAACCTCCTCACATAGCCTTCTACACGTAGCTCTCTTGGATTTTCTCAGGACTTTGTTATACTCAGTTAGGGACCTTCTGTATTGGTTCCATGAACCTGATTTCCCTGCACATTTGAAGGCTTTTCTAGTTTTTTGTCTCATCCTCGCCAGATCTTCATTCCACCAGGGCATATTCCTGTTTGATCTCTGATTTACTATGGGACAATGTTCGTTGTACGTAGAGATGATAGCCTTTCTGTAATCGATCTGCCGCCAACTCTAGGTCTATGGAATCTTTGATGTCGAAATCTCTGCGGTCTAAACAGGTTTTCAGGTCCACCGTATAGGCCCCCCAGTTTGTTTTCCGGGGATTTTGATATGTTAGGATAGAGGTCTGAATCCCTCTGATTTCAAAGTTTATGTGTCGATGAGAACAACTTTCCTCATCGGACACATTTCATTTCCGAACATAGTTACTCACAAATGTAGTTCCTATCGTTACATCTATCACTTCATTACGTCTCGCATTCACGAAAGTAGGTTGATTGCCCATGTTTCAAATGTCCAAGTTATTTGCCATGATGCACTGTAGTAAGTGCTCACCTCTTTCGTTGATGTTGGTGCTTCCCCAGGTTAGGTGGTGTGCATTGGCATCACAGCCAATTATAAGTTGTAGTCCCTCTGCTTGGCAGGCCCTAACCAACTCCTTCACTTCCCTGGTTGGTGGTGGTTCCGGACTGTCGTAAGGGAGGTATGCTGATCCAATGATGATTTCCTTAGGTCCGCCCCCGCCAATTGTCTTTATTCTGACTGCCGTGAAGTCTCTGGAACACAAATTACTCAACGGCAGTATATTTATTCCTTTACGGATAATTATGCATGTTCTTGTGGTCTCTGAGGTTCTGTTATAAATTAACTCCCCTCTTATGCCCCCAATTTCATTATTTTTTCATTGTACACCCAGGGTTCTTGTATGAGATCAATATCATACCACCCATCACTTTGGTAAGGACAGCCGAGGCCCCCTTACTGCGTTGCAGGTTTGTTTGTGAAGTCTCAACATTGCTGTTAAGACCCTTCAGGACATTGAAGGTGAACATGCCAAGCTTATAGTTGGCTTTAAACTTGTTCCCCTCCAAAGCCCTGAAGAAACTTTCACTCGTAGAGTAGGCCAGAATTTGTCCTTCCTCTTCCACTTTTCCGCTCAGGAGGATCCAGTTTTCCACTCCCAGGGCAGGATTCTGCTTACTGAGGCGTATCCTAACTGTAGTTGACCCGGAATGAAGACTAGGACTCTCGGTCTCTTCGGGAGTTCGTTGGCCTCGACCACGGTCAAGTCAGCCCCCTTCCAAAGATTGCCCAAGTTTCCAATGCTTCCTCTGAGCCATTCTTTTGTTCCTTTATTCGCACAGGTTATCCATAGGATCCCTGCCTCGAATGAAGTTTTTTTGAATTAGAGGTTCTCGAGGCTACCAGAGGGAGTATTGTCCAATTCGTGGACAAGTCCCTCCTGGATCAGGTCCGCTTGACCCTGACTCAGGGTAACCTCAGGGTGTCGCATGTCGGTGACCGCCACCCTCAGGCCCCTAGCAGCCTAGCCTAGCCTAGCAGCTATAGGTCCCAGTTTCTTTGGAAGCTCTGGGTTTTTTCAGTACCTTCTGTGTGGTAGCTTTTACATCCTCTCTAGGTCTCTTTTTGGCCCTTTCCACAGAAGAAGTTTTTCGTGTTTCTGCGGTCTTTTGTATGACATGGTTTTTCAATCCATGTTCTCGCAGCTATTTTCCTTGCTTTCATCAGTTTGCGCCTTTGCGCTCCTGATGGCCTTTTCTACAAGGGATTGGAATGGAGCCGTTCCAGGCTCTTCCACTACCTCTTGTTTGAGTTGGGCTCCTGTCTCGGTTTTCAATGGGGTAGTAGTTTATTGTGTTATTGTTTTATTTGCTATTTGTCTCAGTGAAATAGATAAAGGTTTGTGAAATATTTGCAATGACTCATCTTCTTCGGATTTACTCAATCTCAGAGCCGAAAACTTTTTCCAAATGATGCGTGCAATTTCGTTGATTTTATTCTTTCGAATAACATCAACTTCTTTGCCCAACGGTTTCACCATGGTGAATGATATTACATCACACTCTGTGTATTCTTATACAGTGCTAGTCAAAAGTCCCCTCCCCCCCTCGTATCTTTTGAACGGGTATACTTATAATAATGAAATTCGAGTGTGGAAATAAACGGATGTAGGCTTCTTAACTGGTCATAACAGGTGACGCAATAGTCATAAATGACGTCACAAGGCCACTGTGACCAAAAATTCTAAATGGGACCCTATGGCAAGTGACAGCTCGTTTGAAAGGTATTGAAAATACCTATTCAGTCATACCAATTTTGTTTGGGTTTCGGCTGATTTTGATTGATAAATTGAAGAAATACGAAAATTATAGTTTCGCATTCAATTAATAAAGATTTAAGAACCAGTTCTTATAATAAGTGTTCAAAATGTGCTCCATCTACTTCCTGGCAGTAATGCATCCTATTGCTAAACTCTTGTCGTACTCGTCCCAGTGTGTCAGCGGAAATTGCCCTACATTCTTCAACAATTCGTTTTTTCAGAATGGCAATACTGTCAGGTGCTGTAGCGTAAACCTTAGATTTCAAGTACCCCCATAGAAAAAAATCTAATGGTGTAAGGTCCGGTGACCGAGCTGGCCATTCGATCGAACCTCGTCGTCCAATCCATCTACCACGATATTCTTCATCTAGGTAACCTCTTACTGCACCGTAATAGTGTGCAGGAGCACCATCTTGTTGAAACGTTATTCCTAAGTTGTCGAATTCATCTGGATTATCTTCTAGAATTTCAAGAATTAACGCCTCAATATCAGTTTGTAACATCTCCAGATACAATTCACCGGTTAAGTTAGCATTGAGAAAAAGAGGCCCAACTATGTGGTTTCCCAAAATACCTGCCCAAACATTTACTTTTTCTGGAAATTGAGTATGTTTTTCACGAAAGATGTGAGGATTTGTGTCACTCCAATACCTCACATTTTGAGTGTTAACATTTCCATTGAGAAAGAAAGTACTTTCGTCACTAAAACAAATTGTCTGTATGTAGCCTGGTTGTTGGTTCATTTTATCGGACATAGTTTCACAGAATTCTAGTCTTCGGTCGGGGTCATCATCTGAAAGTTGGTGCACCATTTTTAATTTGTATGGATGAAATTTGTTTTTAGCCAACACCCTATGTACTGTCCTTTGACTGACTTCACAGATAGACGCAACTTGGGCTGTGGAAGAAGTAGGGTTCACTACCATTTCTCCAAGTATGTCAATTTTTTTGTCATCACTAATTGTTGGTCGACCAGATCGTTTGGCATCTTGAACACTACCTGATGCTTCAAACTTCCGAAAAGCTCCCTCAAATAAACCCTCGATATAGGGCGATCGGGGTACCTCTCATTGAACAGTCGTTCCGCTGCATGGAAATTGTTTCTACATTCACCAATTATTAAGATAGCTGCTACTTTGTCGGCTACAGTACGTACCATTTTGCCTATGTAAACACTTAAACGTCTCGTTAAACAATAGCTTAGGTAAATTTTCAAGGTATAAACACTTTTGACAAGTAGATAATTCAAACACGTCAACCTTTTTGACAATGAACCAGAGGCGTACTTTAAAATCTTTATTAATTAAATGCGAAACAATAATTTTCGTATTTCTTCAATTTATCAATCAAAATCAGCCGAAACCCAAACAAAATTGGTATGACTGAATAGGTATTTTCAATACCTTTCAAACGAGCTGTCACTTGCCATAGGGTCCCATTTAAAATTTTTGGTCACAGTGGCCTTGTGACGTCATTTATGATTATTGCGTCACCTGTTATGACCATTTAAGAAGCCTACATCCGTTTATTTCCACCCTCCAAATTTCATTATTATAAGTATACCCGTTCCAAAGATACGAGGGGGGGAGGGGACTTTTGACTAGCACTGTATATTTGTCAAATTCTTGATGATAACTTTCACAATTCGTATCGAAATCTCTCATTATTACAACGGTTTCATATCGATGTGAATTAACTATCGACGGCACTAAACTTGCTTTTTAAAAAATACTTTTATTGTTACAAACTTGAAAATGAAAAATTACAGAAATACAAAATATATGAAATTATACGTGTTGTTGGTTTGATGAATAAAATCTGACTGACTCTGGATGCGAAGCTTCGAAGATGTGCGCTCCTGTGAGAACTGTCTTGTCAGCATCTGGAACAGGGTGGTGGTACTGCTAGATCAGCGGGATTGTCCTAGGTGGTGAGATAATTCCTCCCCCGAAGATTCAACTATCATGCACAGCGGGGTAGTTGAACAGTGGATAGATCGGCTACTTCATTTACTACTTGTAATTGGTTCTCTTCTTGACTTGGCTTCTTATTGGTGCAACATCGAAGTACATTTTTCCTGTACAAGAAGTAAACTATCATTGATATGATCGCTAAGTAAACCACTAAAGTCCATATACTCGGTGATTGGTAAAGTCCGCCTTGGTTGAATGTTATTTCAGGATTGTTATCAATTAGCTGATTTTTCAGGTTTTGGAGTTCTTTCAGGTCAACATCGTCCAATTGAAAGCTCATATTCACACTTCTTGGAGGGTTGCGATCTTGGTTCAATTCGGGAATCAATATTATTTGATTGCTATTGATTACATTTTCTTCATTGATTATTTCGATTTGATTCGCTTTGATTCTGCAGCCTACTGGGATGTCAATTAAATAGGATCCAATTATTCTTTGAACTTCCTCTTGTTCATTACATTGTAGGTGGATTGTCGTTTTATTTGGAAATATCGCTATCCATTGGGTAGAGTCCTCCAGTTGGTTAGCTATTGGCTTAGTAATCGTAACATCGATTTGTCTACATGTGGAAGTGTCTTCCATCTTCAGGAGTTGCAGCTCACAGAGATTTCCAGAAATTTCTGTAATCGGCATTTTCTTGCAGACATAGAATTGTGGTTCTACTTTGACACAATCGTCGCTTTTAAATGTGAAATATTCTGAGTTCTTCAGTAAAAATGAATTTTTGAGTATAAGTGCCTTGAACTGACTTTGACTATATGTAGGGATTGAATATAAGTGATAGTAATCGAAAATGTATGGATATGTGATTGGAACATGAAGAAGAAAGGTTATTCTATTATTCAGAATAAAACATTCGATGTTTATGATTTTCTCTAATTTCAAGATGTTTTCTAAAGTAATATCAATAGGAAATTGATTATTTGCAATAATTCCGTGTAATTTAAGAAGTTCGGCGTATAAGTCAGTGGGTTTCACTATGCTTGGATGCATAATGTTGAGTTTCGCGAATGCTATAGAATTTTCAATGTCCTGTAAGGCAGAGTTGACTATTTCAAACATATCAATCATTTGGTTGAGTATATCGTGAACATATGCTCTATTTTCTTCATAACTTTTTGTTTGGAATATGGCAGCAATATGAACTATTTTTTCTTGAAGAAATTTTTCATTGTGAATTATTTGTTGAACAGTTTGATTGAATTTATTGATCAAATTGATTGAAACTGAATTTTGTTTCACAACACTAGAAGCCAATACTTTTTGGTTGTTTTGAAGTTCCCTAATAAGTTTTTCGTACCGCTCCCCGTCTTCTGCATCGAGGTTTCCTGTAATTGATTTAAATATCGAACCAATACCATTAATCAATCCTCTTTTGATTCGTTTGGGATTTGTGATTATTTCTTGCAATTTGGATTCAGTCTTGTCTTTTGTCAAAGTCAAAATTTTGATGTAATTTTCTGTTTCAGCTGAGGAAATATTATTTTTGTTTATACTGAGTGCTTCTATAGTTTGTCCGTATTGGTCGTTCAGTTTTTGGATTTCACTTATGAATGGATTCAGGTCATAGTAGTGTATCAGTGTGTGTGAGTATTGTTGAATTTTGGCAGTGCCCAATTTTAAAGGTATCATACCAGGATTGTTTTCCAGGTTTTTCAATGTTATTCTGTCCTGAAGTCCGAATACAAAAGGTATTCTGAAAAGAAATGAAATGAACTATTCATTAAAATCATAGCACTTCTTTCTTGGTCTTTTTAAATTGTCCATGTGTACTTTTTCGTGATTTTCTGTGGAAACTGTCTTCATAGACTCGTCTACTTTTGTGATAGTGGTCGGTTTTTCAAATTTGTTAGCGTGTTTTTGTCTCAAGTGTTTTTTCACGTACGTTTTAGAATTAGGTTTGAACATTTCTGGATTATCGCGCGTTTCATTAGATTTTGAAATAACCTTTTCTTTTCGATTCATTAGTTTTCTGTTTATTTCCGCGTAAAGTAGTTTAGTTTTTTCTCGGTGGTCGTTTGTATAGTCATTGAGAAGAATATTGTCTATGTCGATATCGAATGGATTTTCATTGGTTATATGTCCATTAACTATATCGATGGGTTTTAAATTTTGTTGCAGAATGTATTGAGTGATTGTATGCAAGTATAGCGTAAACCATTTTCGTTTGAGGCGGTGTTTTAAGAAATCCTCTAGTATTGAGAAGTCTAATGTGTTCAATGAGAATAGAGTGAAGTCTTTCAATTTGTCCGTTTGATTGGGGATGATTGGGTGAGCAGAAATGTACATTTACTTTGTGCAGTTTGAGAAGTTCTTCAATAACTGTATTTTTGAATTCAGATCCGTTGTCAACTATAATTTGGATAGGTACGCCATGATGTGAAAAAAATATCAAAAGTTTGTCAGCTATATCGGTAGCCGATAAAAAGGGCAAATGATATGCTTGCGCGTATTTCGAAAAACTGTCTATAATAGTAAGAAATTTATTTTTCTCTAAAGTATAAACGTCAATGTGGATAATTTCGAATGGTTTGGTGGCTGTCGGGGTTATATTCATTTTTGTTTTGATAGGATGTCTTTCGTATTTACTTCTTTGACAGATTTCACACTCGTTAATGAAGGTGTGGATAGAATCTTTCATATTGGGCCAATAATAAAGGGTTTTGAGTTTTTGTTCGGTCTCGTCAATGCCTCTATGATTACTTTTTCCTTCGTGATATGCTTGTATCAGTTCTAAAGCTTCTTTTTTATCTGTGACATCGATTAGTTTGAATTTACATCTTTTAAATTTTAATGAAGGCCATTTGAAATTTTGTCTAATTACTTCACAAAATCGTTCATAATTATCTGAATTTTCAAAGTAAAGATAATAAGGTATGTTAGGTGCGATATATTCTTTTACAAAATCGATTACGTCTCTTTCAAAGTTATTTAAAGAAAGCTGAACAGTCATTCTCTGTTTCTTCTCAAATAAGATCGTTATTTTTGGTTTAGATGGTGAATGAAGAACAGATTGAAAAACAATTTGGTTTTGACCGAAATTTACTGGGGATTCTGAAATGGGTATTTCAACAATTGGATTTTCCTCGGTATTAGTGTGTACGGTAACGTCATCAATTTCTTCAATTGGGTTTAGTTCATGTTTCTCAGGAGTTTGAGTAGATTCTGTATCGGCATCAACTATCATAGAAATATTATCTTGAAGAGGTTTACCTATTTCTAATATATCCGAAGATGGTTGGTAATCCGGGGTATTTAAGTTGGGCTATTTTGGTTATCAAAAGTAATAGAGGGGCCGGCTAGACGTTCGGACTCTTCGATTATCTCGTCTAGTTCTTCCCAAAAAGTCTTTGACTCTTTTGTGTGTAGTTCAATGCGTGAAAGTGCATCAGCATTCGTATTGGATGACCCATTTTTGTAAATTATATTATATTGATATTCTTCAAGTTTAATTCGCCATCTTAGCAATTTAGAACTCTGGTCTTTCGTTGAAAATAGCCACTGGAGTGGTTTATGATCCGTGACTATATTGAATTTCCTGCCAAAAAGGTAGGGACGAAAATATTTGGTTGCCCAGACAATAGCCAATAGTTCTTTTTCTATTGTGCTGTAATTTGATTCGGAGTCGTTTAGAGTCCTTGAAGCATACGCTACTGGAAGGTCTTTTCCAATAGGTCCTTGGCTCAAGACCGCACCCAAAGCTACGTTTGAGGCGTCCGTTGTTAAATTGAACGGTTTAGTAAAATCTGGTTACTGAAGGATTGGTTCATTAATTAGTAAATTTTCACAAGTTTCGAAACACGATAGAAATTCTTCGTCGTGGATGATCTGTGCACCCTTCTTCAAGCATTTGGTAAGTGGTTTCGTTAATTTCGCGAAGTTATTAATGAATCGTCTATAATATCCTAACAGTCCTAAAAATCCTTTAATTTGTTCAGTTGTTTTTGGAATAGGAAAGTTCTTTATTGATTTAATTTTATCCGGATTTGGTTTGACACCGTTCGGAGTAACAATATGCCCAAGATAAGCCACTTCTTTTCGTAAAAATTCTGACTTATCGAGTTGAATTTTGAAGTTTGACTCTCTGAGTCTTTGAAAAACTGCTCTTAGCCTTTCAATATGCTCTTGGAGAGATGTGGAAAAGATGATTATGTCATCTAAATAAACTAAGCATTTTTCGTTTTGAATACCTCTAAGGATATTCTCTATCACTCGTTCAAAGGTCGCGGGAGCATTCTTGAGACCAAATGGCATCCTGAGGAACTCGTAATGCCCATTTTCGGTATTGAATGCTGTTTTTTCGATGTCTTCCTCACACATTTCAATTTGGTGGAAACCGCTGGCAAGATCTAAGGTCGAAAAATATTGGCATCTACTTAGTTTATCTAGTAAATCGGTTATATTTGGCAAGGGATACTTATCATCAATTGTTTTCTCATTAAGCTTCCGGTAATCTACAACAACTCGCCATTTTTGTTTACCGGAGGCATCCATTTTCTTAGGGACGACCCAAATTGGGGACGACCAAGGTGAACTACTAGGCCTTATAATTTTTTGATCTAACATTTTTTGAATTTGTGTTTGGACTTCTTTTTTGTGAATGAACGGATATCTGTATGTCTTTGTATAAACGGGTATTTCGTCAGTTGTCTTTATACGATGTTTAGTTTTATTTGTAAAAGTGAGCGGTTCATCCTCATGGTAAAAAATATCAGAAAATTCTAAACATAATTTTTCTATCATTGATTTTTCTTCGACATTCAAATGGTCAGTTCTGATATTAGATAAGTCTAGTTTACGTTTGTACGTCTCATCAAAATTGTTGAAGTTAAATTCTTGTATGCATGTTCTATCAAATTTTTCAACGACAATAGGTTCAGAGAAATCTAGTGTAATCTGATCCGTACTGTTATTTAATATAGTTGTTAGCGCTTCTCCGTTTCTCGCGATCGACAAACTCTCTGGAATTTCGCAGTTGTGTATCTTTTGATAAGGAATTATAATTTCACCGTCGCGTACAGATGTTTTTATCTTAATTACTTGTTCGTTTCGGGGAAGAATGGTAATGAGATTCAAATCATTTTTTATTTTATGATAATGCAATTTGATTTGTGAATGAGGTGTTGTCAAAAATCCTTTGCTCAAGTTAACATTTGCTTGAAGTAGTTTCAAGTTATCAATACCTATCAATCCATGAAATGTATTGTGAAATCTGAATAAATAAAATTTCAGATTTCCAGAAACATTAATTACTTTTGAAATGGGAATGAAAGCACTATGTTTGTGACAAGATTTTTGAAATACGGTTGACACTATGAAAGGATCATTTTGGATTCTATCGGGGTATAGATTATAAGCTAGATTTGGATCAATAAAAGATTTAGTCGAGCCTGTATCGACTAAAAATTTCAAATTATATTCAGGTAGAATTATATAGGGTAATTCACTAGAATTACTTGAATTTAAAGATATTATCACTGGTTCTACGTTTGATTGATGTCTTGGTTTATCAATTGAAAATTTTCATCAGGATTACATTCAGTATTTTCGAAATTTTCATACTGGCTCTGATTTTCAACTTCAGAATCTTGTGAATAATATTCGACATCATTCGTTTCTGTATTGAAAAGTTCTTCTGAGATAAAGTTTCTTTGTTGAGGTCTACTAGGAAATGAGGGACCTGGTTGATTTCTGTTGAACGTTTGCCTTGTTGAAACACTCATAGGTGTTTGACTGGGAAGATTCCGATTGGGATTGGGCTTGAAAACGTTCTGGTTATTAGTAGGTTGTTTGAAAACTTGGGAATTTCGGAAAAATTTTTGTTGTGAAACATTAGTTCTTGGTTGAATATTTATAGGCTGTGAAGGGAAATTGTTTTGTGGATGGAATTGATTATTTGAATATCTATTTTGATTAAACGATTGACGATTTTGGAATTGATCGTTTCTTGTATTGGCATTAAAAGAAGTTCTTGGAAAATGAGACTGATTTGAATTTTGATTAGAATTTGATCTTATTTGGCTACTATTTTGTCTTACAGAAACTCTGTTTGATTGGTTTTGATAATAATTGATATTTTCTTCTTGAATGATGAATTGCAAAGCTTCATTCAAATCAATAGGTCTCATACAACGAATTGTAGTTCCTAAAGGTTCTTTTAATCCAGATAAAAACGTTTTTAAAGCTAATGAATTATATAATTTGCGTTTTAAAACTTTCGAATTTTCGTCTGCTTCATGAGAATCAATATAGCAACAAATCAGATTGAGAATTTGCAAAATTCGATCAAAAAATTGTTGAGGTTTTTCAGCCGGGTATTGTTTCATCATAACCATGTCTCTATTCAAACAGGCTTCATCGCGTTGATCCGCAAAATTCCTATACAGTGTGTCTTTCAAAATATTCCAAGTTGTGACATTTTGAATATTCACTACTAATTTAGCATTTCCTGTTAGTTTACTAATCAAACTATTCAATAGATATGTATTTTGGAAAGAGTTTGGATTTTCGGCATCATAAAAATGAGTAATTAGGCTATCACAAGTACTCAAATATCTATTAAGTTCATTTGGGTTTCCATCGAATTGTGGAACGCAATTTAAATATTCGTGTTTGAAAACATTTGCCATTTCTGAAGAGTTTGAAATATTCAATTCTGGGTTTTGGTTATAAGATGTATTATTACTATTGATTGGAATTGATTGAGAAATCAAAATACTTCGATTTGAAAAGGGGTTTACGAAAACTCGATTGGTTCTTGGATTTGGGTTGGAAATAGAATTGTCTGAGTCAGCTAAAGACAATGATTGAAAAATATTTTCAAGCGACATAAAATCAGAGTACTCACAGTAAAAGCCAGATTTTGGCCATCGCTTTCTTAACCACTATAAGGAGTCTGTCCTGGTTCAGCGATTTCGTCTTCACCAAGTGTTTCTTCCTTGCAGAAGGGGACGATAAAGTTCCTCTTCTCGAAAACAGCTTCGGTACGGAGTTTTCTGCAGGTCTTCGATTGACTGGGTTTCCTGAAGTTCTAGGAGCCGCTCTGCTTTCAACACCAACTTGTTCTGTTCACAAAGGTTCGATTGCCAGTTAATCGTTGAAACGAAAATCACTCGTACGATACGCGTAATTCTGACAATCCTACTGTCGACTGCGCCAATTAACTATCGACGGCACTAAACTTGCTTTTTAAAAAATACTTTTATTGTTACAAACTTGAAAATGAAAAATTACAGAAATACAAAATATATGAAATTATACGTGTTGTTGATTTGATGAATAAAATCTGACTGACTCTGGATGCGAAGCTTCGAAGATGTGCGCTCCTGTGAGAACTGTCTTGTCAGCATCTGGAACAGGGTGGTGGTACTGCTAGATCAGCGGGATTGTCCTAGGTGGTGAGATAATTTGTGGCCAACATTCGGCACATATTCTCTTGAATTCATCGAAAGACATGTCGGGAGAAACGTGTTCATCGAATACATGTTTGAAATTCATTTCATCCTCTGTGAAAACTACAATCATATTGCAATTGTTTGGAGATTTTGGAAAATGTCTGATAAAGATAGGCGGCGTCGATGTTCATATGTCTACATACAGAATAATATTGGCGAATTTTTTCTTGGCCATCGCATGCCACATCATCTAAAATGAATATGGAATTTGGTTTGACTTCGTAAGGGCTTATGGTATCCTCATTTTCCCTTAAAGGATCCCAACCTCTCGATTTTACTGAAAATTTCTTGAACCACTTGATATTTAGGTTGATACAATGATTTTGAATAAATGTACATATTTTCAAATTCGGCGTCATTCGGGCGCATTATTCAAGATAACGATCAGAGGGATACGATGTTGTTCGTGACATGACACTACGAGCTTCAGATGTTTCAGACTTTTTCAGATGATTATTTCAGCAGTCAGTTTTGTTTTGCATCAGGTACCACATTGATCGCTCCGAACCGACAGAGCAGAAAGTAAATAAATATTACAATATCAATTTCAAAGAGCCTAATCATGTGAAATGACTACGAAACAAATGAAGTGGCCCTCTTTGAATGAACTTCAGACATAGGATGCTTCTATCAAATGATGTTATCAGGAAAAAAATATGTAAAATGTTCACTTCGAACGGCATCAATGATTTTTCAAACGGCATTCAACCAAAAACAGTTCTCTTTCAACGAAGCTTGAAATAATTAATTTTCAAGTGGACTGGAATTTCAATTCACCTTCATAAACTAGCACTACCGAGTACTATACACGAGTAGTGAGTACACTAGTGAGCACGCGTCGGCACTGTGAGCGTTGCTATGGATATATCTGTTGGGATGAGATGAATAATACTGAATGCTTCAATCGTAACAAAATTTTAAATGATATATAAAAAATAATTCACTTCAGAAATCAAATGACATTTCCTCAAATAATTTAGTTTTCAATTGACATCTGAAGGTACTCCAAAATAATTCTTAAGAAACTGCATTCACTTGGAATGATACACTTAAAATTCCGGACTGCAGTATCAGAATAATTTGCTTTAAACAGTATTTCTTCAAAATATATGTAGGCTAGAAATAATCCCTTTCGAAAATGAAAAGCAAGCTCAGGTGGATATGAAATAACTATAGAAATTCAAAACCTCGACATTTTCACTCAAACGATTCATTCAGTAATAGTGACATTGAAAAAAAGATCCAATACTAATAAACTTTTATATTACATGTAGATTGGAATTTTTTCAAACGAGTTTCATTGTGATTTTCACAATCAAAATGAGTAGATATGCTGATATTACACAAACCATTGCAAAAACATTTTTCATTTCACTTCTCAATTTCACATCAACGTTGTTCATATTGAACATATCTATACCGATTATGTTCAAGAACAATCTTAGGTTGAATACGCCTCAACGGATATGTTGTTAATGTGGGTAGTTGTCTCATGGTGTAGTTCAAAACAGTGACTCTTCGATGCTGATTCATTTTTTCAGGAACCGACTTTTTACGTTTACACGATAGACAAGAGTCATCTAGTTTTTTGTAACCTACTTTTATCCTCAAAAAGGTATTTTCTCAAGATAAAGCATTCATTTTTAAATCATTCTATTCTTCACATTCATACTCCCCCAAAGAGGTACTGAGAGTAAATCACTAATCAAAAGTATACGTCATGATGTGAATATTACTGACACGCTCCTTTTTCCTAAAACTCAACTGTCAATACGATGTTTGTATGAATGGCTTCATAATATACTACTAAAATAAGAAAATGCTACATACCTATAATTTTCATTTTCATGTTCACCAGTAGAAATTGTAAGGTTAGAGTACCTGCGTCCTTTTCTATCTTCAATAATAGCAAAATTAGCCTTCTATGTCTTTTACACTAATGAAAATGCTCGAATATATTTTTTAATATCGAGTCGAATTCATTGCTTTCAAAATCATCGGAATCGGACGACCGGAAGTGAATGAAAACTGGAAGTGACCTGTTCTTGGTGGATTCAAAACCTTCACACCATAAGAAATTCAAATATATTATTCGTTTTAGCATACGATGATTTTTTCATTGCTGGATGTGTTTATTTTTGCATTAAACCTGAAGATATGTCAAAACTGAATGATAAAATTTTCAAACTTTTCATCAACATCTCTTCAACTTGACATGTTACGGTTTAGTGCCTTTCATATACCTCTTTGTTTATCTTCGCTGATAAATTCAACATATCTATCTTCATTTGACGTGCTGCGCATGACGATACGACTATTATTAACGAAGATGTAACTCAGTGCTATCCTGACATATTGCATCCCATCTTTTTTGTTTTATCGTCGATTATTTCTGAATATCTTTCTCTTACATTCGATATGCTACACGTTATGATGCGACTATTATTGACTAAGATATGGCTCAGAACTCTCTTGGCATCAACTCTGATTTTTGTTCGGCAATGAATTCTGCATTCTTCTCTATTTCATTTGATGTGCTGCATGTTGAGATCCAACTATCATTAACGAAGATGCGGTTTAGTACTCTTTTGGTTTATGACTATCTTCGATTCCTCTCTTATCCACACTGACGTCATCACCTTCTTTGTCATACACACATACATATCGTATCGTCTCACTCTTACACATATCACACCTTCCTCAAGTTGGGTGTTCCACAAGGTTCCGATCGGAGGTGTGGAAATACCAGAATGAAGCGCAATATGAAGGAGCATGAAATTTTGAACAAGAATCTGTATAGCTCATATAACGAATAAAAGCACGCAAAATGGAGAAACTCTTGTAAATAACGTATTTTGGAATGTCATTGCTAGATACAAATATGCGGCTGGCTCCTGCTGGTGACTCCATGCATTTGTATTTCTTTCTTTTGGTAAACAGGGGTTGCACATCATTACACTTGGCTGCACCATACTGATATATTTTGAGACATCGTGTGTACATTGAGGAATCGCACGTTGAAACGTTACAGCCCCCTTGAACTGCCATGTTTCCTCTCGAATGATTTTTGATTGATTTTTGCCACACACGTCATGTATTTTTTCGCATGACGTATTTTAACACACCCCGTATACTTCACTGAATATCCGTTACATTGCCGACATGTTTTTTTAATCTGATTTTTCATTCGTCACTCTGAATTACCAATGACAACCGACAAAACATCTACCATCACTATCATTACTTCATATTCTTTTCCATCATCTCAAATTGTTTTTGGGACTGAGGACAAAACCTACCACCCCGACGACCTGAGTTCAATTCTCATACCAATTTTTTTTTCAATTCAATTTTCACCAGCTGCCCATGACCACTAGGACTACGTGACTGTTGCGCGACAAGCGGGCTCCCCGCACGAGTGGTGAAACGATTTCCAAGGGGGACTAGGTCCACGCTCATATCTTTGAATTTCTCCGATACTCTCTGAAACACTTACCGACGACATGCGACTTTGGAGTGAGCTCGTACATACCTTGTTCCGCTACTGACATCCTGATTTTTCCGGTGTCGAAATCAGGAGAAAAGTTTTCGAATCTAAACGATTGCAAGGAAGGGTTACAAATTCAATCATTTAGAATCCTCGGAAATTTACAAGCATAAACATTGCGGGTGCAATCTGTTGAATGATGGAATCGATTAACGGAAGAATATATTTTAAACAGAACAGATTTCAAACAGATTTAGTTTACTCACCGGTTTTCAAATTAGTACATACTCATTGTGAACTGTAAATTCAGGTACTAAATCAAGCCAAGTACCTCTGTTTTTACCTAAAGGGGTGGTATATAAGGGCTAATGTAATAAGCCATTGTTAGTTGAATGTATAAGTTTAAAAATGTCCTTATAGGACAAAACTGCAGTAACGTTAGTTACAAATAAAAGTGGTAAAAAATATAAAAAGTTTCAATTCTCTTTTTTTTATTTATTATGATTTTCTACCACGTAGTAACGGCTACATCCATCAATTCATAGAAAAGTATTTGATGCCAAACCTTCATAAGGTGATGAATATTTCAATGAACAGTGTTGAAGAATAGAATAGGTTATAATGATTTAATACATGTAGCAAATGAGCACAAAGATGTTCCACTGAAGTTGACACTTGTTAGTGGTTCACATGGTATATCAAGAAGTGAAATGAATATAGTTATAACTTGATTCTAAGGAAAGAATTTTTATCATTATAATATAAATATTCTGTTGGATTTTATTAGGCTGCTAATTTGTCTTTCAAATTTTGTGTATGAACAGATACACAGTCAACAACCCAGAAGCACCCAAACTCAACGCACAGAAACCATAGATGAGAAAATCTTAACAATAATAGAAACACATGATGAAAAAGGAGAATGGTTCGATACGTTGACGATGGACTATAGATATTACCAAACAATGGAATAAGAATAGATCAAATAACAAAGGAAGTTAACGAAATAAATCAAGAACTGATTTTCAGAGGAAGAAAACAACTCGAAACTCAACTACCTGGACATAAACATCGGATATGCCCACAACAAAGTACAATTCCAAATGTCAATATACAGGCAACCAACACTCCAACAAATAAAACAACACAACGATGGACAGCATTCACGTACGTAAGTCACCAAACTAAAAACTAACAAACATCTGCAAACCCCTGAACATAAACATCACATACAAGCCAAACAGAAAAATAACACAAAAAATAAACAGCTATGATAAAGAAGAAGACAAAAACCTGAACAGCATACAATGCTCGAACTGCAACAAATTCTATGTCGGACTGACCAAGAAAAACCTGATCCGAAGGGACGACGAGCACAAAAAGGCATACATAAACCCAATAATATATAAATCAAACCTCGCAACACACGCCATATAAAACAAACGTAATTTCTCTAGATTTTGTGCCGGTGAGTTGATGGCGCTCACTATTGGTCTTAGTGAAACGTCCGTCTTGTGAATTTTTGGAAGGCCATACAACTTCGGGCATTTGCTGGAGGTATGATTTTCTGCTCGATTTCCCGACCTAGCTTGAAAGACTGGATTTTGGCCTTTGTGGTTTTCTCTAAATATGTCGTCGGGTCTCTGGCTGATGGTTCACAAGAACCGTCTTGGAGGATGTTCATCATCTTTTTCTGATAGTCCGTGGTATTCATGACTACTGTCGCATTGCCTTTGTCTGCCGGTGTTATTATAATGTTCTTGTTCTTTTTCAAGTTCTGAAGGGCATCTCTTTCTTTCCTTGGTAAGTTGGATTTGGGTGGTTTTTATGTTTTTAGGACATGTGCAACTTCATGTCGTATATCCTCTGCGGTCTCTGGTGGCATGTCTTGTAAGGTGGCTTCCAAACTGGAGATTATTTCCTCATTTGGGACTGTTTTTGGTGTGATGGCAAAATTGAAACCTCTACTGTGTACGTTTGTTTCGTCGTCGGTGAGAGTGTGATCCGAAATATTATACACCACCGTTTTGGTTTCGGAAATCGTGTTGGACTTGGTGGTGTGTCCGAGATGCTCAAATTTTTTCTTAAGTTTTTCTGTTTTCATTTGTGTGTTTGTCTCTGTTCTCCAGGCGCTGATTTTGTCAATATATATATTGATTGAAGACAAAATGGGAAAAACCAAGAAAGTACTTGATAAAAATAGCTGCGTAAACGCAAGCGAAACATAAGTGGAACCACCTATTGGTGTGACACCCAAGTCAACATGCCAAGTTTTTATGACAGTGTTGGTGGTTTGACAAATCAACCGACAACTGCGGTAGCAGAAATTTGGGAAACTAACCTGAAATGCCATCGGAAAACGAATCCACATGTTTCTAGAAATGATATGAAATCTAAAAAGGTTAATGCAGTCAAGCTGCTGGAAAATAATTCCATGAGAATCAAAAAATGAATAGATAAGTACTTTTTGACCATCCCCATATTGATTTCAATTTGAGAGCCACCGGTATTGGGCATCGTCAGTACCGGGCAGGCGGTCCTCGATTGAAGACAAAATGAGAAAAACCAAGAAAGTACCGACTGTCCGGTACTGACGATGCTCAATAGGCTGAAACAGCTGTCTCTGTATATATATATAAATATATATATATATATATATATATATATATATATACTATCGATATATATATATATATATATATATATATATATATACAGAGACAGCTGTTTCAGCCTATATATATATATATATATATATATATATATATATATATATATATATACTATCGATATATATATATATATATATATATATATATATATATATATATATATATATACTATCGATATATATATATATATATATATATACTATCGATATATATATATATATATATATATATATATATATATATATATATATATATATATATATATATATATATATATATATATGTATATATATATACTACCGAGAATTAATTTTTAAATGGTAAACAAATGATAAGAAAAAAGTGGAATTGAATTTTGGGGGTTGCGTTTTCCACCTCTTACAACCATGGGGTAAACCAAATAAATTACTGGCTAAGTGTCTTTTTGGTTCCATTTGAGGTTCCAGTTAGAAGACGTAGAATTCTACAAACAGAGTAGAGTATAATTCAGTGTCCATATAGAAGTATTTGTTTCGAAAGAATTTTTTTTCTTTCGTGTGATTCAATGTTTATATGAAAGTAGCTGTTTCAGGAGGACTTCCTTTCAGTTTGTGTCTGAAAGTTACTTCTTTGCATGATCTACACATCCATGTATAGAGTTACTTATTATCAAATTGATTACTTCCTTCCTTCCTTTGGAAGATTCCCTCATCCCCTTTTCTCCATCTCGATACAAATATCAAGTGGTAGAAAGCCAAAAACTTTCTTTTCCAAAAATTATTCACTCCTAAAAATATAACCCCTCCAATTCATATATAGGGTATAACTGAATAAGTGTAAAATATTAAAGAAGGTGATACCTCATCGAAAAAAATATAGGATCTTTCATATAAAGGAACTTCATTGAAGCATCCTTGTTGAGATGCATCCCTTGAAGGGGGTACATAAAATTTGTATAACAATTTTTGTCTCGAACACTGAGAAAGTTACAATATCGAAATAAATCTGACGTTTTGTACTGCCAAAAAGACATTTAGCCAGTAATTTATTTGGTTTACCCCATGGTTGTAAGAGGTGGAAAACGCAACCCCCAAAATTCAATTCCACTTTTTTCTTATCATTTGTTTACCATTTAAAAATTAATTTTCGATAGTCCATTTCATTCTAAACAAAAAATTTCTCCTGGGTTTTTTGCCCAAAATAAACCAGTTCGCAGCAAAAAATTATTTTACGAACAACTACAGAGATACATCGTCATAAAATATATGCGAACTGGACTTATTGTTATTTTGTAGTTAGTACCTGCATTGAACGATTAAAGGGTGATGAACAAAACTAATTTATTGATAACAAAAAACATGCAACATGTAGATATCATAGTAGATGTTCAATATGTCTACCTTCAGACATTACGCATGCGTCTAGACGTCGGCGCATTGAGACACGTATTCACTCAAATATTCCTGGAGTCTTTCTGATTACCCTGCACGCATCGATGATGCGGTTTCTTGAGTCCTCTACATCGCGAACAGTTAAATGCTGACTTGCTACTTGACTAAAATGGGCGAGAGCCCCATGATGCATAAAAAACATATTCCTTCTGACGCCCTAAGAAACTTCCTCCAGCAGTACTGGATGCACTTCTCTCAAAAATTGAACGTATGCCTCACCATTCAATCGATGAGGTAGAAAATGAGGCCCAATTAAATCATCCCCAATAACTACAAGCCACACGTTAAGAGAAAACTGTTCTTGGTGGTTAGTTTCGATAATAGCGTGAGAGTTTTCATCAGCCCATATGTAATTATGAAAATTAATAATCTTGTCCCGAGAAAAACTACATTCGTCTGTGAATTCTATCGTCTTCAGAAAGTCACATTTTCTTCTAATCATTTCCAACATCCAATTGCAAAATTCAAAACGGTTCGGAAAGTCTCTCGGTAACAGTGCCTGTACTTGTTGCAGATGGTAATGGTATAAGGTAATGGTAATGGTATATAATAGTAGGTTGTTCTTCAATCAAATTAAGTACTGCTTCCTTAAGCTGTGGTGTTCGTACTTCTCGATGGCGACCACAATTCTGCGTTCTTTTGTCGAATGAACCATATTCTCGTATTCGTTGATGAAGTCGAGCAAATATTTTATGTGAAGGATGCTGCCGTTGAGGATACATTTCAGCATATCTCCTAGAAGCTTCTAACTCATTCCCCTGCAACAGATCGTAAACGTAATACATATCAGCCATTTCCTTATTTGTGTATGCTATTTTAATAACAAGTGAATTATTAAGGTAACAAATGAAGAACAGAACAACCACTCACAATTAGTATTAATTCAATTTCGAAAATTCACAACCTGACAACGTCACACCAATTCAATTATCACTATCGCTAATAGCCACCTACTAGATAGATTATTTTCGTATTTTCGCATTTATGACGATGTATCTCTGTAGTTGATCGTAAAATAATTTTTTGCTTCGAACTGCCAAAAACATTTTTTGTTCAGAATGAAACGGACTATCGGAAATAAATTTATGAATGATAAATAAATGATAAGACAAAAAGTAACATCAGAAATAAATTTTCACCCCTTCCAACCATGGGATGAATCAAATAAATTTCTGGCTAAGTGTCTTTTTGGTAGTACAAAACGTCAGGTCAATTTCAATATTGTAACTTCTTTAGTGCTTGTGAAAAAAAATGTTATACAAATTTTATGTAGTCCCTTTAAGGGGCTGTATCTTAACAAGGGATGCTCTAATGAAATTCCTTTATATGAAAGATCCTATCTTTTTTTCGATGAGGAATCACCTTCTTGAATATTTTAGACATATTTAGTTACACCCTGTATATATATATATATATATATATATATATATATATATATATATATATATATATATATATAGTGTCAAACATAAAGTCCGCATCAAATGGGATTTTTTTTTTGTTCATCTCTTCAATTAACTTTTGATATCTCCATTAGGTTGTGCTTTAAAAATGATGCCAAATGACATGCATATCACCGATCAAGTGATTTTTCTTCCCTGTCAAATTTGACATTTTTTCCAAAAATTGTTCAGAAAAGCAGTTATTGCTCGAAATTTCGAAAATCGGTAAAGAGAAAAGATGATTGTTTTTCATTTTTTACCCATATACCAATTTTTAGCTCTCTAGTACAAATTTAGTTTTTTTACAGTTTTTCGAAAATTTGACATTTGCCGATTTCTCAAATTCAGCCAAACCACAACAAAGTTAGTGCTTTATGCCTAACTCATTTTTCCAACGCATTTTTATTACCAATTGCAGTTCTAAATACAACTTATTTCGCAAAAATTTAAAACACCAGAAAAAATTATGCCAAAAATAATGCAAAGTTGATACAGTTTTTAAAAACAGATAAATATTTCACTTTATTTCTACTTTTTGCGAGATAGCTTGATACATAAGCATAATTAAAAAACAATATCAATGAAAAGTGAATAATTTATTCTTTACTGCACTTTTCAAACAGTTAAACTTTGATTTACTAATTACGAAAAATTACAACGCAATTAAACTAAGGGAAGGAATTATATGAAAGTAATTTCACATTTACTAAATATCTTTTATGAGGTATGAATGAACAAAATTACTTCAGAAATCAATTTAGATTTTGTTGCCTAGAAAACTAAACCGTAAAAAATTCTAACAAACATCTGTTAAAATGAAGTTATAATTTAAATTAAGAACACTAAATCAAATCGAAATATATGCCTTAACCATGTAAATACCAATAGAAATACAAAATGAAAAGTCACATTTCGGTGTGCCTTCCACCACGTTCAATGCAATCAATTATTCTCTTTGAAACATCTTTAACTGCATTCTTTATACTACGGGGTTTCGTGCTTACAACACATTCTCGAATAATTGCCTCTAAATGGTTTTTGTCTCGAAAAGGTCTTTGCTTATACACCTTTTGTTTTAAGTAACCTCACAAGAAGAAATCTAGTGGGGTTATATCAGGAGATCTAGGCGGCCAAAAATGTTCCAGATTGCGACTGATTACTTTGCCCCTAAATATTTACAAAAGACGCTCTTTAACCACCCTTGTAGTATGAATACGTGCACCATCACACTGATACCACACAACATTTCTTACTTGAAGGGGCATATTATCCAAAACTTCAGATAGTTCGGTATTCACAAAGTGTAGGTAGTCCGCAGAATTTAAATTATGTCTAAAAAAGTATGTTACTATAATTTGATCGTTTAATATGCCACACCATACATTCGTCTTAAACGAATATTGATCTCGACATTCGATTACGAAACTTGGGTTTTCTTTTGCCCACCACCTGCAGTTCTGCGAGATCACAACGCCATTTGAAAAGAAGGTCGCTTCATCTGTCCATAAAATTAGATAAGGAAAATGATAATTTTCTTCTTTTTCCCTTTGAAACCAAAAAGAAAAATACAAGCGCATTTCGAAGTCCCTTTCTTTTAATGTATAGATAAATTTTGGTTTATAAGGCGTAAATTTATTTTTGTGTAAAATACGTCGTACACTCTCTCGGTTAAAAACTGTTCTATCTGCAATATCTTGAATACTTGTTTTTTAATGTTCTACGACATCCAAACTTATTTCAAATTCCACTTCTTCAGTATGTCTAGAAGACTGATGTGATTTTCTAAAATTACTCTCAACCGAGCCAGTAGATTTAAACTTAGCTATTATCCTACTAACTGTTGACTGATGAATATTTCTTGCAAGATGTGTAGCATTGAAAATATCAGCTACTTGTCGGTGACCGGTATTCTCGCCGCATATTATGTAACGTTCAAATTTCATTCTAAGAGTACATTAGTAATTACACACCTTGTATGTGAAATCAATCTCGTTTATTCAATAAAAGGATATCCCATTCCAACGAATCCGCCTCTGGTTGTTTGACTGGAGCTGGAAAAAAAAGGAATGTGTTAATTAGTTGAGTAAAGGAAATATTTGTTATGATTTTATGGTGAATCGAACAATTCACTGTTAATGACCACATACATAAATGATGAAGCAATTCTCACCTTATTTCAGTAGTTGCAGAATAGAGTCATAAGGGTTTTGTTTATATGTTTTCCTTAATCGAAAATCACTGAACGTAAACATTGTTCCGATCAGCTGATTCGAGTCGGACATCTAGCTAGCTTCTTTGAAATCTAATTGATAGTATTTTATAGGTCACGAGAGTCTGTAGTTTCTTGAGTAGCCGTAACTCGAAGAAAACTAATTATATTATATAGTAGATTACATATTTGTACATAGAATAATCTTAGTAACGAGTATTTAGAAATTCAGGACACGAATATACGTAATGTTCGGATGTTTAGGTTTGTTTTGGAATTATTATTTAGAACATGCGTGAGCCATCTATGTGTAGAAGTGATAGGTAGGGATTTGTCATTTTTGATTAGGTCGAAAGGTGTTCAATCCCGTTTGGATCGTGTCCTTGTGAAAGTAACCGCTGGTTGAATTCGAGGTGTTTAATGATTTTTCAATCATCTTCAGTTGGGATAATCTCGAAATTCACCATTAAAGAGTTATGTAAACTGTATAGTGTATTTGATGGGTTGGTTATTTTGAATACAATTCAGAACTGATCTCGTAAGAGGATTTTTAGTGGTATTTTTTTTGTACGACGACAGAGTACAACGTGTACACGATCCTGTTAAGCTGTTACCATTTTGTGTGATACGTGGCAATTCTCTACAGTTCACGGAAGTGATCAAACCCCTTAGCAAGGGTAAGTTAACCTTTGTATATATGTATTTATTGAGATTTGTGTAACATTTCTGTTTCTATAAAGAGACTACTGTAGGGCAGATTTACCAGACCCTCCACCTCAGCTTGTTCTCTGTGGTTTAGCTGTGGTGAAATTGCAGTCTTTCGTCTTTAGAAATTAATTGTCGTTGTTTTTCTTGTTTGTTTTGTGAACCGACAGAAATGTGTTAGAATCCTGTTCTGTTGGGAATTTAAATAACCATATAAGGTTTTGAGACATACTTCTTTTTTTTTAGGGTTTTTTTTTTTGGGTAATTTTAATTTTCGTACCTGCTACGCTGGATTCCAAGCATTGGAAGCACCTAACCTAGAGGCAGAATTCCACACATCAACTGGGTGATCCATCACAACAGGCACCACCACCGGTGTGATTTTCTACTGTGACCCGGAGCATACTACAGGGTGTCCCGAGTTCTGAGGACTTTGAAGCTGGTACTCAGCGCCGTGGGAGCGACGCAAGTTTAGATTTCATTTATTTTAAATATCTATAGATCGCTATTATGCTTATGTATCTGCTTCATTGCAAAGGTGAAATTTAATGCAAACTATTTGATACTTTATTATCATACATGTGAATGGGAAATTTAATGCTTACTATTTTATGCTTGATTATGATACTGTGCGCCTACGCTTGAGCTCTCGCGACGCCGCCCTCACTATGTTGCATGCATTTTAATTTCGGCCCTGATATTTTTCAATACGATTCATGCTCGTCGTTAGTAGGTAGTGACAGATTGAGTTGACGCTCACCAGGTTTGCTTGTGCTTTTATTCATTAGTGTTCGCATTGCTTGGAACGTTAGATTCATCGTTGTATAAATGTATATATATATATGTTTAGCTAAAATTTTGCTTCGTTTATGGAAATTGGTGTTGATGCTGTGAAATATAGTTTATGGAGTATCATGGTATCACGACTGTATATATAATTTGGACACTCGTGATCAGAGTTGCACATTGCTTTCTTATATTGCTATAAATTGCTACTGCTATAGCTACCGTCACTCACTCTTAATTATTATATACATACATTATATGCTGAACTGGTTTTTCGGGTATTTGATCCGTGTATGTGATATTATGTATGTGATATATATATATATATATATATATATATATATATATATATATATATATATATATATATATATATATATATATATATATATATATATATATATCCGTGTATGTGATATTATGTATGTGATATATATATATCCGTGTATGTGATATTATGTATGTGATATATTTATATATATATATATATATATATATATATATATATATATATATATATATATATATATATATATATCACATACTAAAAGCTGGAAAATAATTTGGAAGGTCCTAGGTAGCAGTCATCATACCACTCTCCTCAGCAATCTACGGTATTGATGAGATAGCAAAATAATAAAATCGTTGGGCTTGGTATTTACATATTCACTCAGGTTACGCTTCGCCCAACGATTCCATTATTTTCTATTTGATCAATTCCGTAGATTGCTGAGGAGAGTGGTGTGATGACTGCTACCTAGAAGTTTTCAAATTATTTTTCAATTTTTAGTACATTATCCCTTTTTTGTAACCGTTTGACATAAAAAATATTTTTACTCATTTTTCCAAAATATGGGCTATATATAAACAAATTGATATATTTCCTGACTGAGTCATGAAAATGTAATTTTAGTACTCTAAACCGCCTGGTATAGAGCATCATCCCCACAAAAGGTGTTCCTGTAAAGGAAATAGAGAGATGCTCATTCAGCAAGTGAAATGTGAATCAAGGTGGTCCCATCATAAAAATTTTCGTAATAGTGGTTCCAAACGCTTCTAAATATCGAATAGAATTCCACCAAAAGTTTTCTTTACAAATTATTACTTCATCACTATCTCGAATATATTTTCCCAATTTTGAAAACATTTTTTATTCTAGGGTTCTAGTTCAACTCTTGAATCGCAGAATTGTTGATAAATAGAAGCTTTATACTTGACGTGGACACATCGATTTCATCTGACACTGCTGTTTACGAGAAAGTGTCCCAAGACCCTGTCCTAGGTCAATTTTTCTAATAACTCACGTAACCAAAATTAGACACTATTTGAATAGTTCTGAATTACTCCATGCTAATGATACCAAATTTTACTCCAATCCATCACCTTTTACAGGAAAATTCGGCCTCAATTCCCAAATGATACAATGAATGGTTACTTCCATTGAATATTGCTCAATGTGTCGTCTTACATATAAAAAAACAACTGTTTTTTCTTACACATTACGATATACTCAATCACAAACTAGAAACTGGTATTTACCTAATCTAAGACCAGTGTGTTTTATCACTTTAGACCTCACCTGGTCCAATCATATTCTATCAACAAGCGAACGTGTCAGAATTGATTTCACGAAACATTTTTACAAATACCCTTCATGACAACGATGAAACTACCATACTTACGTTCACCCTATGTTATTCAAATCTGTTGAAAAACCAACCCTCATATACTGAAAGCTACACTCGGAGGAGATCTCATCTTCTCCTTCCGCACTCTCATATAAAATTATACTGGTCTAGGCCAAATTTTCATTCAGAATTTTGATAAAAGATCATACAACTATTGATTCAAACTGAAGAAATGAACTTTGAGACCAAACAATGAAAGCAGTTTCAAGGCATTCGAATTTTCAATATAATGAAAAGTTGTTAGTGCTACATCTGTGAATGCTATTGAAAATGAAATCGATGATATCTTGTTCTGATCCTTATGTTCATAATAATTTTGTACTCTGCTATACTATCATGTTTATATTTTTATTAGCGTCCATATGATCCTTATGTTCATGATAATTTTGTACTCTGCTATGGTATCATGTTTATATTTTTATAAGCGTCCATAATGATCTTATTTTATTTATTAGACTTTCATAGGACACTGTCCTCAGCTTTTAACTATGTTTATTATGTTCAATTATATTTATTATTATATTTCAAATAGAGTGAGTCAATTCACTATGTAAAAGTTCATTTGAATGGAAATAGGGTCTCTGGAGCCATTTGAAAGCTATATATAGAGCAATTAAAATTGGCACTATGGGTAAAATATATGAGTAGTATATTTCAGTTAACATAATTCTTCTGAGTTTCATAATAAAATATCAAACTCAATTTCAGTTCCACCACCTCACTCAATGAACAAAGAGAGAGAGAGAGAAAGAGAGAGAGAAAGAGAGAGAGTGAGTAGCTACTTTTTGACTTGAGTCATTTTTTACTTTTGAAAACCGTTTTCTTATCTATACTTCCATAGTTAACATTTTAACGGAAAAAATTATAGTTTCACCGTTAACATCTGTCGTTTCCATACGAACAACAAACCTCGAAATTCGTGCTATCTGAAGATAAACACGGTCTTACCTTTTAACGCATAATTCTTAGCGATCCCAAAAATGATGCTATGATTATGTACTCAAGAAAAATGAAATATCTTTCATATATTAAAAATTGGATTTTTCTTAACAAAAACAAAAGAAAACTTGTTCAAAGTTGAAAAGGGAATACATTTCTGAAAGCACAGTGACCTGAAAATATCTGAAAACAATCCCAATATCGGAAAAATCGACTCATTTTTCAATTATTTAAGTTGTAATAAACAACACTCCCTATAGTTATACCTGGGAATGAGTGAGTGATTTAGGCCAACATGTTTTTTTCAAAAATTGTAGTATTCTTTTAGTTATCCAGCTAAATATAACGAAACGAAATGTGGAGACTGAGAATTCGGAGTTTCGTCTATCTTAATGCTTGAATCGTGATACAAAACCTAACGATCATTAACGATTATATACATATATATATATATATATATATATATATATATATATATATATATATATATATATATATATATATATATACTTATCCCATTATCAAGTATATATATATATATCAAGTATATATATATATATATATATATATATATATATATATATATATATATATATATATATACTTGATAATGGGGTCAAACCCGAAAACAGTCATAAATAAAATTAAATATAGGTAATTAGACAAAAGTGTTTTTATTCATTTCATTAAAGTTTCAGTATTCCTACGGAATCTGCAATTGTTTGACACGCGTTAACTATTTTGGTGCGAAACTCTTTGAGAACCGTTACGATCTTTGCAATGGTCCTAATGCTATTCAGTTTATTGGCTTGCCAATATTTTGGTATAATAAGAGAATATATGGGTATATGACGATTACAAATAAATATCATAGAATCTACTTAATTTTAAGTAATTCACTGTTTTCCAATTACTAACTCAAATGAAATTTTATTTTCCTGTGTTTTCATTTTTATTTCGAATGGATGTTTCAAATTTGGTATATCGATTTGATGTGAATGTGTGTAGAAAGTAGCACGTATTAGAATAAATATGATACTTCACGGAAGCTCATCATTTTTTTTTATTCGAATAGACGTTACAGTTTGTTCAGGACTGTTGTATTAAATATTCATAATGCATGTATTTCTTCAAGCATTACGATATCCATTAATCACTAGTGAATAATGAAATCATTACAGAAAAGCAAGTAGGCAAGTTCGTTGAATATGTCAATTCCATCCACCCGTCAATAAAATTTACCACTGAGAGGGAGGTAAATAATTCATTAAATTACCTTGACTAAACCATTACAAAAAATAACAATGAACATGAATTTGCAATTTTCCACAAACCATCTTACACGGACATTATCATTCATAATTCCTCTACACACTCTTACCAGCATAAAGTTGCTCCATTCAATAATATTCTTCATAGACTATTGAATAATTTCCAGAGAGATCTGAGGTTGATCAAACAAATCAAACAAAAACTACAAAAGCAAGCCATGGACCACATCTACCCAAATTCAAGATGCGATAACGTCAGTTATAAGACATTGTCATTTTTGGCTGAACCAACCAATAATTTTTTTTTGAAGAAAGACTGCGTAAACTTAGGTCACAGAAATAATAATTGTCCGAATATTCGAAAATTCCGTCCTAATGTAAGTGTATTTATTAAAAACAATAAAGACAAAACTTCGGTAACGGATAGATCAGGAGTATATCAGCTGACTTGTGGCTCTTGTCCAAAACTGTATAATGGCCAAACAGGGAGTTTATTTTCCAAAGCTTAGATGTAATTTTGTGAATAGAAAGACCAATTTCACATTTGCAAACCACCTTTCAGCAGAAGTACATGAGTTCAGTCATGAATATGACATGTTACATTTAGAAGAGAAGAGTTTGAAATTCAATCTTCTTCGAGTAACTAACTAAATGATCAATTAGAATTGAATAACCGTTACTGAATATTTTTCAAATGTGGGGACTGGGACATAAGCTCAGGTCATTTAATCCATTACAAACGCAGGTACTTGAAATCTAGGTACTTTAAATTTTGAAATTAGGTATATCAAGCATTAAATGCTTGTCGCGACACGTGTCGCGTTTTTATAAAACTGTTCAGTGGAACATTTTTGGCTGTGAGTTTTAGAAAGTATTTTGAAGTGTTTTGTGTGAGAAACTTTGCCAAAAATCCAAAAGATATAATTCAACGCGAAAAAAGTTGTTTTCTGTTAGAAACTTGACAATAGAAATAATTGTTGTATACGTTTTTGTGAGAGATATCAATTAATCTAAAAAGTCGTTCACTTATACTTCAAGGTCCTTCTTCACAGTAAATCAGAAATCAACCCTGAAAAATCATCGTTGAATTCCTCATAAAATCACTTATCCAATAGATGGCATATATGGGGTTATTTTGTATGGTATTTTGAAGGGGAGTGTGTACGCATCTTAGCGATATCTTATAATATTTCACAAAAATTAGGTGTTTCGGGAAATTTACATTACTGTCTTATTTATGGAGATATTCAACGTGGCTCCTTTCGAAAAAATTTCCCTATATGCAATCAATTATTTATATTTTGAGCTGTTTTGGAATCATCCGTATCTCTGAGTATAGGTTGGAAATGAGTCAAATCACTTTTCAGTATCGTCCTTCCATTTTTTATTTTCATTCATTCATCTTTGGATCCATTTTCAACCCGTTTGATATCTTGATATAGTTTTTCAACACACTGATCTCATTTCAGATCATCAGACAGACACGCACAGTTTTGAAAACAATAAAACCTTCTCAAAAACAAACTTGGTCTAAGGAACAAAACGAGATATAGTCAAAAAGTTTTTCGCTCCGAAAAAAAAAGAAGTGCTAGAATTGAATTGAGTTCTTGTTTGTATCTAAAATATGAGGAAAAGAAATATTCATTCAAAGAATACGTTTATAGTTGTTATAGAAAGAAGAAAAAATATTGATATTCTTCATTTGATATTTTTTACCTATGTTGTAGTTTCATTCCATTGAAAATTATGTTACTTTTTCATACTACGTGTTTTTTAGTTTATCGAACAATTATTGTCAGCACGTCTCATATTGAAGAATAATACTCCATTCAAATAAATATTCATTCAACCTGATCAAATATTTTCTGTGCTGAAATATTCCAAGTCTTTTTTATTTTGATTGAAATGTCTGCTGCAGGTTATAATCGATGATGATAGAACGTATTCATCGTCATGAACAGTCAACATAATAAAAAAACATTGGTTTAATATCCACTTCATTATGTTCAACCTGAACAACATCATACCTCCAAAAACTGAAAGGGAGTTTTCGAAAAAACTATTGCCAAGAAAAAGAGAATTGAAACTTATTACTAATATCTGTATCACAAATTATATCTTACCTTATGTTAATGACTCAGAATTTCGTATCGTCATAGAAACATATTTAGTGCGATTTTTACCTAATTTTTGAACTAAATTATACAGGGTGTCCCTGGACTTCCTCTTTTCCTCTCGGGAATGTATAGATGGGGTCAAAATATCACCAGTACTTCATATAACTTTTTTCCTAAAAGTCTTCGTAACCAAGTTACGGGCCCTCGAAGTTACAAAATGAAAAATGTTTTTCTCTGATAACTTTTCAAGTGAATATTCAAAATCATCCAAATTCTGGTAATTGACTGAACAAATGAATTCCGTCGATGAGCTTTCACGCAGGAGTCAGTTGTTTTGCTACAAAGTCAGGAACGGACTACCCCCAAAACTTTGAAATGACAGATATTTTTCAATATTTTTCAACAAAATAAGGTTACTTGGACAATTTTATGAATAAAAGTACTCGTGTGGAAAGTCGATCGGAGCAACGAGTCTTGATAAAAATGTAGTTCTACTCGACGACATCAAACCCGCTCGTCCACCATTATTTGAAATGAATAATTATCAAAGCAGAAATAATAATGATAACGTTAATTCAACAACATTTATAACAGGAATAATACAAAGTATGCTAAAATGAAGTCGTAAACAAAAAGTACAGTACCTATATGGAAGTTTAAGTCACAATTGTGATAGCAGATATTTTTTCAAAAGAAATATCAAGTTCTGTAGATTCGTGGTGTTTTTAAACTAACAAGCTACTCTACTATGAAATATCGAATTCATTCCATATTTTGTATGTACATAATACGTGTGGAATAATCACGTTTCGTGTTGATCAGTTATCTGAATCTCATGAAACTCAACATTCGAATGTTTCAAATTCTTCTTCACAGCTAAACTGTTGAGGAGATTCACTGATAATTATAATTTTATGGGAGAAATTCTTCAACACGAATCTAAATTTAGCTGAAAAAACGCACATCGGAAAAAATATTTACTATACTAATAAAAAGCAAACGAATGAACTACAAAAACGGCTGCACATGATCAGGTGAAAAATATCCAGGGAATAATTATGTTCCATTTCTTTCACAGATGTTGACAAAAAAACCTTTTAGAAAGTTTTGATAAAAAATGAGAAACTGGAATGCGATTTTGTTTTGTTGAGTGGTGCGTTGTCATATGACTATCATTGTATTGTCAATATTCTATAGGATATTTTGAATTTTTTTGATATGGCCGAACAGTTTACATTCAATGAATATGAAGATATGCATGTATTTTATGGACGAGCATTTTGTAATACTGCAGAAGCTCGTCGTCTGTATTCCGAGCATTTTCCCAATCGAACGGTACCGTCAAGAGAAACATTCGAGCGTGTCGATCGCAGCTTGAGGGAGACAGGTATGTAATAATTGATAATTAATTTGAGCACGTTGTTTTATTTCGATATTTTTGTTGGTACAGTTTTGCCAAAACGAGGTGGTGAGGGCGCTCCTAGGACTGTACGTACCGTTGTATTGGAGGAAAATATTTTGGAAGCCGTCGCTTATGATCCTTCCATGAGCATCAGAAATCTATCAGAACAGTTCCATACATCCAAGTCCACTATTCATAGAATAATTAGGGAACAACTGCTCCACCCATTTCACA
This sequence comes from Leptinotarsa decemlineata, assembly GCF_025532065.1. Lineage (NCBI taxonomy): Eukaryota > Metazoa > Arthropoda > Insecta > Coleoptera > Chrysomelidae > Leptinotarsa > Leptinotarsa decemlineata. The sequence goes on along the minus strand of NW_027412727.1, from coordinate 1,429,392 downwards.
TCCAGAAGGTACATGCCATGACACCTCAAGATTTTCCAGCACGACTGGAATATGCCAATTGGTTCATGGATAGGCAAAGAGAGGATATGACTTTTATTAATCGAGTTTTATTCACTGATGAAGCAGGTTTCAGTAGAGATGGAGTTATCAACTCTCATAATCTCCATATATGGGCCGAAGAAAACCCCCATGGGATATTGCAAACCAAACACCAACGTAAATTCAACGTGAATGTTAGGGCTGGTATCATAGGAAACCATCTTATAGGACCATTCGTTCTACAGGACCGATTGAATGGAGAACGTTATTTGGAGTTCATTCAGAACGATTTGAATGGACTTTTGGAACATGTTCCATTGCAAACCCGAAGAGATATGTGGTTTATGCATGATGGCGCTCCTCCTCATTTTAGTTTGACTGTGCGTGACCTTCTGAACCATATTTTCCACAACAGATGGATTGGTAGAGGTGGGCCATATTCATGGCCATCGCGGTCTCCGGATTTAAATCCATTGGATTTCTTTCTGTGGGGGCATCTAAAAAGCCTTGTTTACGCTACACCAATTCACACAAGAGATGCATTGTTGAATAGAATAACATTACATTGTGAAGCCATACGAAACGACCCTGGAATGCTATTTCAAGTACAGAGAGGGTGTCTTCGCAGACTAAGAAAATGTATAGAGAGAGAAGGTGGTCATATCGAGCAGTTTCTGTAGCGGATTTTTCATTTCTGTTTGCTCTTGAGGCTCTTGAGTTTCGTTAGTTAAACGTGTTTGCATTATAAAAATTCGTTATGAACATTTTACCTATCATTTCCATTTTCCTTAAAAACCAATATTTTCGAATAGTGGTAGACATCTCAGGATAAATGTTGTTGAACTAACGTTATCATTATTATTTCTGCTTTGATAATTATTCATTTCAAATAATGGTGGACGAGCGGGTTTGATGTCGTCGAGTGAAACTACATTTTTATCAAGACTCGTTGCTCTGATCGACTTTCCACACGAGTACTTTTATTCATAAAATTGTCCAAGTAACCTTAATTTGTTGAAAAATATTGAAAACTATCTGTCATTTCAAAGTTTTGGGGTGTGGACCATCGGGGGTAGTCCGTTCCTGACTTTGTAGCAAAACAACTGACTCCTGCATGAAAGCTCATCGAAGGAATTCATTTGTTTAGTCAATTACCAAAATTTGGATGATTTTTAATATTCACTTGAAAAGTTATCAAAGAAAAACATTTTTCATTTTGTAACTTCGAGGGCCCGTTACTTGGTAACGAAGGATTTTAGGAAAAAAGTTATATGAAGTACTGGTGATATTTTGGCTACATCTATACATTCCCGAGAGGAAAAGAGGAAGTCCAGGGACACCCTGTATATCGAAAATCCGTAGTGCTCCTGCGGATTTTTGTATAGAATTTATTGAAATTGTAGACATTCTGGATAGTCACTATTCATTTTTCAATAAATTCATTACCAGATCATTCATCACATTTTAGATTTTTCGTTTGTGAAAAAAATGTCATTTCTCATCTACTCATTTCTACTCAGTCACACTTCGATTATTTTTGTGCAGTCAGGTTTTCAAATCTACAATTTCAAACTCAAATCCGAAGTTTCCTGCTTAATGTCTCAAATTGATTTACACAACGCGATTTCTGTTGAGGCGTCTATGCCAAATCATTAGAATTTGAAAATCTACATTTGAAAATATAAACAGCAAACGGTTTAAAATATGTTTGTTTAAATTATGTTTTTTTGTTAACCAGCTGTCGCACCCCTACGAACGACAACCCTCAGAAGTAGAAACTTGTACTAGCTATAGATTAACGAGGTCTTACCTTTTAACGTGTGATTCCGAACACTATATTGATACCTTCAACTTATAACATATTCAAATTTTTGTATCTAAGATAGCGCAGAAGTTAAAATTGCTTCGACAAGCGTAATGGAATAACGCACTGTTAGTTATTATATTATTATTCTAACTAGAACGGAAAGTTTTAGGACATGAACATTTTACCTATCATTTCCATTTTCCTTAAAAAACAACTGACTCCTGCATGAAAGCTCATCGACGGAATTCATTTGTTTAGTCAATTACCAAAATTTGGATGATTTTGAATATTCACTTGAAAAGTTATCAAAGAAAAACATTTTTCATTTTGTAACTTCGAGGGCCCGCAACTTGGTTACGAAGACTTTTAGGAAAAAAAGTTATATGAAGTACTGGTGATATTTTGACCCCATCTATACATTCCCGAGAGGAAAAGAGGAAGTCCAGGGACACCCTGTATATCGGAAATCCGTAGTGCTGCTGCGGATTTTTGTATAGAATTTATTGAAATTGTAGACATTCTGGATAGTCACTATTCATTTTTCAATAAATTCATTACCAGATCATTCATCACATTTTAGATTTTTCGTTTGTGAAAAAATGTCATTTCTCATCTACTCATTTCTACTCAGTCACACTTCGATTATTTTTGTGCAGTCAGGTTTTCAAATCTACAATTTCAAACTCAAATCCGAAGTTTCCTGCTTAATGTCTCAAATTGATTTACACAACGCGATTTCTGTTGAGGCGTCCATGCCAAATCATTAGAATTTGAAAATCTACATTTGAAAATACAAACAGCATACGGTTTAAAATATGTCTGTTTAAATTATGTTTTTCCGTTAATCAGCTGTCGCTGATTAACGGAAATAAATGGAATAACGCACTGTTAGTTATTATATTATTATCATTCTAACTAGAACGGAAACAGTACATTTCCGTACTCGACACCGTTATCAGGGACACCCTGTATAATTTAGTTCAAAAATTAGGTAAAAATCGCACTAAGTATGTTTCTATGACGAAACGAAATTCTGAGTGACTAACATAAAGTAAGATATAATTTGTGAAACAGATATTAGTAATAAGTTTCAATTCTCTTTTTCTTGGCATAGTTTTTTCGAAAACTCCCTTTCAGTTTTTGGAGGTATGATGTTGTTCAGGTTGAACATAATGAAGTGGATATTAAACCAATAATTTTTTATTATGTTGACTGTTCATGACGATGAATACGTCCTATCATCATCGATTATAACCTGCAGCAGACATTTCAATCAAAATAAAAAAGACTTGAAATATTCCAGCACAGAAAATATTTGATTAGGTTCAATAAATATTTATTTGAATGGAGAATTATTCTTCAATATGAGACGTGCTGACAATAATTGTTCGATAAACTAAAAAACACGTAGTATGAAGAAGTAACATAATTTCCAATGAAATGAAACTACAACATAGGTGAAAAAATATCAAAAGAAGAATATCAATATTATTTCTTCTTTCTATAACAACTGTAAACGTATTCTTTGATTGCAGCCCAGTTTCTATTTTTGAATTATGATGAATATTTCTTTTCCTCATATTTTAGATACAAACAAGAACTCAATTCAATTCTAGCACTTCTTTTTCTTTCCGGAGCGAAAAACTTTTTGACTATATTTCGTTTTGTTCCTTAGACCAAGTTTGTTTTTGAGAAGGTTTTATTGTTTTCAAAACTGTGCGTGTCTGATGATCTGAAATGAGATCAGTGTGTTGAAAAACTATATCAAGATATCAAACGGGTTGAAAATGGATCCAAAGATGAATGAATGAAAATAAAAAATGGAAGGACGATACTGAAAAGTGATTTGACTCATTTCCAACCTATACTCAGAGATACGGATGATTCCAAAACAGCTCAAAATATAAATAATTGATTGCATATAGGGAAATTTTTTCGAAAGGAGCCACGTTTAATATCTCCATAAATAAGACAGTAATGTAAATTTCCCGAAACACCTAATTTTTGTGAAATATTATAAGGTATCGCTAAGATGCGTACACACTCCCCTTCAAAATATCAAACAAAATAACCCCATATATGCCATCTATTGGAAAAGTGATTTTATTGGGAATTCAACGATGATTTTTCAGGGTTGATTACTGATTTACTTTGAAGAAGGACCTTGCAGTATAAGTGAACGACTTTTTAGATTAATTGATATAATCTCTCACAAAAACGTATACAATAATCATTTCTATTGTCAAGTTTCTAACAGAAAACAACTTTTTTCGCGTTGAATTATATCTGTTGGATTTTTGGCAAAGTTTCTCACACAAAACACTTCAAAATACTTTCTAAAACTCACAGCCAAAAATGTTCCACTGAATAGTTTTATAAAAACGCGACACGTGTCGCGACAAGCATTTAATGCTTGATATACCTAATTTTAAAATTTAAAATACCTACATTTCAAGTACTTGAGTTTGTAATGGATTAAATGACCTGAGCTTATGTCCCAGTCCCCACATTCGAAAAATATTCAGTAACAGTTATTCAATTCTAATTGATCATTTAGTTAGTTACCCGAATCCTTGAATCTATTGATTGCTTGACATTCTAGAAGATTGAATTTCAAACTCTTCTCTTCTAAATGTAACATGTCATATTCATGACTGAACTCATGTACTTCTGCTAAAAGGTGGTTTGCAAATGTGAAATTGGTCTTTCTATTCACAAAATTACATCTAAGCTTTGGAAAATAATCTCCCTGTTTGGCCATTATACAGTTTTGGACAAGAGTCACAAGTCAGCTGATATACTCCTGATCTATCCGATACCGAAGTTTTGTCTTTATTGTTTTTAATAGATACATTTACATTAGGACGGAATTTTCGAATATTCGGACTATTATTATTTCTGTGAGCTAAGTTTACGCAGTCTTTTTTCGAAAAAAAATTATTGGTTGGTTCAGCCAAAAATGACAATGTCTTATAACTGACGTTATCGTATCTTGAATTTGGGTAGATGTGGTCCATCGCTTGCTTTTGTAGTTTTTGTTTGATTTGTTTGATCAACCTCAGCTCTCTCTGGGAATTATTCAATAGTCTATGAAGAATATTATTGAATGGAGCAACTTTATGCTGGTAAGAGTGTGTAGAGGAATTATGTATGATAATGTCCGTGTAAGATGGTTTGTGGTAAATTGCAAATTCATGTTCATTGTTATTTTTTGTAAAGGTTGAGTCAAGGTAATTCAATGAATTATTTACCTCCCTCTCAGTGGTAAATTTTATTGACGGGTGGATGGAATTGACATATTCAACGAACTTGCCTACTTGCTTTTCTGTAATGATTTCATTATTCACTAGTGATTAGTGGATATCGTACTAGTAGTTGTTTACAGCTGATTCTCGGCCTCCCCCCACCACTATGACGTATCAATTGCTTTTTTTGTTGTTATTTAGTAACATCAAGGCGATGTGAACTTGAAGGGTCTGATGCATGGATCGTTCAGAATTTTTTTCATATGAGATTTTGTGTGTGTGTGTGTGTGACATAGTGACGTAATTACATTTGATTGGTGTGTGTGTGAGAGTGCACGGTACAGGGTTTCATCATGTGCTTGTCTATGTACAAACATACGTCTGCATACTTCGAAGATCCTTCAAGTAATAAATGTTCCATCGATGTGATCCCACCAAGTTAGTAGTGGTGTGACGTCACAGCATCAACCGTTCAACGGTAAGAGAGCGAGATGTTCACTCCACGACGTGCGGCTGAGTAATGCGTATTCATCGGCGTGCCCTCACCCCTATCGCTGCAGTGAAAGATGTGACGTAACGCATCGCTCTAGCCTCGCTATCGATGGTGACACGCAGACGGCCGAGGACTGTGCTAACATCTGCCCTCTCCGAGAGCGGAACGATCACTGCCTGTTGGTATGGACATTCAGTTGGGAGGTGGGCTTGGCTGTGACGTCAGGCATCTCTAGTGGGTAGCGAAGTAGGGTGAACTGAAGAGAGTTAAATAACGTGCATTTGTATAGATAATATTGTAGAATCTCGTGAAGTATTAATCTGAAAATTTCTCGTGAAGTATTAATCTGAAAATTATCAACTTGAGCTGTGCCAAGGTATGGTTAGGGCGAATTGGATACATATAACAATTGACAGAAATTCTCTCTATTATAGCAAAATTTGATCTCACATTTTCGCTTTGAAACCTCATTGAACTATTGAGGCCCGCGTCGGACTGCAAAGTTAAAGGTTATAAAATAATTGGAGATAAGTAATGAGAAGAGTTCATTGCATGTATTCAAATGATTCAACATGAAACAAACCAATGAAGCACAAGTGATAAGAAATGAGAGTTCAGAGAGTGGATTCTTGTTGCTTGTAACTATCCAATGGAATTTAAGATCTGAATCTTGTGCAATGTTATATTCATGATGACGAATGAAAGAACAGTTATTATTTAGGTCTATTTTATGTACGGAAAACACTGAAGAGAGTGAAATTGAATTACAGAATACATATTCGGAAGAGAAATAAATATAGTAGGATTTGGAAAAATCTTGAGGTTTGGTTAGAATTTAAAAATTGTCGAAAGAGACAACTGCTTTGATGAGCCGATTTTCTATAGTTTGTGCCTGTATTTCTTGGTCCCGCATGACAAAAACTTGTCGATTTTGATATTGCACGTAGCTTTTGCATTCTGTTTCAACCTTCACAGCATATGACATCAGCGTAACTATAACTGAAAAGTAGGCTGTGCCATCACTTTGATCGAAAATAAATTCATTCACCTGTCATTGCCAGATTTACCCGGCAAGTTTGGTTTGACTTTGAAATGAATTCAAGGTTATTATCTGCCCCAAAACAGATGCGTAGACTCAACACAAAACATTTTACAGGAGAACAGACTGCCATTTCTCACGCATATGCATGTCTAACATGAACTAGGTACTGCATACTTAATGATGATTCAAAATGCTACACTATATTTTTTCTTGAAATATGATTACATTACAATTTGAACCAACATAGTGGATGATATTGACGTAACTTCAACTGAAACGTGGGTACCGCCTCACTTTGGTCTCTATTTTTCCACACATTGACAAATCTGATGGTGAAGTTTGGTTTAACCTTGAAACTGAATACTAGAATTTTCTCGAGGGTCGAGTTTTCATGTATGCCGATGACACAACATTTTGACGTTCCCAGATCTGAATGAAATTGAAAATGAAACGAAACTAGTAATCAATGAATTCGAATGTTGGTATAGAAACAATCATTTAATAAATAATGGAAATAAAACAACATTTATCCAGTTCTCAAGTAAGTATCAGCGCCCTTTCCAAATAAATCTAAGTTTCGAAACTGAATTGTCTTTCAATAATCACATCGAATACTTGTGCACTTCTCTGAAAAACGTATTTTGCCTTCCTAACAATGAAATTAAATTGTTTGAGACATAATCTCTTGGATATATACTATGGTCTAGTGTATTCTAAGCTTAATATAGATATTACCATTTGGGGACACTCATCAGAAATAAATAGAATCTTTATAAGGCAAAAACGCTTCATCTCAAATACAGAGAATCTTGTAAGAAAACATTCCAAGACACAAATTTTTTTCACATTACCATGCATTTATCGTTACAAAATATTAAGCTACGTTCATGTACATTCCCATTGGCTAACAAGAAATGAGGAAATTCACTGCCATTAAACGAGACGGAGAAACGATTTCCATCGGGAAAAATAAACCATATTGAAAGAAATTTTATCATATTCAAGACAAAAGTCAAAGACTTTTTGGTAACAAGTTGTTTTTACTTCCTGATAGAGTATGAAAATAATATTTTTGTGTAACATGTGCTGTTATTGATATAACTGCTATAAGATAAAATATCTTTTGTAAAATGTGACGTGTCATATATACATCCATGTATCAAAAATGATGACTAAAATTTGTCTTTGACTTCTCCGTCAATGTCATGCTAGACGGAGATTTGTAGACATGTAGTGTCAACACTTGACATTTTACAGGAGAACAGACTGATATTTCTCACACATATGCATGCCTACATGAACTTCCGCATGCTTAAAAATGATGTAATAATTTAAAATGTCACAATTCGTTTTTCTTTCCGAAACATGATTGATTACAAATCTGAAGCCATACAGTAGATGATTATGATATGATTTCCACTGAGAAGCGGGTTTGTTCTCACTTTGGTCTGTTTCTCCCCCACCATGTCAAGATCTGACAGAGCAGTTTAATTCACTGTCATTAAACGAGACGGAGACACGATTTCCATCAGGAAAAAATAAACCATAATGAAAGAAATTTTCTCATATTCAAGACAAAAGTCAAAGACTTTTTGGTAACGCGTTGTTTTTACTTCCTGATAGAGTATGAAAATAATATTTTTGTGTAACATGTGCTGTTATTGATATAAGTGCTATAAGATAAAATATCTTTTGTAAAATGTGACGTGTCATATATACATTCATGTATCAAAAATGATGACTAAAATTTGACTTTGACTTCTCCGTCAATGTCATGCTAGACGGAGATTTGTAGACATGTAGTGTCAACACTTGACATTTTACAGGAGAACAGACTGATATTTCTCACATATATGCATGCCCTACATGAACTTCTGCATGCTTAAAAATGATGTAATAATTTAAAATGTCACACTTCGTTTTTCTTTTCGAAACATGATTGATTACACATCTGAAGCCATACAGTAGATGATTTTGATATGATTTCCACTGAAAAACAGGTTTGTTCTCACTTTGGTCTGTTTCTCTCCCACCATGTCAAGATCTGACAAAGCAGTTTGGTTTGAGCTTGAAACTGAACGCCCAGGTTATGCTAGACGGAGATTTGCGGAGTTTCCAAAAGAGATGCGTAGGGTCATGCCATTTTGCAGTAGAATTGATTGATTTTTCTCACACATGCATATGGTCGCCTAACAAGAACTTTCATGTATTGCAGTACAATCTAATCATTTGAAATTCAACACTATATTGCAGTATCTGACGGTGGAGTGTGGTTTGACTGTGAAAATGAATACAAAGTTCATTCTTAGCGAAAATCATGCTAAACGGGGTTTGGAAGTTCTTCAAAACAATGTATACAGTCACAACACACCATTTTGCAGCGAAAAAGACATATTTTTCCCACCTAAATATATTCTCGACATGAACTTTTACATGTCGCAATACACATGTTTCAATTTGAAATGTATTACTATCTTCTTCTTAAAACCCAATATTATCCAAGATTCAAGCCAATATACCATATGACGTAAGCGTGTATTCAACTGAAAAGGAGGTATTTCCACACTTCAACCTGAAAACTGATTCCTCCCCTCCACCATTTCATGATCTGACCTTGAAGTTGAGTTTGATCTTCACCTTGACTACGTGGTCATTTTCTGTCGATGTCCTGCTATACTGGTTTGTGAGTCCCCAAATATTACATAATGCACACATTTTTCGTACATACACACGCATGCTTCACACCATGCATGCTTATGTTTATGTTGTAGTATTTTTCTCGAGAGAATTTATATGGTTGAAGCTGCGATGATTCTGCAACCGTATTAGGAATCACACGTTAAAAGGTAAGACCTCGTTAGTCCTTAGCTCGCAACTTCTCAACTTCTGAGAGTTGTCGTTCGTATGGGGGCGACAACTGATTAACGGAAAAACAGACTTTAAACAGAAACAGAACATTTACTTGCTGCATGATAAAGATACAGTAATGCAACTTGTCGCTATCGAATTGGGTACTGTAATAGCGTGATCAACATTTTTGTCAACATTTTTACTGTTGTTCCTGTCAATATAGTGTTTCAGACTAATATATCATCATAGAAATTCAGTTTTCTGATATACTATGATTCCATAAGACATGTGTCTCAATAGCAGATTTTATTCATATTCATATTTGGTCACATTACTTCTACCGCAAAGTTTTCCCCGCTAGGTAGTGCTGTTTCTAATTTACTGTTCGAGGAATATTTTCCGGCTCTCCATTTCGGTCAATCAGTTATTGTTGAACCTGCTTCTGCAATTTTGAAAAATGTTTGTGCTGATTTGATGAAATATATCGCATCTATCTTGAGCCTCATAATAGATGAATACAAGGAGAAAACGGTGAAGGATAGACTTGAAGAGTGTTATAAGGCTTCTAAACGAATGAAAAAAGATCTGAAAAATACTACTACTATGGGTCGGAAACAAAATCTACTAGCATTCTTAATCAGATGAAATTTTAGATGAAGAAAGGAGCAGGCCTGATTAGCCGGAAAGAGACATCCTCTAATCGAGGACTTCGGCTTTTAATTCGCGTATCCGGACTGAAGTGATTAGTAATCCCAAGCATAAGAACCCTACCTCATTTTTGATCGACTATAAGACCCTTTTTGTGAGTATAATTCAAAATGCATTGAAAAAGGATGCATTTTTAAAGGTTAATATTGTGGAGAATTTGAGGTTGTCAAAGGCGATCGAATCTTCAACGAATATAAGTATTTCTCAATATCTAACGCATCCATCCATAGTAACACTGATATGAATATGTGGTTTGAGGATCATGTTATGGAGTCAATCATGATAAAGTTGGAAGAGTTTCAGAAACGTGACAGAGGTTAGACGTTGAAAGCAGTAGTGAATTTGGGGGTTACCGTAAACAAATTTGTGCCGCAGAGAGGTTCATCATACATTGAACTGCCTTCTCAAATCAAACGAAAAATCATGATAATGCCTGCTTCGCTTGGGCCATTGTTTCGGCGTTGTATCCAGTTCTCCCCATGGACAACATTCAGATCACATTCTATCTTATCCTGACTATTCAAAAGTTCTGAAGTTGTGAGGTATTCACTTTCCGATGAAAATTATTCAGATAAATACTTTCGAAGAGCAGAATGATCTCTCAGTCAATGTTTACACGTTGAAACTTTTTAAATCCAAGTATACCGTAATACCGCTAAGATTGAGCATAGCAAAAAATAAAAGCAAACATCTGAATCTACTCATGATTCAAGACATGTATTACGATGAAAGATGTAAGGATTCAATAAATGTCTATGATGTTAGGTCACCAACCAGAAAACACTTTGTTTGAATAAAAGATCTATCTAGTTTGGTGAGTAATCAACTCGACAACCATAATAGAAAAAAATATTTTTGCCATAGGTGTTTTCACTGTTTTTCCACGCAAGCAATGTTAGATAAACACCTTGAAGACTGCTCGAAGACACTTTTTGTTATAGAAAATATTGCATTGGATCTCAATGGAAGTGTCGCCGTTAGGCCGATAACAAAGGAAAAGTATATCTCCTTCATTAAAAATATTTCTGGTAGCAAGATTTTTTTACTCATTCAGATTCATGAGTTTTTCGCTGGATACGTTAGTATCATATTTATCAGATTTCCAAATCTCATATCACAGTTCTCCAACCGCTCGAATGATGAAGAGTAGATTTTGACAGAAAAAGGGTGTAATGCGGTATGACTATATCGATTCTTTCAAAAAATTCAATGAAGATTGTTTACCCCCTATCGAAACCTTTTACAACATATTGGAGGAAAAACCTTGTCCTAGGAGATCTTACTTACGTGCCAAGCTGATATGGGCTACTTTTAATATAAACACATCGGGAAAATATACGAATCTGTATTTGAAGACGGATGTTATGCTTCTGGCTATGTATTCGAGCAGTTCCGCTCAAGTTTTCATAAAACTTACAGTTTGGATCCTGCCCATTATTTCACTCTGCCTGGCTATACATGAAATGCTATGTTATTCAAAACGAAACAGCAACTTGAACTTCTCACCGATGTAGATCAGTTGATGTTTTTCGAAAAGGGAACAAGAGGTGGACTGAGTCAAGTTTGCTCCAAGCGAAGAGTCACAGCTAATAACAAATACATGGGTGATATCTTATGATAAAGCCAAAGCTGAGTCATTCCTAATGTATTTCGATGTTAATAATCAATATGGTTGGGCAATGTCTCAATATCTACCATACGACTGGTTTGAGTAGATGGACACCAACATTGATATCACAACTGTACCTGATGATGCCTCGGAAGGTTATATACTAGAAGTTGATATGGAGTATCCAAACAACCTTCACGATATGCATAAGGATTTACCGTTTTGCCCCGATCATGTGGATCCTAAGACAAAAAATCTCGAACCGAAAGTACATCGGATGTGAAACAATTTAAATTGATGGCTACTCTACAGTCGAAGAAATAATATGTGAATCATTACAGAAATCTCAAGCAGGCCTTAGAAAATGGTCTCATTTTGAACAAGATTCATCGTGTTCTAAAGTTCAAGCAGTCCACACATGGTTGAAGCCCTACAAAGGCTTGAACACACGTTTGCGAACTGCTGCCTCAAATGATATTGAAAAGAACCTATTCAAACTAATGCCGTATTTGATATGTACTGCTATCTTCAAAACTCAATTTTTGTCCCATATATATATAAATATTTGTTTCAGGGAAAACTATGGAAAATCTGAGAAAGCACTCTGATGTTCGCCTTGTAACGAGTTGGGATGGGCGATATGGTGCCGAAGCCAGAATCTCCAATCCTCGGTTCAAGAGTTTGACTGTCTTCGATGAAAACTTGACTGCCATTGAATTGGGAAAATCCAAAATATTCTTCAACAAACCTATATATGTTGGAATCGTAGTACTGGATTTGGCAAAGTTGACCACATATAATTTCCATTATGAATACATGGCTCCTAGGTATAGAGAAATTTTTTGCGCAGTTTATACTGACACGGACAGTTTGATTTATGAAATTATAAATTATGATTCATATGAGATGATAAAAAAATTATTGTCATCAGTATTTCGATACTAGCGATTATCAATCAGATATCATTTATAATATTCCCCGAGCGAATAAGAAAGTGATTGGATTGATGAAGGATGAGAACAACAGAAAGCTTATGCTCGACTTTATTGGACTCAGTTCTAAATTATACTCAACTAAAACTGCAACATCAGAAGATCAAATCACTGATCTGAAAAAAAGAATAAAGCAGGAGAATTATGAAAATGATGAAATGAAACAAATTGTGGCCAATTTCGGAGTATCCAAGAAAGCGAAGGGCGTTAAACATAATGTTGTAAAAAAAAATCGCTTTCGAAGATTACGTGGCCTGTTTGGAAAATTATACCGAAAAAGCAATCACACAAAAAAAAATTTATAAAATCCTATAAGCATAGGGTGTATTCAACAGAACAAACGAAGATTGCTCTGAATCCTAACGATGATAAACGCTATCTAATTCCTGAAACCTACCATACTCTTCCATGGGAACATTACTCAATTCAAAATCTATGAATATTGATTAATAACAATATCAACTACACATTATTCTCGTCTCACATGAACGGTTCTATGTACGAGTGAAAATCACATATCACATTGAAAGTTTTTGTTAACATATTATCTTGTTGCTGATATAAAGGTGTATTTTTGTGAGTCAAAGCAGAACTATTGGAAAAATGAACCCTAATGTCATTTATTTCGAATTGAACCACACACCTATTTTCTTTCGAAAGAGGTTTATATAGGGCTATTGGCATAAAAATTCAGTTTTGATCAAATTGCAGTATATTTCATAGCAAAGCACTCCATTAATTATGAATCTCGATATTATAGAAAATGCCAAGTCGAACAAACATGTTATTATCAGCATATACCCTTTTCAATATTAGTCCTTATTGAGATTAAAATCTTTCATAATTACCAATCAACCACATCTATCCTTCCGCTATTCTAGACAAATATCTGCAATTTCATCAAAAGTCAAATATGGAGCTACATAATCGAAAATTGGTATGATGGAGATTGCGATCATACTGTTGGAATGGAACAACCACATTACAATTGTAGCGAATCAATTGTTTTGCTATTCGTCTGCAGTTTTGATCTAAATACATAACATCGATATCTTTATGTCTACACATTGAAAACATTTTCTCAAATTTGTACCAATATATTTCAAATACGCACTTGGTGCGTATGAGAGTTATGAGAGTTTACTTGATTTTGAGATTTACTGGTGTGTAATTTTTCTGCGTATCAGTAGAATGGCATTCAGTTTCAACCATTCTTAGCTGGAAATAAAGCCCAAACATAACGCATTTATGATTCAATACCGGACAGCCCTGTTTCGACCCGCCATAGCTCTCATCAGTGGTGTTACGCTGAACCACAAATTCATTGCTAGGATCAACTGTAATTGAAGAACAAGCTATAGTAAAGAAGCGGGTTTACATCTCTGCCCACGGCGGGAGTGGAGTTTGCAGACCGGTTTCGAGTCTATAATGAACGTAAAGTCGAGTGGCCAAACTGCCCGAAACCGGTCTTTTAGGCTAAAAGACAACAGGAGCCTCGCAAGGAAGAGAAGCCGTCACAACCAGTGCTTGCACTTCCCTACATCAGAGGATTATCGAAGAGGATAAGAAGAATTGGTTCCAAATACAACATTAGAACCTGTTTCAGATCCGGTAACACTATCCGTAGCAGCCTCACGAAAACCAGGCCCCCAAACGCGGACTGCGATTCCAAGAATTGCATTTACCGGATACCCTGTGGTTGCGGAAAATCCTATATTGGTGAAACTAAGAGGCCATTGAATGTTCGCATTGCCGAGCACAAGAAGCACACACAGCGAGGAGAAACCAGCAAATCAGGAATAGCAGACCATGTTTGGACCCATCAACACAACATCGAGTGGTCCCAAGCTGAGATCTTGCACAGAGAGGAACATTGGTTCAGGAGAAAATTTAAGGAAGCCGCATACATGTTGTCCAACAACGTATTCAGCCAGGCCAGCGTAGATATACGAAACATATGGAAACCCATCATCAAACGAAAAATGACCAACTCCCGCCAAAACGGTCATTTCTCACGGAATCAGTGAAGCGGAAAATGGAAAGTAGAAAAAGTGAAAGTATTTCAACGGCCTATAAAATAGTCATCTCTCGGAGGAATCAGTCCAGTCATCACCCGAAGACGATTGTAGATACCAACAATCGAAACGTCGTGAACTAACGTGACTTGGAATCTCTACACTTTTTAATTTTTATTATTTTCTTTTTTTCATTCCTTTAATTTTTATTTATTCAATTATTATATTTTTTTACTTGTAGGTTATTTCACTATCATTTCATTTCAGGTTTATTGTTGCTTAATATAATTGTTATTTTCAACTATTCTTTTTCAATTATTCTTTTTACTTGTTTCAGGGATTTCAAATCATTTTATATAGTAGACAATGCAAGTCCGAACTAGTGAAATTCATCACGAAACATTGTCAATCACCTTCAAACAAACGGAATTTCCCGTGTTGCTGTGGTCAAAACAAAAAATGGTACATCAACACGACCTTTGGTCAAATTGTGTGCTCTACCAATTGAGGAAACAAATTGATTGAAATTCATTTTTTTCTTTCAACTTGAATATATTTAGTTCTTTGACATTAATATTGCTTTTTTTATTTTAGAAAATTAAAATTTTGTTTCGAATTGGAAAATGCATATTTAATCATATGCATTTTGGGGGCCGGTGATGTTGCGTCTTTATTTGTAATTTTCTGTTTTTATTACTATTATTATTGTTGGCATGGAGCATGCTCAAAATTCAATTGAAGTATGCTTATCTATCTAAACCACATGAATTGAGACCTACCTACAATCTCATGCTAAGTACGCTACGTGAATCGCTATTATTTTTGCTAATTACTTATTTCGCCGTGTGTGCTCTAGACTCTGTGTCATCTTCGACTGTTTGGTAACTAATTTTAACTTCCCGTTTTGTTGTACAATCCAGTGAAGCTGAAGAAAGAACACTCCAAGAAAGGGCCCTTTCAGAAGTAGGGATTTGTGCTAGGAATTCGGTGAGTTCGCTTTATGCCACCATTCTTACAGTCCACTCTTGTTCTCATTTTTATTATTTTTTAAGTATTCGAAGACGCGAGTTTTTGAACCATTTAATATTTCATTCTCACGTTAGTAAGTTCTCCATATTTATTTATTTTTTACAAGATATATAATTTCATTATTGTAGTTGTCCTGACGAAGGTCAGGACACAGACAAGGACACAGACAAGGAAACAAAGAGTTTTTTTTGTAACAGCCCAGCTATTGACTGCAACCTCACGAATTAAATCGATTTGTAGTTAATCCAGTCACTAATTATTCTGTTATACAAGGATGGGGTTTTACCAAGAAATCCATCAACGCTATGGAGCAACGAGCGTGAGATTCTTGAAGACTTGGGCAAATGATAACATCAAATTGGCAACATAACAGAATAGAAAAATTTTCCTTTTGAAGTGCAGACAAATGAGTTTATTTCCCAACCATATTTCCAATGGAATCCATAACATCATCAACTTAATGAATCATCAAGAAGGACGAACAGGACGTCAAATTAATAATTTCAATTTAAAGTTGAGAAAGAAAATTCTGAATTTAGAAATTCAAATTACTATTTGTGATATATCCAAACTGAAGAAAGAACAAGCAGATCTAGAAAGGAAAGTATTAACAATGATACCAAATCATATATTTGTCGAATTTAAACGTAGGTCAGGTGTAAATTATAACCGCCACTTCCATCAAATTAAAAATAAAAACATTCAAAAAATTATTTCATTGAAAAATAACTTTCTATCTGAAATATTATTTCAAAAAGATTGGTTTAAAAACTTAACTGATATCAATTTTCCTAATGATATACAGAATGTTCTATCCCTTGGCCCTAAATTCAGTATTTCTCCAAATAAACATAATATTAACATTTCGTCTCTATTAGCAGATTTGGAATATATAATGGAGAATTTCGATGAGACTGAAAAAGATTTATATAGAACACAAGTAACGAATATAATAACAAATTTTCTACACAAAAATCATGACAAAGAACACTATTTGAATGAATTGTATAATAAAACCCGAAAATATATGAAAGAACATCCAGAGATTATTATCATGAATAGTGACAAAGGTAACGTTACAGTCGCCATGTGTAGAGACCAATACATCAATGAAAATCACAGATTATTAGAAAACTATAAATACTATAAAATTTTAAAATCAGACCCAACTTCTACACTACAACAGAAAGCAAATAAAATTGTTACAAAATTAAAAAATTGTCACAAAATAGATAATATTACAGCTAAATCATTAATGATATACAATTCCATAGCACCACGTTTTTATTCGTTACCTAAAGTTCATAAATCTACCTTATCCATGCGACCAACTGTATCTTCCATCGATGCACCTAACTCAAAACTTTGTAAATTTCTAACGAATATTTTAACAACTTTCTATAAAACAGACAATCCTTATTATATCAAAAATTCTTTTTCATTAAGTGAATGTATAAATAATTTTCAGCTTCCTCAAAATTATGTTTTGATAAGCCTAGATGTTGTTTCACTTTTCACAAACCTACCGTTAAAAGTAGTGAAACAAACTTTGAACAAAAATTGGCCTAACATTGAAGAACATTGTGAATTAGACAAAATTACATTCATGAATATTTTAGATTTTATTTTTGATTCAACATATTTTATATTTGAAGACAAATTTTATAAACAAATATTTGGCACACCTATGGGTTCCACCATTTCACCAATTTTATCGAGTTTTGTTTTAGATGAGCTTATTGATGAATGTATTCAAAAATTATCTTTCCGTATTCCATTCATAAAACGTTTTGTAGATGATTTGATTCTGACCATACCTGCAGATGGAAAAGAAGAAATTTTGAATGTATTTAATTCATATGATCAAATAAACAACTCAATTCCTTTCCTCGATATGAAGTTATTGAGATCAGAACAAAATATTATCATCACTGAATGGTACAGAAAACCAACATCAAGTAATAGATTTATTAATTACCATTCCTATCATCCAAATAAAATGAAAATCAATTTAATAAAATCATTAAAAAACAGAATCATCAAAATTACCCATCCCGATTTACGAAACCAAAGTTTGTCTAATTTCAGTAAAATTCTGATCCAAAATTCTTATCCTAAATCTTTAGTAAACAGAATTTTATTTTGTGAAAGAACAAACTTTCAAAATAATAATGAAGAAGTTGAATATAACAACGTTATACCTTCATTCATATATAAATCACTCACCTATATTCAAGAATTGACACCAAAATTAATTAATGTATTCCGAAATAATAACCTCAAAATATCTAAAACAAATGTCACTTCTATATCTAAATTATACAGTAAAGTAAAAGCTCCAATTTCAAATAAACAAAAAATCCAATTTAGTATACAAAATTTCTTGTATGGATTGTTGTAAAACATATATAGGACAAACATCTAGACCTCTAAGTAGTAGTAGTCGCATCACTTCCCATAAGAGCGACTGTAGACGAAATGTTAATTCTTGTGCATTAACAGAACATGTTAATTCGGAGGATCATAAAATTAATTTTAAAAATCAAAATATTCTAGATAGAGAAACCAATACAACTAAAAATATATATATATATATATGACTATATATATATATATATATATATATATATATATATATATATATATATATATATATATATATATATATATACTTCTAACACAAAATATATGTTACTGTGGTGATTAGTTGAGAAAGCTTAGCTTAGCGGTTTTGTAGGCGGTCGTCGGTAAGGTAAATGAATCCACCACTAGGGTGATATTTTGAAATCAACCTAATTCATTAATCTAGGAATAAATAGACAACAATAAGTATGGAAAGGCCTTCTGAATCTAAGTAAAAAAAAGATTTACCTACAATGGCAGATAGCACAGTTGTATATGAAATTGTTATAAATATGAAATATATGAACAATATTGAACCAACAATTACTAATTCGGTGAGATGGCTGTCTGCATAGCGGATATCACTATTATGTGCACTCTAGTCTATGCATAGCATGCACGAAGCGTTCGGTGTGATCAAGCTAACTGGATATTTTTAGATGATGGCTATTACTGGTAGTTATTCAGCTGTTGAGTGTCCCGTGAGCAACAAGCAAGGCTGCAGCATGCAGGAATTGAAAGATATGATAACTCACCCCAGGCGTTACCTAGCACTTATCTTGTGACTTATTTCTGCAATATGGAGGGCTGCTAAACTGCTATACATCATGCAATGTAGAAAGCAGGGTTGACTTCGGAATGAAGTTGGCCTGGAACCTTGGATCCGATAATCTGTCGATGATGTCGCAAAAAATACACTAAATCTTGTGCCTTGGATTGTCTGCTCTGGTTGAAATCCGAATCACACTTCATAATTGATAAAAACCACAAATTTCACCATAAAATACAGAGAAAACGTGTTGCTCTCATGCACAACCGTCACTGACTCCCTCTCCTCTGTTTTCTCATTTCTGTCCCTTTTTATGCTTCTCACAATACACTAGAGTTACCTACATCTATTTCTCTGTCCAGTTGCGATGGTTAACGGTTGCGTAACGTCAATTGTAATACGTTTGAATAACCAAATTCAAATATTGCCGCCCGGAACTTGAATTGACCAGCTCAGTCATCCACAATCAGTGACATCAAATACTTATTGAAAAGCTGACAAGAATTTGACAAACGACATGTATAAAGTTTACAATTTACTAATCAAATATACAAGTGCGATGATTTTGCACAATGAATATTCGGTAGGTAAGTAACAATTAATACTACTACATAATATTAAATCATTATATTTCTCTGACTTATTTTTAAAATTTTATTTCCAGGTACTTTTGAACCAGTGAGTAATCGATCACAAGGAATGTAAAGAAATTACAGAAATCGGATCAATTTTCAATAATTACTGCTACGAACATTCGAATGGATGCATATTTACTGGAATTATACTTCGCAGCTTTGTCCTCAGTTATTACAATTTGACACAAGTAGTAGGTTTGATTGTTCCCGTTTTCGTACAAGTTGAAAGAAGTGCAAATTTCCTTTATCGGCAACCCGGCATTCGTCATCCAGTGCTCAGCGTATCGAGAATCGTAGCAGATTCATGTCATTCTGTTTGATTGTACCGTTAAGTGAAAGTGATAGAAGTGCGCTATGGGTAAAACAAAGAAATCGAAACGAGAAATAAAACGTAAACTACAATCGAAAAATAAAAAATTTTAACGGAAAATTGAAGAATATTCATCTTCAGAAAGTAAGTAGATATATTATTATGTTTTAGATTAAACAAAGACAACAGACAACACTGACCGTGACAAACTTCTCAAATGGCATTCCGTTCAGTCAACAAAAAACTTTCCTTCGGAAGGTATTCATTGTTGAAGAAGTGCTGAAATCGGCATCCACATGGATTACATGTTTTTCAGTAGCACTAGTCAGAATTCACATGAATTTCACTGAACTAGCTGCTCAACACGTCACGAGGTAAACATCGCAGCGAAAAATGAAAACTGTTGTTGGCCCTGTCTGCATATGCAATGGCCTATCGGACTCGTAAATAGTGACATGTATGACTTTTTATTTGCATAAAAGACAAATTCACGCAAATATTGCTGCTACGCAATTGTTTTCAGCATTACCTCACTATTTAGATATGACTCCATTCATTATCTTAACAGGTTCAGACAGCTCCTCGTCATCGGAATTTTCCGATACCGTTAGGTCAGAGGAGAAAACCCCTAAAACTACTGAGGGGCCAGTAGATACACTCCCAGATACACACCCAAACATCCTATCAATTTTGGCTTGTGATCCCAGGGATTCCAATTCAGAAGGTCCTGAAGTGCATGAACAGATTGCCAATCGTTGGACTTCAGTTATTAACTGCGGTATCGACAAGGCTGAACGAAAAACTCCAATGGATAAATATCCTATAATGAGAAATTGCAAATCTCTATCAGCACCCATATTGAATCCGGAGCTGAAAACGATTATAGGCGAGAACTCAAACAAACAAGATATGTTTCTGGCAAGAATTCAGGATCAGTTAGCCATTTCAGCATTATCAGTTCGTTTGAATGAACTTTTCTGTTCCCCAACAGCAGAAAAAAACCAGACTCTTCTCAGATTGGTCGAATCAGTAAAACTCTTGACAGATCTGCATCACAGCTTGTCACTTCATCGTCGGTTCATGATAGTACCTAGCCTAAAACCGGATATCAGGAGAATAATAAAAGATTTTCCAATAGAACAATTGTTATTCGGGGAAAAGTTCACAGATGAAGTGAAAAATTCCAAGGATATCCTAAAATCATCCATGGAGTTGAAAATGAACTTGCCATTCTCAAAAAATCAACCTTCTTCAAATGGATATCAACAGCTCGAAACGAATCCAAAAAACTTCTAGCGAACGCAGAACCGACCACCGAGATTGAAAGGAAAAGAAAGAGAGGGGAGGAAGCGGCGGAGACGCGAGGCCGAGGAGCAACAGAGTTCGTTAATGGGTGTAAAGTATGCTGGCAGACTATCACAATTTTCAAACCAGTGTGTAGAACTCACCAACAACCACATGGTTCTTGGTTGGATTAAGGGTATAAAATTGACTTTCATGGAAAAACCAATACAATACAACACACCCACAGTGAAATTCACTAAGGAAGATACCCACAACTGTGAGTTGGTTATCAAAAATCTTATAAAAATTGGAGCAATATCTGCCCAATTGCATGATGAGAAAGGTAAATTTTTTTCCTCATACTTTCTCAGACAAAAACCAAACGGAGAATTTCGATTCATATTGAATTTGAAAAATTTCAATCAATTCATCACACCTCCTCATTTCAAACCCGAAGATTGTCGAACAGTCATTCAACTTTTATCTCACAATTCCTTTTTGATAAAAATAGACCTGAAAAATGCTTATTACATGTTAGCCCTTTCAAAGGAAAATAAAAAAATTCAAGATTCAAGTTTAATGAGACAATCTTCGAATTCAATTGCCTTCCGTTCGGACTGAATATAGCTCCATATATATTTATCAAAGTTATGAAACCTATATTGAAGAATATAAGAGAAGAGGGCATTCTTTGCGTCGGTTACTTAGATGATCTCTTGATAATAAGTCACACAATGGAAACTAGCATTATAGATACCCAAAAAGTTACGAAGCTTTTGGAGAAATTGGGATATCTCATCAACTATGAAAAAAAAAACAGTTATCTCCTAGTAGAATTTGCTAATTTTTGGAATTTATTTTCAACACCGAAAATTGCACAATTCCTTTACCAGTGGAAAAAAGAATTAGTATCCGTGTTAGTATAAATTATATTTCGAATAAAAAATCTTTTACTATTCGTACTTTGGCAAGGTTGATGGGAAACCTTGTGGCAGCATGCTCTGCTATCACATATGGATGGCTGTACACAAAAAATTTGGAAAAAGACAAATGTCGTCAGATAAATCTATCAGGTAATTTCGACAAACACATGTCCTTGTCGGAAGAAGCTGAATCCGATTTGGAATGGTGGCTTCAAAACCTACTTTCATCCACAAATAAAATAAAAACGAACATTTATAAATTAGAAATATTTTCTGACGCTTCAAAATCGGGTTGGGGGGCTTACTGCAACAAAGAAAAAGTATATGGCTTCTGGGAACAAAGGGCGGCATTTAACGGCTTCAAGTGTTTTACAAAAAATAGTTCCGACTGTGAAATTCTGTTGCAAATCGATAATGTTACCGCAATATCATACATTAACAAAATGGGGGGAGTGAGACATGAAAACTTGAACGTTATAACAAGACAGATTTGGCAATATTGTGAAAAACGTCGAATATGGATTTTTGTATTATATATTAATACAAAAAGTATTAGTATTGCTGATGCCGAATTCCGATGCACTACTATCGACACGGAATATGAATTATCCGACTCATGTTTTCAAAAAATATGTCAAACGTTCTTCACTCCTGATATCGATCTATTCGCAACAGAACTCAACACAAAAAGTGACTGCTATGTATCTTGGAAACCTGATCCATCTTCTTGGGCTATGGACAGCTTCACAATATCTTGGAAAAAAATTAACTTCTATGCTTTTCCGCCATTCTCTCTTATAACCAGAGTGTTACGGAAAATAAAATCTGAAGAATCAGAGGGCATTGTGATCGTCCCTTTTTGGGTAAAGCAACCATGGTACCCTCTTTTCCAACGAATGCTTACCTGTAAACCCTTGATATTACCATCAAATAAAAACATGCTTTTATCTCCTTTCAGGAAACCACATCTTCTATGGATGGACCTTACCCTGGTTGCAGGAGTTTTATCAGGGAAGCATTCTCAAAAAGGAATTTTTCCAGTGAAGCAGTAAACGGAATAATGACCTCTGTCACTCCCAGTAATTTGAAACAATATGATGTCTGGTTCAGAAAATGTTGGGATTATTGTGCGGAACATCAACAAAACCCTATCGCTAGTTCGCTAGAAAAAATCATAAATTTACTCGACCTCCAATTTCAACAAAATAAGTCATTTTCGTCAATTAATAGCTGCAAATCAGCTATCAGGTTTTTCATGCCCATAAAACAAAAAGATGAAACTATCATCAAAAGATACATCAGGGGAATTTATAATCAAACTCCCCCTAAACCCAAGTATGAAGACACTTGGGATCCCCATATTGCACTTAGCAAACTAAAATTCTGGCAACCTTCAAAAGATCAATCACTAGAAAAATTGACTCTAAAAATGGTTACTCTGTTAGCCTTAGTTACCACACATCGTGTTCAAACCCTAACAAAAATTAAATTGGAAAATATTGATATCCATGATAATGTTATGAATATCAAAATTGCTGATCGGATCAAAACCAGTGGACCCAAAAAACCACAGCCAATCTTCAACATTCCATTTGATTTGGAAGAGTCTGAACTTTGCTTTGCCTCCATAATTAAAAAATATATAGAAAAAAACCATTCCACGCCGCCACAGCCCAGTCTTTGAGTCGTTGGATCAAAACAACATTAAATATGTGTGGTATTGATACCGATAAATATGGGAGTCACAGCACCAGGCATGCTGCAACCTCTGCAGCCTATAGGTCCGGAATGAGCATTGCAGAAATCAGGAAAAAGGCAGGCTGGAGCGAGAAATCAAATACTTTCAATACTTTCTATAATAAACCACTGGCTTTAACAACTGGCATTCTCACAAAAGACTGTAAATGAGTAAAAATTGAATGGATCCACAAATATTCTGTTGTAAATATTGTCTATTGTATTACTTTATATGGAAATAATTTATCACATTATGTGAACGCTACAAGGTGTTATTATTAATTATTTTGTTCAATATTATATATAGAAATAACTTGTTGAATTTTGAATAACCTTTGTATGAATTATTACTACTGTTGGGAAACATAAAAATAAATCTGAATTGCACATAATTGGTTTTCCCAACTAATTGCAGATCGCATGTAGAGCTCTCTCAACAACTACTTGTGTCAAATTTTTATAACTGAGAACAAAGCTACGAAGTATAATTAACAGATCAAATGACTTACCTTAAAGAAATTTGATCCATATTATACGAGCAGCTCTGTTCGAAGTTATTACAAACCCAACCCAATTAAATCGACAAACTATATATATATGCATATATGTGTGTGTGTATATATGTATACACCCTAACATACGATCTACCACCTCTTAACTAGAATGACATGAATCTGCTACGATTCTCTATACGCTGAGCAATGGATGACGAATGCGGGGTTGCCAATAAAGGAAATTTGCACTTCTTTCAACTTGTACGAAAACGGGAACAATCAAACCTACTACTTGTGTCAAATTGTAGTATTGTCCTAATAACTTCGGACATAGCTGCTCGTATAATATGGATCAAATGTCCTTAAGGTAAGTCATTTGATCTGTTAATTATCAATATAATATAGGTATCCTATCATCGGTAAACGAAACGTGGCCAGATAGTGTTCGAGTGATAATTCCTGATACTAAACGAAATTGTTTTTAATAAGAAACGACTCGATAATTCTAATACGGTGCATTCTGTTATGGTTCTTTGTGTATCTAGAGATACTCTTTCTCTTGTGTTCTAAATGATAATCTTTTCTTCTTATATAAACTATGCCATTTCAGTTTTTTTGTTGTGGAATTGGCCGCGGTGACTCACGATCGGAAGACCGTGGGTTCGATTCCTGCCTCGACCAGATATTTTTCTCGAGAGAATTTATCTGGTTGAAGCTGGGATGATTCTGCAACCGTGTGAGGAATCACACGTTAAAAGGTAAGACCTAGTTAATCCTAAGCTTACACAAGTTTCTCAACCTCTGACATTTTTCGTTCGTATAGGGGCGATAGCTGATTAACGAAAAAACAGATTTCTTAACAGATTTTTACACAGATTTTTTTTTATTTCTGCTGTTTGATATGCAACCCATTATACATCGTCCCGATGAACTGGTTGTCTATTTGAAAAGTGAAGAGTATCCATTAATTATTCATTCAATTACACAATTTTTTCCTGAAGCAATTTTCAGTTTGATAGTGAATGATCTATTGAATTCATAAATACTATGATATTGATAAAGATCTATATAGGTATCTCGTTTCTGTTAGTACGATACAGTCAAATTGTGATTGAAACTGCTGGATAAAAATATCATACGTTTTGGCAATACTTCGTATATTGTTATGTACGATTTTAAAATTTTGAGATTCATTCTTTACTGTGAAAATTTCGTTCACTTCGTATGCAGTACTCAAAACATAGGAATCTATTCGTTTCATTTCGAAGTTGGTGATATATAGGGTTCCATCACAGTAGATTACTATCTATCGGTATAATTTATTTCAATGTTAAAAAATAACAAAATGTGAATGTGTTAGTCTATAGGCTTATAATAATATGTTCTGAATTTATTCTAATTACTAGTACTGAAAGTTGAGTGTTTAAAAGTCTTGGTTTATGGTTGTTTATTTCTTAACGATCGTGTTTCCTTGATTTCTTTCGTCTTCATGACTTGGTTTCTGTTGGGGTTACAAGTTGATGGTTTTGTTGTAATTGGTGATTTAAATTCACTGTTTCCATGGATGTAATGCTTCAGTAGGTATATCCGTTCTTGAAGTTTGTTTTTTCAGTTGAGATTCCGCAGATTTTTATTCTGATTCTGTGATCAGATTATCAGTGCGGTTTTCCAATTCTTCAATGGTGTATGGTACAGCATTCACGAAGAGTTAGAAGTTTTTTATGTGAGCCTTCTGCTTTTCAGCCCTGGCTTCCTTCAGATGATGCACTAGCTTTCTGTTCAGTTCGCGATCTTCAGGTCGTAGGTCATTTGTGATTAAGTTTGTTTTTTTACTATTTTTTGTTTCTGTAGGTTCGAGATGAACTCTACAATGATTGTATTTTTTTCCGATGAGGTGGATGTTGTCTCTTCCAATTTACTGCTAAAAATTGTATTCAGATATTCCAGATTGGTACTCAGGTACTTTGTTCTCTCTCTGAATATGAGCGATTTCCTCTTCAATTTTGGAATTTCTTTTTCTAGCTTTTCAAGTTTTTGGTTTAAGGTATTGTCAATTGATTTTATCTCCGCCTTTATCTCGCTTGTGTTCTTATTTATAATTGTGTCCAATTTACAGAGAAATTCTTGGTTTATAATTTGATCCATATTTCTAGCCAAGGTCATGGATCATGATGGTGCTGACTACCGAGGTGAATATTTAAGGCTTCTTTGTGTGATTGATGAATTTGTGTTTGTATCATCAAATGTAGGTTTTCCTGTTCCCTATTTTTTTCAAAATTTCTAATTACTCACTGTGTTCGGCCTTCTTATCCACTTTCAGTGATGTGAAATTCAGAATTTTGGTGCACTTTATACCACTTGAAATATATAGTTGAAACGGATCACATGTACACACGAATTATTCACAACGGTATATGTTTATTCATATTCATTTTTATAAATTATTGTGGATTTGTAGAGATGATTTTTAGTGTGTTTTGTCTTCCTACCTTTATGGAGATTTTGCTGTTAGTGTATTTGGGGTTCAATTATACGGTGGCATGAACCATATCCGTGTTACTTTGAGCGTATCGTAAACTTATATAATTTTCTATTGGTATTTGTCTAATTTGAACTTTCCTATTCTGACAGTGTTTCATCTGAAGTTTCATTTTCTGCCTGGACTTTTATTTCCTGCTCGGAGTTTTTTATCTGCCCGGATTTCTCTTTCCACCTACCAGGATTGTATTTATATTTCACTCCTGGAATTGGTGATTTCAATATTTTTTATGCTACGTAGTATACCGGTTGTGCCATTATTAAACATAGCATCAGCAGTGGAAACGCTTCACCAATAACAATACAACACGCAAGTAATTGTAGCTTCAATTTCCATATTTTGAACTGCTATTACGTCTACTTTTTTTTCAAGACTTATGTTGAGTTTACATGTTAATAGTATTCTATGTGTAGCGGTAAGTGAAGTATATTCATTCTCTACTTGAATTTTTGCATATATGGTACGCACATGAGCTCAAGCGTAACTGAATACTTTCATAATTTCATGGTTCCACCATTATTGGAAACTCGATAAAGTAGTTTTCATCTAGATTTCTGAGATCCCCTCACATACGTATTTTATTTTTTCTTCATAGTTTTCCACTTTCGATATCTGGAGAAATTATATCCAGAAAATTAACTTCCAAATAGACTGTTGAATCCTTTCGTGATGCAAGTTTGAAGAAGATGTACTTCAATGTTCGTGAACGTTTGGAAGTGGCAGGTGAGAAAGCTAGTGAAAGGTATAATCTTCGTTGATGACATTTTAAGTACTCACCGAGTATATTGATTGCCATATTTCATCCACTTACCAATGATTTAGATATTATATTGGACAATGTTACAATATTTCCATTCATTCATATTGATTACTGTAAATTTGTGAATATAATTTTCAGTGTGTTTTGTCTTTTCAGTTCTATGGGGATTTTGCTGTCAGTGTTTCTGGGGTTCAATTATGTGGGGGCAAGTACTATGTCTATGGTACTTGATATTTGTCTAATTTGATCTCCCTCATTCTGACAGGTTTTCATCTGGAGTTTTATTTCCACCTTGGAATTTTTTTATACGCGTCTTAGCTTAAGCGATATCAAATACTTCTATAATTGTGTGACGGCTATTTTCTGAGTTTTTTGCTGTATTCTTCAGATTTTCATGTAAGATGTTTCGTCTACTACTGGGTCCTGGCTTCCTTCAGATGACGCACTAGCTTTCTGTTCAGTTCGCGATCTTCAGGTCGTAGGTCATTTGTGATAAAGTTTTTTTACTATTTTTTTTTTCTGTAGGTTCGAGATGAACTCTACAATGATTGTATTTTTTTCCGATGAGGTGGATGTTGTCTCTTCCAATTTACTGCTAAAAATTGTATTGAGATATTCCAGATTGGTACTCAGGTACTTTGTTCTCTCTCTGAATATGAGTGATTTCCTCTTCAATTTTGGAATTTCTTTTTCTAGCTTTTCAAGTTTTTGGTTTAAGGTATTGTCAATAGATTTTATCTTCGCCTTTATCTCGCTTGTGTTCTTATTTATAATTGTGTCCAATTTACAGAGAAATTCTTGGTTTATAATTTGATCTATATTTCTAGCCAAGGTCATGGATCATGATGATGCTGACTACCGAGGTGAATATTTGAGGCTTCTTTGTGTGATTGATGAATTTGTGTTTGTATCATCAAATGTAGTTTTTCCTGTTCCCTATTTTTTTCAAAATTTCTAATTACTCGGCCTTGTTCGGCCTTCTTATCCTCTTTCAGTGATGTGAAATTCAGAATGTTGGTGCACTTTATACCACTTGAAATAAATAGTTGAAACGGATCACATGTACACACGAATTATTCACAACGGTATGTGTTTATTCATATTCATTTTTATAAATTATTGTGGATTTGTAGAGATAATTTTTAGTGTGTTCTGTCTTCCTACCTTTATGGAGATTTTGCTGTTAGTGTATTTGGGGTTCAAGTATACGGTGGCATGAACCATATCCGTGGTACTTTGAGCGTATCGTAAACTTATATAATTTTCTATTGGTATTTGTCTAATTTGAACTTTCCTATTCTGACAGTGTTTCATCTGAAGTTTCATTTTCTGCCTGGACTTTTATTTCCTGCTCGGAGTTTTTTATCTGCCCGGATTTCTCTTTCCACCTACCAGGATTGTATTTATATTTCACTCCTGGAATTGGGGATTTCAATATTTTTTTATGCTACGTAGTATACCGGTTGTGCCATTATTAAACATAGTATCAGCAGTGGAAACGCTTCACCAATAACAATACAACACGCAGGTAATTGTAGCTTCAATTTCCATATTTTGAACTGCTATTACGTCTACTTTTTTTTCAAGACTTATGTTGAGTTTACATGTTAATAGTATTCTATGTGTAGCGGTAAGTGAAGTATATTCATTCTACACTTGAATTTTTGCACATATGGTACGCACATGAGCTCAAGCGTAACTGAATACTTTCATAATTTCATGGTTCCACCATTATTGGAAACTCGATAAAGTAGTTTTCATCTAGATTTCTGAGATCCCCTCACATACGTATTTTATTTTTTTTTCATAGTTTTCCACTTTCGATATCTGGAGAAATTATATCCAGAAAATTAACTTCCAAATAGACTGTTGAATCCTTTCGTGATGCAAGTTTGGAGAAGATGTACTTCAATGTTCGTGAACGTTTGGAAGTGGCTGGTGAGAAAGCCAGTGAAAGGTATAATCTTCGTTGTTGACATTTTAAGTACTCACCGAGTATATTGATTGCCATATTTCATCCACTTACCAATGATTTAGATATTATATTGGACAATGTTACAATATTTCCATTCATTCATATTGATTACTGTAAATTTGTGAATATAATTTTCAGTGTGTTTTGTCTTTTCAGTTCTATGGGGATTTTGCTGTCAGTGTTTCTGGGGTTCAATTATGTGGGGGCATGTACTATGTCTATGGTACTTGATATTTGTCTAATTTGATCTCCCTCATTCTGACAGGTTTTCATCTGGAGTTTTATTTCCACCTTGGAATTTTTTTATACGCGTCTGAGCTTAAGCGATATTAAATAATTCTATAATTGTGTGACGGCTATTTTCTGAGTTTTTTTTGCTGTATTCTTCAGATTTTCATGCAAAATGTTTCGTCTACTACTGGGGTAGACATCATCAGAGCCGATGTGGTAATGGCCGCAATGCCCGAGTTGATGCTCGAGTTGTTGTTCCCGTCGTTCCAACCTCATTAACTATGATGCTGGTATTTGGCTCCGTTTTTATATTATTGTTAGTGGGCATGGCTTGGTTTTTTTGATTGAAGTACACGGCCTTCTATATGTATTTCGAGGACAGGTAGCAAGATTCAATTGATATTCATTGCCCCTTCTTTTCTATTGAACTCATTCCTGTGCTTTTGAATTTCCATTACCTCTCTATATTCTCTTGAATAGTAATTTTGAGTTTTATATAGTAATACTGTATCTTCGAATGGGATAATGAGGGTGCCTTCTTTGTTGAGAGCATTTTCAGCTACAGCTGAATTGTCGCTTTGTCCGAGTCGACAATTTCTCTTGTGTTCAGAAAGACGGGTACCTACACTTTTTTTCGTGGTTCCAATATAGATCGACCCACAACTACAAGGAATCCGGAAGGCCCATGTATTGCTTTCTCAATGTTATGGTTTTATTCGGACAGACGGAAGCACATTACAAGCCACCTGCGCTTAGGCTGCTTTCCTCAAACTCCTAGTGGTCCTAACCATAATATTAATAAATTGTATATTAACATATTCCAAAAAAAATTGAATTGAATTCATACTATATATGTTTTCATAGTTCTGATAAATGATGAATTGTCAATCTGTGACATCCCATTATTGTTGAATCATACTAAATGATGACGTATGGTTTTTTATGTTGAATATTGAATATTTACAACCAGAGTTATCGGTTGGAAGCTGATGAATTCGTTGAGTGATACTTTGTTTCAGTCCATAGATAACTTGATTTTAAAAATATTCCTCAAAAATCTTCTAGTAGGTTCAGTATCTCAACTTTCAATTAACATTTATATCGAATAGATTTCAGAATCCGAAAGAGGAACACGTGAAGGCGTCGTGCCGGTTCGTACCCATATCCGCAGCAGGTCGCAAAAGTGAAGAGCCTGTAATCGATAGAACGATGAAGCTGAGAAAAATCGGCAAATTGGATCCGTACCTTCGGGATATGGATTGGCCTGAGGATCGGGGCTTTTTGGGTTTGGCCAAGAAGTGGGTCGCGGCTGACGTGCCGGGCCTGTGCGAGATGATGTGTTATCGCTTTACAGCATTCATTACGGATCCAAGATCCGTCCCGTGCCATGGCCTGCTGCGCAAAGTCTTGCAGCGAGTCCTCGGTGTCACCCGCAATGGTGACCCGGCAGGCATTCAACAATCCGCTCAGAACTGGCTTCAATCTTTTTTGATGAAATTGGGAATTGAACTCCGTAACTAGGTTGATATCATTTGGCGCTTCATTCATATCAGAAGTGACTACTAAACGAACTTTTTCTCTTCACTGAAGCTAGCGGCAAATGCATATACACGAGATGAGTTTCATCTATCCACCTGCAGCTTGTGTCGCCAATCCCTCTTTCCTTGATGTCTGGATGATGGATTCTAGGCAAGAATCATCTTTATAATAAAAGCAGCTGTGAGTAATTTCTTGCTGCTGGTCCTGGGACTGGACAAATAACCGTTCCTGTCGACATACCTCATCTGTAGGCAAATTAATTTTGATTCAGTGGTCTGATAGCTAGTGCTATGACAATAATCTACCTGCCAAGTGAATTGTTTCAGAGTCTCTAATGCGAAAGACATGATACTTTTCCGTTTCAGGCTCTTCGACCAGTCCTGCCTGATTTTCCTAAGTTTTAGAATAAAGGTGGTCATAATCACTCTACATGTTTTTAATATGTATCTCAAAGCTAAAATTGCTGGTTCTTCACTGGGTGAATACCATCTAGATCCAGCGACTAATGAGGTTGGAATGAGTTCATAACCAATTTGATTTCATGTAAATTTCTCACTTCCTTTGTCACCAGATATCTTTTTGGCAACTATTCAAGGACCTTCAATTCGAAATTTATCCAGGACTCTGGTGTTAGCTTCACTATTTTTGACCCTAGGAAGTCGTGAAGAAATTCTATCATAGTCTATTATTCTATTTTTGTGTCCTCCCCGGTAACAATTTAGGATCAATTATCTCATGAAGTCTGGCACATATTTTGGTCTCTTCGACATTATTGTATTGCCTTCTTCATGAGTCTTCCCTAGATCCTCTCAGTTCTTCAGGGATATGTATATTGATTTCAGATATCGATTATTTTGTTATTTAGAAGGTTTTTCTACTCCATTGTCTCATCCATGTTGTTTCTTCATTCCAACAGAAAAAATCCTGTTTGATATGTGTTCAACAGTGACATAATGTTGCTGGAGGTAGTGGAGGTAGTGAACAAGTTTTTGAATCTGTCTCATGAACTTTCTAGTTCATATTGATAAAAAATATTAGCAGTATGAGACCTTCAGATTTCATTTGCCAAGTGAGAATCATAAACTTCCAAATTCGTGTTGATGAAATATAATCAAGATATGAAACCTTAAGATTCCATATGGGGATGGTCTAGGCAATTTCTATCATCAGACACATTCAGTTTCTCAATAGTTCATATTGATAAAAAATATTAGCAGTATGAGACCTTCAGATTTCATTTGCCAAGTGAGAATCATAAACTTCCAAATTCGTGTTGATGAAATATAATCAAGATATGAAACCTTAAGATTCCATATGGGGATGGTCTAGGCAATTTCTATCATCAGACACATTCAGTTTCTCAATCTAGTACCCAACATGTTAGGAATCACAAATCAAAAGGTGAGACCTCGTTAGTCCTCAGCTCGCACAAGTTTCTCAACTCCTTGGAGTTGTCCTTCGTATGGAGGCGACAGCTGATTAACGGAAAAACAGATTTTTTTTTACACGTTGAGTCTATCACTTCTCTGAGTCTCGTGTTTCTATTTATTGTCTACCCTTTGATTAGATAGTGAACCTCTATTACTAACATTGTATGACGTTTTCCATTGGTGCAGGTGCTCTCACAGTTTAGATGATATGCATTGGCGCACATTCGTGTGCTCATTCAATTTCTAGGAGGTGGCTATTCCTGACTATCGTAAGAATCAGTGACGATTCTTTCAGCTCTTTTTCCAACAGCCATATTCATTTTGATCACCGTTCCTTGTACCAAAGTGATTTGACGCTAGTCTATGCATTTATTTTTCAATTACTATAGATTTTCTGTTGTGAATTACCGTCTCAATGTATTCCAATCTCACAATCTTCACCCTGTAGACTCAGAGATTATTTTCAAGAATTATATCAATCTTTCCCGTAACTTCCGTGAGGATTTTCGAAGTACCCTCATTGTAACTTGTGCTATCACTTTTATTGCGAGATGAAGAAGTCGTTCAAAGATCCCCTTCCTTTCGTGATTATGGTTTATTGAGTTCTCACAAGTATGGAAAAAGGATTGTCTATATCCATGGAGTCACCTACAAGGATGTTGAGTTACCTCTGAGAAGTTGCTTATTATCTCAGACGCCTCGTTGGTGGCACCTTATAAGGCCTAGACACCAATAATCCTCTGGAACGAGTCGCATAACAGTCTTGGGATAAACTCCTCTTTAAGTTGTTTATTACAATATGTAAGGGTTACTGTAGACTTAATCAAACCCCTGGTGCAGCTGTAGAAAAAAACGTTCAACCCGTGCGGTTTGGGAGGACTTACCACTAGCTGAATCACCATTGGGATGGCTCTCGGGATCATAAAAGTTCACAAGCCGCACCATCGCGACAAGATGAAAGCATCGTCAATGGGGACAGTTTCTATTACTTTTGCCAGACATGTAATCAGAGGAATGGTACCATAATTGAAGCGTTCTGATTCATTTAATTTTTTTTGTTATATTGAAATGATTTGGAAACAACTCCTTTCGCGATATTATATTTGAGAGATGACAAATGGGTTTGCTTATAATATCAGACAATATTTGTAGAGGAATGTAGGCTTTTACGGCTGGCTTCTATGTTATGCTTGGTTTCCGGGTTTTGCCGTAGCCTTCTTTGGTTACAATATCCGATTGTTTCAACTCCAACTGCACCAGTCATCTTCAGTGGCTTGGTTGGAGTATTCTTCTTGTCGTATCAACTGACGCAGTTGCAGTTGGAAAGTTTGGAGATTGTAACCAAGGGACACCTTTGCAAAACCCGGAAACCAACCAAAACAATATTTGTGAAGTTATTGAGCTGATCGAATCCAATCCGAACGATATTTCCTCTTTTCAAAATTCATTATTCCTAAGATTCTTTGATCTCCTATTCTTATACAATTCAATGAATCAACTTTTTTTCGAAAAAATATTGAGGAACCATATTAACCAACTTCCTTTGATAGCTGCTCTCTCATTTGTTTCATAATTATTTTTTATTCTTCGTTTCTTCAAACATTGAAGTTTGCTTTGAATTGGAGGGGTTATTTTCCAGGAGAGATTCATTTTTGAGCTGGGATCAAGTGAAATAACCGTATGAATGTCTTTAGGTACTATTGACGTGACATTATTAAAATTTTTTCTTCCACAACATAAAGTCGTGATGTTAATGAGTGATATATTCTGATATCAGCCAGAATGGTGCTGATGGGGTGATGAGACAAGTGTCTAATTCCAGAACTTTGAACTCCGGCATTGAAGCCTCATTTGTGTCTTAGAGTAATTTCTATGCATGGTGTACAAATCTTTATGAAGAATCAATCTTGAACTCGATTGCTCTTTTCTTTCTTTTTGAATACTCACAAAAATTTGTTTATGAAGATGGAGAAGTGGGAGCAAAAAACTTATTTTCAGTTTGCTTCAATTTCTTCATTTAGAGTAATGAGTTAATTACCAAAGGTACTGTAATACATTTCAGATTCAATATTTCTTCAAATTCTGATGTATAATAATAATAATAATATACTTTATTGTCATTAAGAATAAATCTTTTGGACAAAGCTTGTGAAAAGTACATACACAAATGTAAGTATAGGAATATAAAATTTGAATATTAAAACACCTATATATATATATATATATATATATATATATATATATATATATATATATATATATATATATATATATATAATATATGAAATCTAGAAAGGTTAATGCAGTCAAGCTGCTGGAAAATAATTCCATGAAAATCAAAAAATAAATAGATAAGTACTCTTTGATCATTCCCATATTGATTCCAATTTAAGAGCCACCGGTATACAGCTGTTTCAGCCTATTGAGCATCGTCAGTACCGGGCAGGCGGTCCTCGATTGAAGACAAAATGAGAAAAAACCAAGAAAGTACTTGATAAAAATAGCTGCGTAAACGCAAGCGAAACATAAGTGGAACCACCTATTGGTGTGACACCCAAGTCAACTTGCCAAGTTTTTATGTCAGTGTTGGTGGTTTGACCAATCATGCACGTGCATGAGTGCTATGTCCGATATTAACTTATGTTTCTATATCAAGACACTCAATAACTTTCATATTTGTATAATTTCCTGGACCCGGATGTCACGCAGGTAGCTATAGCTGCCTCCGTGGTGATTTTGATAGTTTTCTTGTGAACACGAGATCTATCAACTGAAACCACAAATGTGCGGTTGGCTCCTGTTGGTGGCTTCGTGCATTTGTATTTCTATATTTCTATCTTTTGGTAACCAAGTGTTGCCCATCCTTACACTTGGCTGCACCATAGTGATGATGGGCCAAAAGCCCGAAACACGTGTCTATGGTTTGCCACTTTCATGAGTGCTATGTCCGATATTAACTTATGTTTCTATATATATATATATATATATATATATATATATATATATATATATATATATATATATATATATATATATATATAAAATAAATAGATAAGTACTCTTTGATCATTCCCATATTGATTTCAATTTAAGAGCCACCGGTATACAGCTGTTTCAGCCTATTGGGCATCGTCAGTACCGGGCAGGCGGTCCTCGATTGAAGACAAAATGAGAAAAAACCAAGAAAGTACTTGATAAAAATAGCTGCGTAAACGCAAGCGAAACATAAGTGGAACCACCTATTGGTGTGACACCCAAGTCAACTTGCCAAGTTTTTTATGTCAGTGTTGGTGGTTTGACCAATCAACCGACAACTGCGGTAGCAGAAATTTGGGAAGCTAACCTGAAATGCCATCAGAACACGAATCCACATGTTTCTAGAAATGATATGAAATCTGACATAAAAACTTGGCAAGTTGACTTGGGTGTCACACCAATAGGTGGTTCCACTTATGTTTCGCTTGCGTTTACGCAGCTATTTTTATCAAGTACTTTCTTGGTTTTTTCTCATTTTGTCTTCAATCGAGGACCGCCTGCCCGGTACTGACGATGCCCAATAGGCTGAAACAGCTGTATACCGGTGGCTCTTAAATTGAAATCAATATGGGAATGATCAAAGAGTACTTATCTATTTATTTTTTGATTTTCATGGAATTATTTTCCAGCAGCTTGACTGCATTAACCTTTCTAGATTTTATATATATATATATATATATATATATATATATATATATATATATATATATATATATATATATATATATATATATATATAAAAAAAGATAGAGGGATATTGAGTGAGATGGTATTATCAATGGAAAAAGGTTATTGGACATAGCACTCATAGGAAGGTGGGCAAACCGCAGACACGTGTTTCTGGCTATTTAGCCTTCGTCAGTACGGTACAGCCAAGTGTAAAGGATAGACAACACTTGGTTGCAAGAAAGGGGCCAAACAAAGCAAGCGGATTCATCATCAGGGGCCAACTGCGATTTCGTGTCATCGTTGGAAGACCTTGTGATTACAAGGACTAACTCCCAACTTCGTCACGGGAGCAGCTATAGCAACCTGCGTGACATCCGGGTCCAAGATAAATAAAAAAAGATAGAGGGATATTGAGTGAGATGGTATTATCAATGGAAAAAGGTTATTGGACATAGCACTCATAGGAAGGTGGGCAAACCGCAGACACGTGTTTCTGGCTATTTAGCCTTCGTCAGTACGGTACAGCCAAGTGTAAAGGATAGACAACACTTGGTTGCAAGAAAGGGGCCAAACAAAGCAAGCGGATTCATCATCAGGGGCCAACTGCGATTTCGTGTCATCGTTGGAAGACCTTGTGATTACAAGGACTAACTCCCAACTTCGTCACGGGAGCAGCTATAGCAACCTGCGTGACATCCGGGTCCAAGATAAATAAAAAAAGATAGAGGGATATTGAGTGAGATGGTATTATCAATGGAAAAAGGTTATTGGACATAGCACTCATAGGAAGGTGGGCAAACCGCAGACACGTGTTTCTGGCTATTTAGCCTTCGTCAGTACGGTACAGCCAAGTGTAAAGGATAGACAACAATATATATATATATATATATATATATATATATATATATATATATATATATATATATATATATATATATATATATATATATATATATATATATACTCAATATATACTTATATATAATATAACATAAATAAACGTACCCATTGAACCAGACAAACAAACATTTATATCAAAACAAGAATATAAACAAAAATGTTATTTAACCTGAATTCAAATATGTGCATTTTGTCACGTGAATTTATCATTATAGAACTCTCGCAAAATATAATAGGGTCTATCAGCTCGAAATGTTTCTACTTTTATTCTGAACATTCTGTTGGTCAAATTTGCCTGTCTTATATCTGAGGGCAAGTGATTAAACATCTTGACCCCATTGTAATAAATAGAATTCCTGACCAAATCAGTTAAAGGAATTGGCAATTTCAACGCGGTAGGACGGGTGTTTTAAGAATGGCATGAAGCCTCAAATAGGGACATATTTTTGTAAATGAGACAAACAGTTTCCAAAATGAACAAAGCAATCACTGTTAAAATCTGTTGTTCAGCGAATTTGTGTCTGCATGAATCACGAGGTTTAATTTTACACATATACCTGATAACCCGCTTCTGCAGTACTAATACAGACAGTACTAATACAGACAGTGGTGATGAATTGCATACTTCCCAAAACGTTATTCCATAACGTAGGTGGGATTCAACGAGGGTGTAATACACCGTTCTGGCAGTTTTGATTCCCAAATTTATTGAAGTTACTCTCACTGCATAACATCCAGAACAAATGTTACTTTTATGTTGTTCAATATGCTCAATAAATTTGAGCTTGTTGTCAATGTGAATACCTAGAAATTTAGATTAACTCTCGTTCCTGATCACTAAGTTATCACCGAATGACAAGTTATCAAGAGCACATCTAAATGATAAAATGTTTTTTTAGTGATACTGAAGGATAGCAAACCAGCATCACACCACTCCTTGATTGTTTTCATATCAGTAGATATTGCATTGTGTGAATCATTTGAGTTTTTGTTGTTCCACAATATTGTTCGTGTCATCAGATGTATCCGCTCATTCAAATGATTTCTTTTTTTTTAGTTTTTTTTATGTTACTGGTAATCCAATTCTGTTTCAAGTAACATTTCGGAATTTTCTCTGAACGTGTTACAAAACCGCAACACAATAGATTCCTCGGGCTTGTTCATACTAGTAGTATGAGAGTATAAACTCACCTGAGGAAGCTATTGATATTGTATTTTGGTATTGATAGGAAGCTAATATTTATAAATTTGATTAGTTTTTCTCGTTTTCATATCAATTTTCATTCGAATATTTCTGTTCCAATTTTTTTCAAAATATTCTCAGTTTTTTTCCAAAGAAAATCAAGTCCGTCAACATTTTTCGGATAATGGAAATACGAACATTCAACTTCAGAGAAGATGCACGTCATCCCTTCCATTTTAAAGAAAATGCAATCTATTGATCGAGTCTTTTCTAAAATATTGAGGTTTCTTTTTTATACTGCATTAATTTCCAAAATGCACATATCTGCATAACTTTAACTGAACGGTGTTCAATAATCGTTTTGTTCATTTGTGTTGTTTTTTAAAAACACCCCGACAATTCAACTGTGCCGAATAGCATTCAAAAACAAGTTTTTGAAGAAACTTTCGATCATAATACCTACGATGCTCACTCTCTATACAGAAGAGTGGTGATTTTGACAAAAAATATTGTTCAGAGAAGATTCAGAAGTTTGCCGTTGTGAACCACTGTAGTGGTAGGATTCAAAAAATTTGAAAATGGATTCTTTTTATATAAACGATAAATTGTTCAGTATATTCTAAAGAGATGTTCTATCACAAAAAGTGGAATTTCGATAAAGTATTTCAGTATTTTGCATTGTATTATTTCAAAATGTCTGTTTCCAACAGTGCATCATAAATATCATAATTTTGTCTCCGTAATTTCGAAATAAGATGAGATCTATTATGATTCTTTGAATTATAATGAAATGAACTTCCCAATGCCACTTTTTCGAATATAAATAATCTACAGTGATTCGAATCCCAACTAAATCGTTATTTCGACACAGGCATCGCTGTCAGAGCTTTTTTGACGATTCATCTGCAGTGATTAGGTTTCCTATAAATGATGATTTTTCCAAATATGTCTTGCTGTTAGTGGTTGAAAGCATTAGCCTGCTGAACTGATAAAATCACAGGTACGCTGAATATAATTCAGATTTCCGCCCGATTCGAAAAATGTTTAACAAATCATTTCGAAAGTTTGAATGGTATAATCAATCTTCGATTGTCATGCAAATTGTCAAGTGATACTTGCGTTGAGTATAACTTTGTTGTCGAGATTTCTTCCAGATGAAATGGCATCTTCCATCACAGATACCAGTTCTTGTAGCTATTTCAATCATTCACAGGCTCAATTCAACGTAAGGAAAGTTTGATGGAGGCAACACAATCATTGCCATTCAAGGTCATGTGTAACGGTGACTTCCAATGTTGAATGGGTTGAAAATGAGAAAATATTGAATATTTCAATAGTTTTGATTTTTTTATGTGAAAACCTCTTGGTTCACACCATTTTTTAGAGTTTTCTCATGGAACATTTGTTTTGTGCATCTAAACGACCTACTTATCGTATCACCCCAATATCTTGACAGTCTGTTCAAAAAATGCCCAACTGAATGAGATCAAGAACTGCTAAATCATTCTGTTGTTTGACAGTTATCGAGATAACAGAAAATTGAAAATATACGAACATTTCCTCAACACCTACCTACTGGGAATTTGTTTCACTATGACACCTAGTTGAACTGCTCTTCAATCAGTCAGCAACGTTTTTAGAAAAAGAAAAATTCAACAAACGATTATTTTAGTCTTTTTCGAAAAACTATTCAAACCGATTCTATTACGAATGACTGTCGAATTAGTAATTTGAATTTTATCTAATTGATGTGTTTGATTACGTTTCTAAGAATCATTTTGGAATATGTTCAGAAGAATATCCTGTTGAAATTATATGTAATTAACATGTTTTAAATATATATATATATATATTGGTGGGTAGTGCAAATTTATGAATGAGTAGGGGCACTAAGCTTACGCTGTAAATTAAAAACATCAGGATTCAAATTAATGGATGTTCAAATAAATTTCATGGCGTTAAGACTGTATAAATATAAAACAAGTTGTGAAATTTATTGGTAATAAATTTTCTGCGGTATTGTATCGCGCATAAAAAACCAAAACCAATTCGAATTAGCATATTTATTAACAACCATTATATTGTAAGATCCATGTTAAGGAATGCAAACATATCTCGGTTATTTCCCAACTGATTGTAAAATAATTAAAAATATATTATTTGGTGATATCTTGAATAATTGTAGATTCACATACCTATATCGATACTTGGATATTTTTCATTCACGTATATCTCAATATTTGTCATACAAACTTTGAAAGAAAAACAAATTTTCCGATGATTCATTGAAAAGAAGAAAAATAAATACACTTATCGTACTCGGTTAGTTTTGAAAAACGAGTAGTTTATTTCTGCTGCTTTCTAAATTTTGGAACTGATGAAATAGAAAATAAATTGTTATACAATTTTCAAATTATATCAACCAGAGTTGATCCGTTGAAATTTATGTTCACCTATAACTATCGAACTAAGCATATGCTCCATTCAATAAGTGCATAATATGTTGATAGAAATCAGAAACCGTTGGGGGATCTTATTCCAAATCATTGGTAATGTAAATAAACATTTTGGAAATTATGAAACTAGAAACTAGGTAGTCCTTTCAAATCTAGTAGAAACTATAATTGGAGAACAATAAGGTGAACACTATTACTATCACGCGTCCAACTTGAGAACGTATTTTTAAACAGTTTTTGTTGTGTGAATGACAGTTGTCTGAATGAAATGAAATAAATTAAAAACACAATTTTATCGAAGAATAGTTGAACGTTAATTTGAAACTATCATTGGATACCAATAATGAGATATTGACGTGGTTCCCTGATATGATAGATTGCCATTACCTAACGAATTATATAATGGAGTAAATTGTATAAAAACCATGTTCTTATAAATAGTAAATGAATTATAAAAAGTTTAGATGAGTGATGAGAAAATTAGGAATTATAATTATCGATGTTTTTTTTTAATTTTCCAGTGCTGAGTTTCTGATGAATTGATTCTGTAATTGTAGGATAATGATGACTGAAAATGAGCAGAACATAAAATATGGATATTCGAACTTTTCGTTAGTTCTGTGAAAATAGTCTCATATTTTGAACTTCTCCAAATGCCATCGTAGTCGTTGAAGTAATCAAAATATAATATAGAATATATTCAGGTAACACTTGACAGTTCACAAATTCGCAACACGCATTTCACTATAGAATAGCCTTCCTCAGCTATTTGGGAACTGTTCAGTAATGAGGTATTGGTTGAATACGTTATATATAACAATAATGAAGAAGTTATTTGTAGTTTATGGTAAAAAGCAGAATATCTTTTTGAAAAAGTTACGTTTTATTGTAAAGAGAGAAAAAATGTCATTGCTTGGTGATATTTCAAAAAATTTAAATTTTTCAATACAATTTTCTATTTGTTCAATCGTTCGTTAGGCTACTCGAAATCTCTGGAAGAAATATTCCAAAATTATGAAATTCCTGAAATGTTTGATTTCTGAGATGAGATAAAAAGTGTAAATAATAACATAATATCTTCAAACCTGAATTTTATGGATTAACTAACCATATAGATTAGATCTCACCAATATTCCTTGAACTATAAAAGATACGACAAAACTTTACTGAAATATGTTACGTATCTTTTTTGACAAACAAAATAAGTTTCCAGTATCACTATTTTCCAGGTTTGAAGGCCGTGGATTTTTGGAATTTCTTTTCCGAAGGCCTTCAAACCCAGAAAATAGTGATACTGACAACCTCGGCCGCAAAAACCTAAATCATTTGTCAAAATAAAATAAGTTTCATAAGGTTCCCCGATATGTAGTTGTCCTGACGAAGGTGTGAAATATACCGAAAGCTTGACATACAACAAAGAGTTTTCTTTGTAACAGCCCAGCTATTGACTGCAACCTCACAAATTGAACAGATTTATAGTTAATCCAGTCTCTAATTCTCGTGCTATATATATATATATATATATATATATATATATATATATATATATATATATATATATATATATATATATATAGAATAGTAGTTTTTCGGGGATTCGGTCTGATTAGAATAAATATTTACTCTTTTTAGCTGCCCGAGCTTTCGCTAATGTTTATTAGCGAAATTATATCAATTATATATATATATATATATATATATATATATATATATATATATATATATATATATATATATATATATATGTTTCAATACTTTTTTTTCTTAGAGCCACCGTTTCTGAGATAAGGCGAGTCAAAAAGTTGTGAAAGTTGTAATCGTCATTATATGCACACGTTTCCACGCCACCTATGAGGTAGTGTACTTAATGCGTTTTTTTAACGTGGTTTCCCCAGTAGGCCTATTCCACATGTCTATTGTGATTCTGTCAAATTGAAAACTTGCATAATAAAATATATTAGGAAGGGTTGGAAATTATAAAAGCGATTGGAATTGAAAAAAATCAAAATTTATTCATCTGAGTCAAAACCTTCAAATAATTCTTCTTGTCGTTCTTCTTCTTGGTCTTCTTCTTCTTGATCTTCTTCTTTTCCTTGATGTTCATTCTGGGAGTATGTGAACTGCATCAAGAGTAATGTATCGCATGTTTCCTCGTTGGTATCAAATGAATCCTCCACTATTGGTGATTCAGCATCAGAACATGGCTGGCCTTGACAATGTGTGAATGCCAGAGAACACAACAGTCCAACTTTCTTACAACCCCATTTAGCGCTGCATCCCTCTTTACAGTTGTAAAAAATTGTGTTCAGCAGTTTTTCCGGCGCAGGTGGGAGAAAAGTCTGAATAGGTTCTAATGCAATGTCGACCAACTTCCAACCCCAGTCTTTTGGTTCTAGCTGATAACCAAGCCACACTTGAACCTGGTAATATACCCGAAAAAGATGTTGATGAGCAGCAACTGAAGTTGGAGGACGACAAGCTAATTGCACCTGTCTCTTATTTTCAGTGTTTTTCACGAAACATGCATATCGATACTTATCTAGGCAGGTGGTTTTTTTCGGAGCTTTGTACATAGAAAGAAGAAACTGAATCCCGTTGGTGTTGATTTCTTGTTAAGTCGAATTACTTTTTTTGAAAACTTCAGCTCATTAAACTAAATCTTGTTTTCCAAACATTTTAAAGACTGTTGCTCTACCCCTCCTGTAAAATGCAGACGTCGTATCACAGCCAGTTATTGCGTGTAAAAATAGTACATGATTTTGACTCTTTGCAAAGTAGATAAACTTTTTGACGAATATATTTCGGTTTGACTTTGAGCTTTAGAAAGAAAATAGTTTTTTCAGGTGGAGTTCGAGCAGTAAGAAGTACGAGTAAGTCTACATCTTCACCAACAACAATAGTTGTATTTGTCAAAATAAATTGATCTATAGCTGTTTCAATAATCAGTACATCGGCATCGTTATTAGCCTATTCAACCAATATATGTTCGCCAATAAACTTATTCTTCAACTTTGAAACCGAGATTTGTTGTGAGTATTTGCAAGAAATTTCTGTTGACTGGTAGGAACTGTAATAAGAATATCGGAAGAAGAAGATGTTGCTAAAGTTCGACGACGTTGTTCTGCAGCTTTAATATTTCTCGTGCAATCATCACAGCCATCAAATACGACTGTAATTCTGACACCAAAATGTCTACGTACATACTGAACGTATTTATCTAAAATAATGTTAAATGTTAGTAGTAATACAAAGGGTGTTTCAAGTAATTCAGTGTGAAGCACTGTAAATCTTATATTTGTTATAATGATGAATATATCTCCTGTGATTTTGATTCAAAACATCACAGTGAACATCCCAG
The DNA here is from genome assembly GCF_025532065.1 of Leptinotarsa decemlineata. Lineage (NCBI taxonomy): Eukaryota > Metazoa > Arthropoda > Insecta > Coleoptera > Chrysomelidae > Leptinotarsa > Leptinotarsa decemlineata. The sequence goes on along the minus strand of NW_027412727.1, from coordinate 1,384,932 downwards.
CAAAATTTGGATTCGCTATTATGAATGTGCCAAGATTAGGGACTCATCACACATCACGGTGTGAACATCCCAGTCCATTTTTTCTAATACGTTATTGAGAATTTGTCAAAATTGTGGGATCCGACACCACACTCACACTGTTGACATCTTAGCAAATTTTTGATATGTTATTGTGCATCAACAAATATGGGGGGAACCGGTACTTCAGACCGTAGTGGGGGAGTTAGTGGGGGAGTCCCTCATTGCGAACATTATTTTTTTAAATATTACTGGAGTCTTTTCCCAACACCAAATCGTTATTTTTGGTGATCGAAACACGTGTCGAGTTGTAAAAATAACGACTTGGTGTTGGGAAAAAACTCCAGTGATATTCATTACTACACCAAAGGTTCCAAACAGTATATCACAAGTACATAATGACGGCCAGGTCAACGGAACTGAATCTGTATCGAAAGTATTCAACTAAAATTAGATTAATACAAGCAGATATTTGGTTTCTAAAAAGCTGTAAAAAATATTCAGTTTTTCCAAATTTTGTTTACGTAAATATTCCTATTAAGTCTTCGGTTGCTGATAAAGTCCAAAAATTCGCCAAAGAAAAATGGCTTGATTTAGAAATCGATCATCTGTACACTAACCGTAGTCTCTTAGAATTAGATAGCTATAGTCTTTATAAAAAACTAACATACAGACTAGGCGAAAATGATTACGTACAATGGAATGACTTTCAGAGAGCAATGTTCCGGATGATTGAATCAAAATATATCAAAAAAACGTGTTCACTGAATAATAAACTCAAAACCCTCATATCTAAGAATAAACCGAAAGAAGCCACTCCGAAAGTCATAAATATTGTTGAAAATCATTCATCACAATCGTTTGATAAGGAAGAGATCAACCTTTTGAACAACGGTTTGAAATTTGGCATCTCGCCTTCCGAGAAAGTTCTTGAGGATATCGTTGCTAGTGTTGAAAGTTCGATTCAATATATGCCCGATTCCTCGAAGGGACTAGTTCGAAATTATGATACCAGATAAACGGAAGCATTCAATAAACAATGAGAGAAACCAAAAGAAACTTATCAAACGATTGAAAGACAAGAACGTTTTTTACTTGAAAGCCGACAAAGGTAACAAAGTAGTAATTCTGGATGAATCGGACTACTGCGAAAGGGTCAATACTCTCATTACCAACGGACCGTATGCGAAATTGTCCAGAAACCCGTTACCAAAGATGATTGCAGAAGTAAAAGACGTCCTAAAGAAATGCGACAACATACTTACCCCTCAACTGAAACGGAAGTTACAAGTTTCCAACCCAACGGTGTCGAAACTTTATTGCCTCCCAAAAATCCATAAACCGGGAAAATTAATGCGCCACATCGTGTCAGCTATTGGAGCTCCTACCTACCAAATAGCGAAGTGGCTCACTAAGGAATTTGAAACCTTGTCTATTGCGGAACCAAGTATAAAAAACTCTTTAGAGTTCATACAACATACAAAAAACATGGTTCTGCAAGAAGGTGAGATTTTGGTTTCTTTTGATGTTAGTTCATTATTTCCTAGCGTCCCAATTCCACAGACCTTGCAATACCTCAGGGAACTACTAGAGAAAAATAATTTCAATAACAACGAAATCGTTGAATTCGTTTCTCTTACCAATTTGTGTATGAAACAAAATCCTTTCCAGGTAGAAGGTTGCTTTTATGAACAACAGGAAGGAACGGCCATGGGAAATCCCCTGTCACCCTACCTGACAGACCTGTTCATGAGCAGATTCGAAATGGAAACTAAAGAAAAGTCAAAGTATTTTCCTAGGATTTGGCTAAGGTATGTGGATGATATTTTCGCGGTATTCGATACCAAAAAATCGAATATCGAGGACTTTGTTTCCTTTTTGAATAATAGATGTCCATCAATAAAATTCACGTTCGAAGTAGAAAATAAGGGACAACTACCATTTATTGACGTTTCGGTAATGAGGAGCAAAGATGAAGGGTTAGAATATTCCTGACAGTTCACATCACTGTGGACAGCACAAACGTGCTGGGTTGAATTTTTTGGTGCATTGTCTTTTGACTTTCCCTCTAACACATGATAGGTTCACAAAAGAAAAACGTACAATACAGGAAATAGCAGCCACTAACGGTTTCCCGAGGGATATTGTAGATGACATAATTAGGAAAAAGAAGTTTAGGTTAAGAATGAATGAAATCTCGACTTTCAGAAAGGACAAAAACCAAGATAAATACATCTCAGTTCCATACCAACAATATACGAAGAACTTTGGAAAGATTTTCAAGGAACTAGGTATGAAGGTGGTTTTTAAAACAAGTCATACACTGCAGAACCTTTTGGGAAGTCCAAAAGACAAAGTCGAGAATTCGGAAAAGTCTGGAATTTACGAAATTGAATGTAAGGACTGCGATGCAAAATATTATGGACAGACAAGAAGATTTATCAAAGAGAGATATAAGGAACACATAGGACACTTAAAATATGAAAGATTTGAAAAATCAGCAGTCGCCCATCATATTTTGCAACAAAACCATTCCATAGACTTCAGTTCTTTAAGATTAGTCAGACAAGTTAATAACAACAGGCAAGTAGATGCCTATGTATATTATGTATATGTATATTATGACAACGGACCAATACCAAATAGCATACTATATAGCTTGTTGAAATAATATTGTTGGGTTTACTGATTACTACAAAAAGACACATTGTAAATATATTTAGATAGGCAAAATTGTGAAACTAATTTTATATAGCTGAAATTGTTCTACATATAGCTGTTACATTCAAACATACATAGGGACATATTGTAAATAATAGAAAGGTCAATTGTAAAATTAATTTAGGGTGGTACACTTGTATGGGTGGTATTACTGATTACCTACCTGTATGATGTACCTGATTAGTATAAGTAGCTTTAGTTTTGAGTAGTTATTAGTTTCATCTTCCTCTTGAAGATGATCACTTGGTGATCGAAACACGTGTCGAGGTGTAAAAATAATGATTTGGTGTTGGGAAAAAACTCCAGTAATATTCATTACTACACCAAAGGTTCCAAACAGTATATCACAAATTATTTCTTTTGTTTGGAAAAAGACACAGTTATGAAGCAAAAATGTGGTTTGAATGCATCATGAGAATTGTTTATGAAATTTAGTAAATTTTTTTGTTCAATTACCTAAAAGAATGTCTAAATATCAACAACATTCGGTACCTAACGAATCTTTAATGATTCAAGAATGCATCATGAGAATTGTTTCTGGAATTTAGTCTACGTTGTAAATATTCATGTTCAATTACCTTGTTACACATAATCCCAAAGCACTATAATCTTATATAATTCTCAAGAGAATGTAACTTCATAAAGTTGACTGGAGATAATGTTCAAGTAGAACATTTGAATGATTACAAGAATGTGGTGGTAATTTAAAACAATATATATATTGAAGGAGAATTGATTTATATATCAAAACTTCTTCATCTTACATCAAAATAAACTATGCTGCTCTCCTGAGAAAATCGAAAGTGAATATTTTTTTTAAATTAAGTTTCATGTCTCTTACCAATTAAACTGAAGAGAAAAGTATTGGATTGAATGTTCTTTTATTTCATTCTGGATGGATCTCAATGCTCTTAATTCTGTTCCGATTGTAAAGACGAAGATTCCGAAAGCGGTTATAAAGTAGCAGAATTTGATCGCAATAAATCAACATATCAGAGTGTGTAATGAAGCTCTGAAAAAATTGAAACTCAAAGCAGGTGAGAAAAGTGAAATCATTACGAAAATTGGTCAATTGAAACGATTGAGATGTTCACTTGTGATGAAAAATAAAAATATAAGTTCGAAGAAGGAGCGTAAGGTTTGCTGGGAAGATGTTAATTCTGGTTTTAATAACAGAGTGGAAACGGCGTCATCATCAATGTGAAACATAAAGATATAAAAGCATTTTTGGCTGACGGATACAGTTTGTTCAAAAAAATCATCAACAAAATTTTGAAGACAATGCAACTTCTCAAAGTTAATACCACTCTCTGGAGTGATTTTGTGAAACAATCAAGTGACGAGGAAATAATTATTCAAAAATATTTCAACACTCCAAACGTGGTTCTAGATCAGGGAACGGATCTGGTTGTGTGGTACCGAGAAAATGTCATCGATTACATCTTAAATAAACAGTCAGAGTTTTCTGAAGAGTCAAGCGGTTGGGCATTACACAAAATCTTGCTGTTAGAAGTAGCTATTAACAAATATGAAATTGGCAATAGAACCTCATTTATCAAAATACCATCACAAATTTCTAGAAAACGAGCATGTATCAATATTCAAAATAATGATGAAGCATGCTTTTTTGAAGTATAGTTAGTGCTTTATACCCACCCACAGGAGATTATCGATATACAACATCATATACGTCATACAAACTTGTATTGAATACTGAAGGTTTAGAGTTGCCCATGAAAGTGAATCAAATCAATAAATTTGAGAAACTGAATAATATTTCCGTGAATGTTCATGCGTTGGAATTGGAAATTAATAAAAAAAATCTTTATATAAAGTAGTGCCTGTGAGGTTAACTCAATGTAAATAAGGACATCATGTCAATTTGTTATTAATTCAGAATCATTATTTTTTCGAAATGAATGATCATGCTGCACGAATTTCAGATAATGGGGAATTTGAAATTAGGTTTCACTATTGTTGGATCAAAAATATTTCTCGTCCAATAAGAAAGAAAGTAACCAGTAATCATGGAAAAATTTATTTATGTGACAGCTTTCTCAATTATTTTTCAAGTGAAGAAAAATTGATGAATCATCACGTGTTGTGTGAGAAGAAGAATGATTGTAGAATATCATTTCCCAAATATGACTTTGTAGAATTTGAAAATTATGTTCACAAACAAAAAGTACCTTTTGTGATTTTTGTTGATATTGAATCCATATTAGAAAAGTGTGATTCTAAATTATCACAAACAACTACAAAATATCGAATACATAAAGCATTTTCGGTGGGCTATTATCTAAAGTGTTGTTATGATGATTCCCTTCCTCATTTCAATAGTTATGAAGATGAAGATTGTGTGGAATGGTTTTCTATTGAAATGAAGAATGTAGCACAGTTTGTGAAAAGTAAAATAATCAATATCGAGCCAATTATTGAAAAACCAAAAACCATAAATTTTGGAATTTGGAATTTGTGGAAAAATATTTAAGGTTAATGATGTCATCGTTAGAGACCACGATCATTTCACAAGACAATTCCGAGGCCTCGCGCATCGAGAATGCAACATTTCTTAAAAAAACTCTTTGTTATACAAGTTATTTTTCGTAATATGTCAAATTATGATTCCCACTTTATAATTAAAGATTTAGCCAAACGAAGTTCTCTGAGCGTTCTTCCATTAAACAAAGAAAAATATATTTCCTTCACTCTCATTGATTGTGATAGTAGAATAAAATTTAGGTTTATTGACTCTTTCAGATTTATGGGTGCAAGTCTTGATGAACTTGTATCCACTTCAGGTATGAACAATCTTCTGAATTCAAAGTCTGAATTTGAAGATTTAGATGATGAACTGTTGATTAGGAAAGGGGTATTTCCCTATGATTTGGATTATGTTGAAAAATTGAATGATACTCAACTCCCACTCATTGAAAAATTCTACAATGAATTGAATGATGTAGAATTATGTAGAGAAGACTACTTTCATGCACAAAATGTATGGAAATAATTCAAAATGGGAAGTCTGAGAGAGTATAGTTATTTGTATATGAAAACTGATATTTTGCTACTTGCAGATGTGATGGAAAATTTTAGGGAAACTGCTTTGAAAACTTATGGTTTGGATCCTGCATGGTATTTTACAATGCCCGGTTATACGTGGGATGCTATGTTGAAATACACAAAATGTAAATTACAAATTTTAAAAGATATCGATATGATCATGTTTATAGAAAAAGCAATTATAGGTGGTATTTCGGTATGTAGTAATCGATTATCAGAGGCCAACAATAAATACATGCCAAACTATGATTCTTCGAAACCTACCAGAACTCTATTGTATCTTGATGTTAACAACTTATATGGTTGGGCAATGTCTCAGCCATTACCTTTTGAAGGTTCCAAATGGACCGATACAAATATTGACTCACATAAAGACTTTCCATTTTGTGCAGATCATTCAGTTCCACTCACTTCAAAATTAGCAAAGTTGAATGCTGATTTACATAATAAAGAAGAATATATCTTGCATTATAGAAATTTGAAACAAGTATTGGCAAACGGTTTGATTTTAACTAAGATACATAAAGTATTGGAATTCAAACAGTCTGAATGGCTGCGACCATATATTGAACTTAATACTCGTTTAAGGGCTATGGCTATAAGTAATCTTGAAAAAAATCAATATAAATTAGCTAATAATGCTGTATTTGGAAAAACAATGGAAAATGTAAGGCTACATAGAGTTGTTAAATTGGTTAATTTTTATGAAGGTCGTTATGGCATCAAAAATTTGATTGCTAGTCCGCGGTTCCATAGTATAACAATTTTCGATGAAAATTTCAAGGCAATTGAATTAAAGAAGGCCGAATTAATTTTTAATAAACCCAATTTACATTGGTATGGTAATTTTGTACATTTCTAAACTTTGTATGTATGACTTTCATTACAATTTCATGTTGCCCACAGTTGGACTAGATAGTTGCAAGTTAATGTACACAGACACGGATAGTTTCATTTATGAATTGAAATGTGATGATGTTTATGAAGATGTAATCAAAAAAAATATTGAAAAGATCGATACTTCTGATTATGAGAAAAATAACGAATATAATATTCTATTGGTGAATAAAAAAGTACCTGGTTTAATGAAAGATGAAACAAATGGTAAAATCATCACACATTTTGCCGGTCTTCGTTCACAGATGTATGCTTTCAAAACTCTCGTTACCCAACAAGATATTGAACGTTTAAAGAAAATGATGGAAAAGGGTGTGAGTAAGAAACGAATAGATTTGGAAATCAAAAATTTAGGTATTACACAAAAATCTAAAGGAGTCAAGAAGAATGTAATGGAAAATAATATAACTTTCGAGGATTATGTTGTTTGTCTGAAAGAGTTCAAAAACAAAAATATATCACAACAAACTATTCGTTTCTATGCTCATAACGTATCCAGCATAGAACAATCGAAAATTGCTCTCAGTCCTGACGACGACAAACGTAGAATAATTTCCAATTCATTTAATACACTTCCATGGGACATTATAGCAAATAGATTTTTGTTTCAGGAATCAATATGCAATTGAGAGAACTTTGTATCAAAAGTATTTGTAGAAATATAGAAGATATAATACTTTTCATCGATAGGCAATCATCTCTTCAGACCTCGAATCCATCATTACCTTTGAACCTAACTTTGGAAATTGTAAAAAAATTCAATGATTATAAATGGATGAGCATTTTAAAATGTTCAAATACCGATGATTTTCACATTTCAATCAATATGTTATACAAAAGTACAGTTTTCACATCAAGTTAACAAAGTGCAGTTATCAGTCAATGTAATTGGAAATTAAAATATCCAGAACCTGAATATTGTATATAGGTTAACAGATATATAATCAAAAGTCTCAATTCATTCTCATGTAGATCTTGTTATAAATTTCTTTTGCATATTTTGAAGAAGAATAATATTATTTTAAACTTACATGTGATTAGAGACCATTTTCATTTATTTCATCAAGCATGTCATATCCACTCCATTTATCAAAATAGTTCTATATGGTGTCAAAATCGATTTAAGGAATTTTTGTTCAGACTCAAGCCACGTTATGAATGTAACATGGATTTACATGATACGAATAATAAATTCAATCGTTTCATTGATTATTATAACGAGGATAGTAATGAATAATGTATCACAGTTATCTATGAAAAATGTATTCTCATTAGTGATGTAGATGACATATTGAAAAATTTAAATAAAAACAGAAAATACAAACATATATAGTTTTTTAATCCACTCACTTTTGAATTACAATTGATCAAGAGCTAATTTACATAAATGACATCTTGATTGTGGAGTTGGTGGACCATCTGCGTGAGTGCGTCATTCAGGTCGGTTATAATGAATGAAACAGAGTAGTTGCACTTGTAAATGAAAATTGTTTCGATACTCTCTTGGCAATTTATGCCATGCATATAAGAGTTCGATTGGTTGTGCTCTTTCAATCAAATAGTGTATGGGAAATTTTTCCAGTTCTTCTTCACTGAAGTGATGTAAATTCCGATTGAGATGCCAATGATCCTTCGAAGGATGAATACAGTAACATGCTTCTTGATTCATTTTTTTCTTGGTTTGAAAACTTAATTCTCTGCTGATACAAGAGAAATAACATCATACACAGTTGTATACTGATTTCATCGATACATTTTCATGTTTTCATATATAATCAAGAATGTGTTGTGATATGGGATGGTGGGGAGAAGATGAAGAAGTAGAATAATTATTCTATTTTCAAAAACAGGTCTAAACTTGTAGTAAAAAACATTTTTTGTTTCATTACATATTTATTTATCATCATTCATTATAAAATTTGTAAACAAAAAGAACACATTTGATAGGGCACATACACATTAATATTCGTTGATACTATGATAAAAACACATGGGGTCTCTTTTTCCCAGTGCAGGATGTTCATCCAATTCATAAACCGTACATTCCAATCTATATAGTAGTGGTTTTTCATTAACCAAGTTGCCTGTTTTTTCAGATCGTATGGTAGATTATTGAAGGGAAATGGTGGTTTGAATACGTAGTGACTGATATGGCGATTGTCATCGTAACACGCTAATTCTTTCACTACGAATTTATTATTTTCAACTTTAAAACTTCAAAATTCGATAACTAATCTCATATTCGAAGAGTTTCCAATTGTCGTTCAACTAATTTTCTCTTCTCTTAATATTCAATTTCAGCCTTGAGTTGTGTCAACTGGCGTAGAAGTTGAACTAGTCTACATATATACTGAACTAACATCAACTGACTGACTCACACTCATTGTCGCACTATTTCATTCAACGGATTATAATAGAATTATTTTTCCATGTAATATCAAACAATATGCAGACACATTATTTCCTGTACATTTTGATGTTTCAAATTCTATTCGTAAAACTACAGATCCACTCTGAATGATTTCTTTTTGATGAGAACAGTCAATATGAATAATTGCAGCTTTGTCTTTGAATTCTTTCGGGTTGAATATTGGCTGATTTGTTTGGATGTGATAATAGCTTTCTTGAAAATCAGCAAACATTTCATATAGTGATGCAAATCGATTTGAATCGAAATCCAAATTCAAATCTTGATAGGTAAATCTCTCACTATTCAAAAATACTCGTACATTTTTCAAGTTACAATGATTGAATTTACTCATATCTATCAGAATCTGACCTTTTCGAGCATCTTGAAAAGCAATAATTATGTGTCGAGGACTTTCTAATTGAGTTGAAGTTTTTACAGACCAAGTGTGACGAGTTGAATCATTCAGAGTGGGATATTCTATCAATTCCCAACTTTGAAATTTAATTGGTAATTCTGTACTATTACGAACTATTTTATTCAAGCGCAATTGTTCATTAATACTTGGTTTTATATGGGGTACGTTCCAATATAGTTTGGTGATTTAAATTTTTGGTTTTTCTGTATTATCTGTTGCAATAACAGCATCAATATCATCCTTTTCTCGAATAAGAACTGATTCTTGTCGCATATTCATTATAATTCTTCTATAATCTTCGAAAAATCCCGACCACAATTTTAATGGTATGCATACATTAAAATTTCCTTTGTCATCGATTAAAAGTGTATCATTATCTTTTGGAAACCATCCTCCATTTTCCATTAGTTTACTTTTATTTTCGTTTAATGATAAGTAATTTTTCAGTGTGGAAACTAGGCCAACGTTCCGAACAGAATCTATTACTACACCATTCAATTCGTACCTGAGTTCTCTGAATAAATAAGCTATACTATTATTAATGAATTGGAATTTAGTTGACACTTTGTTTTGATCCGTTAATATTTTACCTTCAATATAGATTAAGCGATTACATGGGAGTGTGTATGCATCTGAATCTTGTACAGAAATCCTAACTTCATCATTATAGTTGAGGTCTCCAGAATTATATGGTTGATATGTGTGGAATTGATAATCTTCAATAGTTGTATCGCTGAAAGGTTCACCTGTTACATTCAATGAATCCATTATACCAGATCGTAAAAGCCGAGAGAATTTAAAAATTGACTATTTTTGGGTGTTTTCATTGGCATCAAAAAACCATCTGGCTTATTTGTACAGCGCTGTTGTCTTTCATAGTTTCTGAATGGATGAAATCGTTGGAATTGTAATACCATATCTATTCAATTTTCCTAAGATGTAAACGAGTAGTAACTGTTTCACCACGAAAATTCACTAAATTAATGGTTTTGATGCTCACAGGATAATAAAGTATTGTTAGTTGGGGTTAGTTGGGGGTAGTAAATTACCATAACTATCAAAATAGATGACATTATTATTACGTTTCGAATATGCTGTCCAATGGGTACCGGGTCCCCTTTGTACATCAAGATTAACTATACCAGATTCATTTGGTGCAATTCTCGTTGGTAATAAATCGCGCATGAATACACCTCTGAAATGAGGAATTTTCAATATTTTTGTATACGTGATGAGATCCCTATCGGACATTATACGTCGAGGTAATTTTATTTCCTTGTTTTTTTTTCAGTATAGTTGCTGCTGTTGAAACCCCGTTGACTTTTCTGATTTTTTCTTCCGTAAACCATATCCTTTATACGGTCTTAGATAATATCCTTTTCCGGATTTTTGTTGTTGTTCAAGAGCTAGGTTATGTCTTTTTTGTTCAGCTAATTGTTTACGATTAGTTTTAGCATCGTTCACTGCTTTTGCAATGCTCGCACCGCCACCTGCCACTGCCCCAAGAGCACCTAATAATGGAAGTGAAAACGGTAGGAATCCTCCTTTTTGGGAACATGAATAATTCGATTTTTTTGCATTTTCGTTAATTTTTCCTTCTTCAATCCCTTACCAAGTTAACGTTTTCCCTTCATTGCAGTTGTAATAAACCAAGCAGCTGCCTTTTCTCCAAGTTTAGTGTCTTTCGCGTTAACTCTTTCCCAAGCTTAGTTTCCCAATATTTTGTCAGCTCGATGTCTGTCACTAAGAAGTTTACTTTTAGAATAGGCAATGTCGTGCTCTTTGCATGCAGTATCCAAAGAATCATTGCCCGGATCCCCACGTTCTAATCGTTGTTGTAATTTAGTGCCCGCTAAAAATCAAGAAGAAAAACATTGATGAGCTCTAAAAAAATGCATTCACTCACGTCCACAATAGTTGTATTTTGGTAGATGAAGTTCAAATGGTAGTTTGTCTATTAATAAGTTGACACAACCTCTTCCTCTGTGTCCGTTACGAGCTCTTGTTCCTATTTTGGATTTCACCATTCTAATCTGCTATATATATATATATATATATATATATATATATATATATATATATAATATATATATATATATATATATATATATATATATGTTGACTCAAACCTTTATATACCTTCAGTCGCAATAAAGTTACGAAAACAAAACGTTTCTTTGCCCATCAACAATTATGATTTCAATGTTGTACAAAATACAGGAAAACACGGTAAACTTTTTGGTGGTGTTTCTAAGCATGGATTGATCGTAGGTAGTAGTGGCATCGGTGAAACGAATAAACGAATGTTATGTTGTCACTAATAGAACATCCTAATGGATTGAGATTTGAAAATATCCATCTAAACTCAAAATCATTGAATCAACCCAAGTATCAGTATTTACGTGCTTTGCTTCAACCACTCGATGAAAATGGATATTACGAATATAGTAATAGTGAAGATGTACCTTCTGCAGATAACATTGAAACTAACTCTTTGATCATATTTGATGATGTTAGCATCTTGCGATCAGAATATCATTAAAGATTATTTTTGTTTCGGACGACATCAACATACAGATTGTTTTTATATTTGTCAAACATATTCTGCTATACCGAAACAACTCATTCGCGGCAATGCTAATTTGTTGATTATATTTCCACAAGACATCACTAATTTGAAGCATATATATGATGATCATGCAAATATTGACATGAACTTTCAAAATTTTAAAGATGTGGCATCTTCGTTTTGTAAAAAAAAATTGACATTTCTATTATTGATAAAGATTGCGATTTATCTTCGGGTAGGTATAGAAAGGGATTCGATACATACATTCATATATAAAGATGGACTTTTTAAATATAATCAGTTGAAATGGATCCTCAATTAGCAAAACAACTGGTACGAGCCAGAGATGCACTAAGAAGAAAGTATAAAATTATAAAGGATAACACAGTTAAATCACAAACTCAATTGGAAAAATCGTATCAACCCATTACTTGATCTTTAACACAATTGGTTTCCACATTAGGTGAGACAGCGGCACCGAAACCCATCAAACTGGAGAAATTGGAAAAGTTGGAAGAAATTGAGATAACAAAAACACCAAAATCATATAGTCAATTAACATTTTTATCACCCACTCCTAAACAGGTAACTCCAACGGAAATACCGAAATTTTTGACAAAAGAAGAAACATATGAAACACGCAATGAAGAGGGGATGATACCCTTACTCAATTCTGTCATACAATCACAAATTCAGACGTTCTTCAGGAATACTTAGACCAATTTGAAGCACCACTTTCCAGAGATTATATCGAAGGCATGATAAAAGATACTGAAAGTAAATATGATCATATCTTGGGGCTTTTCCATAATACGATAAAAGACAAATTTTATATAGGAGACTCTGAAGTTGATTTTATTGAAGCTAATGTAAATGTGAAAAATATAACTTACAAAGGAACGGTAGGTCTTTACGAGTTACTTTTTCTGAAAAATCCTGTAGCTTACACCACAAAAGACGCTGAAAATTATGTGGATATTGTAAAAAGAACTAATGCATATCGTCGTGAAAATAATGCTGATTTACCAATTAGAAAATTTCCTGGAGATATCAAGGAAAATTATTTCCACATTATAAAACCTCATTTACAAAAAACTCGTCCTAGATCTGGTTCAATACCATCATCTCTATTCAGAGGTGCAGTCATTTCCACATTTGCTTCAATTCCACCTTCTTTATATGACAAAAAAAGGAGGTAAAATTTCAAAGATGATGAGATATGATGATAAACCTATTGATTATAGATATTTCGACGACTACAATGAACTAGTAGATAGATTACGTTTGCTAGTTGATTCCGAAGCAGCTGGCAACACTACTGGTCACAACAATGAAATTATTTCATTCATTGAAGAGTTACGTGAAGGTGCAATAATTTTATAAATGTATGGTGTTTTACTTTTTTGTCTTAGTATTCAAAATGCCACTTAACAAATTTAATCAACATTTTCTTACCAATTCTTTTTCCATTTCTTTAGAAGATATCGTTACAGAACAACCACCACAAACATATTTACCATTTTTTATTTGTCAGCCTTCTAAATTCCACAGTAAATGTATATTAACTATTCGCGGTAGCAAAAACCTTTCTTTCAGTCAAACTCATTATATATTAGTCAATAATAGTATTACTTATACGATTCCGATTACAGGAAAAGTTGAAAAAATTCAATATTTTCCCAGTACATTGAAAATATCCTATCAGTATCAAAACGATACTTTAGCCAATCTTTTGTACCATAATATACTCAAAAAAGGTGACACTATTCAATTTCCTTTAGAAATCTCAAAGGAACTTGCGTTCAATAATTTTTACATTGAATTTGTAATACAATGCCCTTTGAGAAAACGGTATGATATGTTGGATATTGATTGAAACTAAACATTTTTGAGAAAATAAAATTAATATTTAGAAAAAAATCGTTCCACATTTTTGAAAACTTTTGCTTCCCAATTCTTTTCTTCTTGCAGATTCATAATCTTTCTAAGATCTGACACATAACATGGATTTTGATCTTCCGCCTGTTTATCCTCCGAATTAGTCTTTCTTTTCACATGCCACATTTGAAACGATTCAATTTTCGGATCATCATTATAATGTTTATTTTCCAATTCCATTCTGATGTTGTCAAAAGGTTTCACGTGTAGGTGAATTCAAAATTCATCAGGGTCGTTTATGAATCTAGTTATCACTTTGATAGGTCTTATCTGCATACACTTTATACAAAAACCAAGGAGAAAATGGGTCTGCTAACGAAACAGTGGTCCGGTAAGTATTTTAACTTGATATCTCTACAAATACAACAAATTTTCTTCTGTACTACTTCTACTACTGAGTACATACTCATTCAGTAATCGATAACAATTCCAAATTGTATATATTATAAACTTTCCCACTTTTTTCTCATTCGACTTGTAAACGATTCTGAAGACAAAGTGTTGTCGCTCTCACAATAACATTCTCGGGGATACACTTTCAATTCATTGTATAATGATTTTGAATAGATTCAATCAACATTTTTCAAAACTTAGAGAAGTAGAAGAAGAAACAGTATTGAAATCACCTCTTCAACAACAATTTAATTTTCCATTTTATGTTTGTGATTCTTTTGATAACCACGTTAAAGTTTTAATTCACTTGAAAGGTGGAAAAAATATCAGTTTGAATAAAAATTATTATATATTAGATAACGGAGGTATAGTCTTTAAATTTCCCATGTCTGCTAAGATTGAGAGCATAACACATTCTGAAGTAAATGGAGATGGTTTTTCACTCAAATTTCCCAAGTCTTCTAAAATGAAAAGTAAAACATAAGATGAAGATAACAAAGATGGAGACGTTTTGATAAATAATGAAATACAACTCGCTAACAAATCTATCGTCAAGGGAGATGAAATAATATTTAAACTACGAACGTCTCCAAAAATTTATATTGAGATATTATTACAGTGTTCGATAGTAAAAACTGAGTAAATGGCAAATTGTATCGGAACTCCATAAACCAGTAAGAAAAAATTACAAAAGGCGACATGTTGTATTAAAAAATTCAAATGATCTAATAAAGGCCGGATTTGGCTATTACGAATCAATTTGCAAAAGAAAACAGAGGATATAATTACATTCTTGTAATCATTAATGCCTTTAGCAAATATGTTTGGGCTGTAACAGTGAAAACTAAAACGGGTAAAGATATCACTGCTGCTATGAAATCTGTATTAGAACAAATGAGCACCCCTCCAAAAAACTTACAAACTGATATGGGAAAAGAATTTTACAATAAGGACTTTCAAAATCTGATGCAGAAATATGATATAAACCATTATAGTACTATTTCAAATTTGAAAGCTAGTATTTGTGAACGTGTGATTAAAACTTTAAAATCATCATTATGGAAACAATTTAGCTATCAAGGATCTTACAAATGGATCAACATTCTTCCTGAAATTGTAAACAAATACAACACTAAACATTCTACAACTAAGTCGATACCAAGTAAAATAAATGAGAGAAATGCAAAATTTATCAATTCATTTCAACATCTGAAAAATGTTGACCCAAAAAAACCCAAGTTCAGGAAAGGAGACCAGGTTCGTATATCCAAATATCGACATGTTTTCAATAAGTCTTCCAAATTGGACCACTGAAGTGTTTAAGGTCAAACAAGTAAAGTTGACTAACCCGACCACATACATCCTAGAAGATTCTGGAAATAATGAGATACAGGGTGGATTTTACACTCAGGAATTACAACGAGCCAAGTACCCAGATATTCATCTAGTAGGAAACGTTATTCGTAAAAAGAAAGACAAGTTGTACGTTAAATGGTTAGGATTCGATTTATCACATAATTCTTGGATAAATAAAAAAAATATTGAAATGTAGGGAAAAAATAATAAAGAATGTAAATATATAAGTATTTGTTTTGTTCATATACCTTATTTCTATGATTAACATCTAAAATATGATTTATTCATGTGGTAGATTTTTCAATACGACGTTGGAATCTTATTCGATCACGACCTATTTCTTCCCATGGGCTGCGTCTCGCCGTTTGATAAGCGTAATTCCATGAGAAAAGCAAATGAATGTTTACTCTACCAAATGTAACTTTTTTCGTCATATCTAATAATATGTTTGTTCTTCTTCTTGAAGGAGTTCTGGATGATGATACGTTACTTCCAATCCAAGAGTGTATACTTCATGATTAATTTCTTTGATTGTTTCAAGTACCTTCAATGACCTGTTGATTATATCCGACTTCACTCCCAATTGAAGAATATTTATTACAACATCAAATCTCAGAGATTTTGATACATCCATTCTATATTGGAGAATAGGTATGGAAAGCCACAATTTTGATAACGATTCACAATTCAAACGAATACTAGAATCGCCAATGTAAATTCGAATATTATTTGGGTGGGTCTGCTCAAATTCCACTGCAAATCTTCCAACATCTATTGTGTTCACATTTTCTGTCGATGTTAGTGAACTATCAATGACTGACTCATTTTTGACTAATTCTGTCCACTCCCGCTCGTCAAATACTAGAGTTCCATTTCCAGTGTCAGCTATTACAACACAAGCAACATAACCTCGAAGCACTGATATACACACTGATACATACTTTGATTCATCTGGATTTAAGTGAAACC
The DNA here is from genome assembly GCF_025532065.1 of Leptinotarsa decemlineata. Classification (NCBI taxonomy): domain Eukaryota; kingdom Metazoa; phylum Arthropoda; class Insecta; order Coleoptera; family Chrysomelidae; genus Leptinotarsa; species Leptinotarsa decemlineata. The sequence goes on along the minus strand of NW_027412727.1, from coordinate 1,368,183 downwards.
TACGTTCTCTTAAAAATATATCTTGTCTATCTTCAATCCAAATCATTTTGAGTGATTATCACTAATTCATTGTCTATTTATATCACAAGAGAAAGGAGAGGATTAAAGTTTTTTCCAAGGTTCAAACAACAACTTCGATCATATTTTTCATTGACATATATAAGAAAACACAATGAATTATTCATTCGAAACTAAAGAGACATTAATTATCTAGTGAAAGACATACTTTCATTTTCCCATTTTTGGAACAATAAAAAAATATATAATAATTACTAAAACTAAGGTTATTCACGACATGAAAAATATTCCGTGTGTTTCTCTTTGTACAGCTCTATCAAAAGTCATAATTTGCCATTCCTGTTGATCACTTCCTGAATTATCAGGGTATATCATTTTAAATTCATAGTTGAAATGTGTTGCATTCGATTCTGAAATCTTTATTTGAAACACTGGTAATTCACCATTATTTTCCTTTGCAAGGCTCAATATTTTCCATGTAGTTCTATTACACTCTTTCTTCATATTTTCCATATCAAAATATATTGCAATATATTGAGCTTCTTTTGGTACATTTGTATATAGTATACCATTCACAATAGCTACCAAAATGATATAATTAGATTTCAATAATGTAATTTTTCTTCAATAAAACTATTTGTCTTCCCTACTGATGATTTTGTTTGATACTAATTCTATCTCATCGTCACCATCATTATTATTATTATTATTGTGGAATATTTGGAAGCATGTCAGACAAACCAAAACTTTTTTCTTCCCGGTCAGTAGTGTTTAAAATATCAACTTCTTCAATAATTGGGATACAATAACGTTCACATATCAGTTGAGCTATTTTAACTCCTCTCTTAAAATCAACTTTCTCATTTGATGAATTATATAAAAGAATTTTACTTGTCCTCTTATAATCTTGATCTATTACACCAGCCAAAATGTTTATTCCCAAATTGTTCGCTAATGAAGATCTTGGTGCAATTCTTCGGTATACGTTTTCGGGGAAGTGAATTTTCAAAAACTATCTACGAGTAATCTCTCTCTAGGCGGAATTGAAAAATATATTGGAGTTCTTAGGTAACAACCAGCAGATTCAAAAAATTAAGACAATTGAAAATATTACCATATTTTCGTTGTTCATTTTGCGATTTTTAGAGGAACACTATCAGATTTAATTTTCTTGAACCCGGAAAAATTTTACAAGAATTAAACTAACTTTTTGTATTTTTCTAATGCTGATATTGAAAACAAAAATGAAAACTAACCTCAATTTCTATAGCACATTGGTCTCCTGAAATCACTATTCAAATAGTTCATAATAATTAGTTTTTTTATCGACCTTTTTTGGGTAATTGTTACCTTCCACAATCTGAAAAAATATAAAAATTATAATGGAGAACTTTATACAAGTGTAGAAGGGCAAACTTTTTACTTTACCCCAATAAGTTACTGCGTAAAAATCAAAGTATTCTTCACAAAGAAAAATCTTGTATTCAGTAACTTGTATTCAACAATTTTGCCTATCAAAAAAATTATTAAGAATGATACTTAACTTTTACGTTTCGGAGGCCAAAATCTGCCTCCGTCTTCAGGAATGGATAAAAAATTCGAATATATTCGCAGTTATTCCTTTTTTGATAGCTTATTTCTTTACTTCTTTGACATCTGTCGAAGCAGACCTGATCCAGGAGGGACTTGTCCGCGAATTGGACAATACTCCCTCTGGTAGCCTCGAAAATCTGCAATTCAAGAAGACTTCATTCGGTGCAGGGGTCCTATGGATAACCTGTCCGAATGAAGGGACAAAAGAATGGCTCAGAGGAGGCATTGGAAACTTGGGAAATCTTTGGGAGGGGGCGAACTTGACTGTAGTCGAGGCCAACGAACTCCCTAAGAGACCAAGGATCCTAGCCTCCATTCCGGGCCAAAAAGACGAGGAGGCTACAGTTAGGACACGCCTCAGCAAGCAGAATCCTGCCCTGGGAGGGGAAAACTGGATCCTCCTGAGCAGAAAAGTGGAAGAGGAAGGACAAATCCTGGCCTACTCCACGAATGAAAGTTCCTTCAGGACCTTGGAGGGGAACATGTTTAAAGCCTATTACAAGCTGGGCATGGTCACCTTCAAGGTCCTGAAGGGTCTTAACAGCAATGTTCAGAGTGATACAAATAAACCTGCAACACAGTAACGGGGCCTCGGCTGTCCTTACCAAAGTGATGGGGGGGTTTGATATTGCTCTCATACAAGAACCCTGGGTGTACAAGGGAAAATAATGGAATTGGAGGGCATAAGAGGGGAGTTAATTCATAACAGAACCTCAGAGACCCCAAGAATATGCATAATCATCCGTAAAGGAATAAATATACTGCCGCTGAGTAATTTGTGTTCCAGAGACTTGACGGCAGTCAAAATAAAGACGGCTGGCGGGGGCGAACCTGAGAAAATCGTCATTGTATCAGCATACCTCCCTTACGACAGTCCGGAACCACCACCAACCAGGGAAGTGGAGGAGTTGGTTAGGGCCTACCAAGCAGAGGGACTACAACTTATAATTGGTTGCATCTTATGCGAATGTGAGAGGCACTGAATCACAGGAGGCAGGCAATATATGGACGTACGAAATAATGATAATAATAATAAGGAAGAGGCCCCCACAATCGACCCGCTCGGAGGGGTCAGAGGCAAGGTGGTGGGGCCCATAACGATGATTTGCCTACCGACGACAACCCTGGCAACGACAACGGACGCTTTGAGTGGACGCATGAACTGAGAGATAGCCTTATGCATTGCTACGAGAGTAGTGAGCCCGCGCGAAGAGGGTACATGGCGAGATTGCATGCTCTGTGGTGTGAAACACATCCGGAGCATGCCGCCTTTTCCACCCAAAATCTTAGGGATTACGTATCCTATCTTCGGCGGCAGGACTATATAGCTCCTCCCCAGTCTGCTAACGAAGTGGTAGAAGTGGCAGTTCTACCACCCGTTGGCACGGCTGGAGAGGAGACTCGCACCATACCACCAATGGAGACGACAATCAAAACACGCAGGGCGCTCCACAGAATTAGGCCCCTGAAGCCACAAGAACTGGCTTGTTTGGATGCGGAGGTTCATAGTGTTCTAACAGAAGAGGCTGACATCTGGCAAATCAACACCGCCGTGTATAACGTCGTCCAATCGCTTTCCGAATCGGAAGGACGAAATCCCGGCCTTGCGGTTCGGAAGATTGAACGGCGTGTACACAAGATGGAGGCTAAGATCACGTCGGCGAGACAACACGCGTCTCGTATCCAATGTGTGATGGACTACAGGGCGGTCAATAGGCCTTTCACGCCCGCAGTGCGGCGAATAGCCGCCAATTTACGACGTATCCATCACACTCTAAGCCAAGGCGTGCTGTTGACCACCAAACAGCATTGCCTTGATAGGATACGAATGCTAGTGACTGCTAAGAAGTCACTAGTGAGGCGAGCGAGAAGTATCGCGGAAAATCTCAGGTTCCGCGAGAAACCTTCTCGCTTATTCCAAGAGCCTCCACGTGTTGTGAATAATCCGCCTACTGCTGATCAGGTGGAATCCTTCTGGAAGGATATCTATGAACACCCGCAGCCACTCAACTTAGACACTCCAGCCATAGCGCAGTTCGAAGCTTTCAACAGAGAGCTTTGACAGCCTGAGCTCAATGAACTGCGCAACCCGATAACCCTGGATGACGTTCGAAGAGCCCTTGTTGGTTCCAAGAACTTTGCTGCTCCAGGCCCAGATGGGCTGAACACTTATTGGTGGAAAAAACTACCAAGTACCCACCGCCATCTGGCCAGAGTTTTCAACTTATGGCTGGACGGAGAGCAGCCGATTCCGGATTGGTTTGTCGAGGGGCGGACCGTTCTCATCCCCAAAAGCGGAGATTTGTCGATTCCTAAGAATTACAGACCGATAACAAACTTGAATTCGTGTTATAAGTTGTTTACAAGCATCTTATACACACGAATACTCACCGCAGTTGACCGAGTGTTCGAACTGATATATGAGCAGAGAGGGTCGAAGAGAGGATTCGCTGGATGTAAAGAGAACCTGCTCATCGATAGATGTGTAACGCAGGACTCGATACAATATAAGCGTAACCTCTCTATGGCCTGGATCGATTACCGTAAGGCATTTGATACAATTTCGCATGAGCTCATCTTGCATTTGCTCAGATGCCTGGCGGTACCCGACAACATAGTGAGATGCATTGAACAACTGATACCACTTTGGCGAACTCGCTTCACCATAACATCTGGTCAAGCAAGAGTCCAAACAGGGTGGGTCACTTTCAGAAGGGGTGTATTTCGGGGTGATTCCCTCAGTCCCCTTCTATTCTGCATCTCACTATTGCCATTATCAGTTGCGCTCAGAAACACTCGAGAGTATAACTGTGGCACCCCCAGAAACCGGAGGCACAAGGTCACCCATCTGTTTTATATGGATGATCTTAAACTTTATGCCTCTGTAGAGAAGGATCTCCATCAGTCCTTCAGGGTGGTGGAAGAGTACACGCATACTATCGGTATGAAATTCGGGATAGACAAATGTGCAATGGTTCATCTCAAAAGAGGACGATGCGGGGACTACGGAGAGGATGTGCAGCTCGTAGATGGAAGCATCCTACACCATCTGGATGCAGGAGAGACGTATACTTACCTCGGGGTGGAACAACGCCACTCACAAGAGGTAACTGCAGTGAAAAACTCTCTCCGCGGCAAGTATCAGCACAAAATTCGACAGATCTGGTCATCGGAGCTGTCGGGGAAGAACAAAGTTGCTGCAACAAATATGCTTGCCGTCCAATCTTACTCTACTCGTTTGGAGTAGTGAAGTGGACTCGGGAGGAGCTGTATCAACTCGACGTAAGGACCCGAAAAATGATGCATCTCTATAGGAGTTTGCATCCCAAATCATCCGTTTCACGGTTGTACTTCCCCCGACAACAGGGAGGTCGTGGACTTTTGAGTTTGGAGTGTCTACATGACAGAATGGTACTGGATACAGCCTGTAAAGTCGTTAGGAGTTCGGATCTCCTTCTCTGCATGGTCCGTGACCATGAGAGAGCAGGAATTGGAGCATTTCTCCTTAGGGCAGCTGCTCGAGCAGCTGATGAACTCGGTATAGTTTTCGACTCTGAACGAGGTGACTACAACTCTGTCACCGAGTTGGAACCCGTTCAGCAAAAAGCTCAGATAAAAGCCGCAGAGATCACCTTACTTCTGCGGAGACACAGGGATAAGCCAATGCATGGGGTCTTCTTCAATAATATTGAAGACCTTGGCTTATCAAAGCGCCTGACGTTCGCTTTTCTCAGGTCGAGTGGGCTGAAGTCGGAAACTGAGGGGTTCATCATGGCTTGCCAGGATGGTGTCTTCAACACCTTAGTCTACTGCAGTCGCGTGATGGGTATAGAGGTTCCTGACACAAGGTGCAGGGCTTGCCGCGAGGCGCCCGAGACCCTAATGCACTTGCTATCAGCATGTCCAGCATATGCGGTCTCGGCCTATATCCATCGACATAACGCGGCCCTAAGAGTGCTATATTACCATCTACGGCACTCTTACGGTATTGACGAGACACCGGTGTTGCCCTACGCTCCGGGGGATATTGAATCCGTTGTGGGGAACGAGAAGTGCCGAATTTATTGGAACTATTCGTTCCCCACCCTCAGGCTCATACAAGCTAATAAGCCTGATGTAGTCCTTCTCGACCACCAGACCAAAACGATATTTGTCGTGGAGTTTTCAGCTCCTGGCGAGAAGAATATCGTCAGAAAAGAGAAGGAAAAACGGATAAAATATCGAGATTTTCTCTTCGAACTCCGCAGACTCTATCCAGTTCACTCTGTCAAGATGGTCGTTCTGATTATTGGATTCCTTGGTGGAATGATGTCTTCTCTACTCTCGAATCTCAAAATCATACCGGCTTGCCGCACTAAGGCAGAAATCTTAGCCGCACAGATGCAGAAGGCTGTCATTCTTGGCTCACTGCGTTTGCTAAGGGCACATGATTCTCGGACCCAATGATCACTTACCCCACGGTGTGGGGAGTGGTCATTGGTTGATTATGCTGGCGCGCCCTCCCGAATGTATCGGGGCTTCGGGGGATAGGGCCTGACCAGCGCACACTACGGTGGAAAAATAATAATAATAATAATAATAATAACAATAATGATTTTTATTTGCATTCAGTTCAATTACATGGTTCAATATAAACTTAAAAAATATTTCAGAAAGGAAGAAAGTATGTATACATATACATATACAGGGTGTCCCTGGACTTCCTCTTTTCCTCTCGGGAATGTATAGATGGGGTCAAAATATCACCAGTACTTCATATAACTTTTTTTCCTAAAAGTCTTCGTAACCAAGTTACGGGCCCTCGAAGTTACAAAATGAAAAATGTTTTTCTTTGATAACTTTTCAAGTGAATATTCAAAATCATCCAAATTTAGGTAATTGACTGAACAAATGAATTCCGTCGATGAGCTTTCATGCAGGAGTCAGTTGTTTTGCTACAAAGTCAGGAACGGACTACCCCCGATGGTCCACACCCCAAAACTTTGAAATGACAGATATTTTTCAATATTTTTCAACAAAATAAGGTTACTTAGACAATTTTATGAATAAAAGTACTCGTGTGGAAAGTCGATCGGAGCAACGAGTCTTGATAAAAATGTAGTTCTACTCGACGACATCAAACCCGCTCGTCCACCATTATTTGAAATGAATAATTATCAAAGCAGAAATAATAATGATAACGTTAATTCAACAACATTTATAACAGGAATAATACAAAGTATGCTAAAATGAAATCGTTAACAAAAAGTACAGTACCTATATGGAAGTTTAAGTCACAATTGTGATAGCAGATATTTTTTCAAAAGAAATATCAAGTTCTGTAGATTCGTGGTGTTTTCAAACTAACAACCTACTCTACTATGAAATATCGAATTCATTCTATATTTTGTATGTACATAATACGTGTGGAATAATCACGTTTCGTGTTGATCAGTTATCTGAATCTCATGAAACTCAACATTCGAATGTTTCAAATTCTTCTTCACAGCTAAACTGTTGAGGAGTTTCACTGATAATTATAATTTTATGGGAGAAATTCTTTAACACGAATCTAAATTTAGCTGAAAAAACGCACATCGGAAAAAATATTTACTATACTAATAAAAAGCAAACGAATGAACTACAAAAACGGCTGCACATGATCAGGTGAAAAATATCCTGGGAATAATTATGTTCCATTTCTTTTACAGATGTTGACAAAAAAAACCTTTTAGAAAGTTTTGATAAAAAATGAGAAACTGGAATGCGATTTTGTTTTGTTGAGTGGTGCGTTGTCATATGACTATCATTGTATTGTCAATATTCTATAGGATATTTTGAATTTTTTTGATATGGCCGAACAGTTTACATTCAATGAATATGCAGATATGCATGTATTTTATGGACGAGCATTTTGTAATGCTGCAGAAGCTCGTCGTCTGTATTCCGAGTATTTTCCCAATCGAACGGTACCGTCAAGAGAAACATTCGAGCGTGTCGATCGCAGCTTGAGGGAGACAGGTATGTAATAATTGATAATTAATTTGAGCACGTTGTTTTATTTCGATATTATTGTAGGTACAGTTTTGCCAAAACGAGGTGGTGAGGGCGCTCCTAGGACTGTACGTACAGTTGTATTGGAGGAAAATATTTTGGAAGCCGTCGCTGATGATCCTTCAATGAGCATCAGAAATCTATCAGAACAGTTCCATACATCCAAGTCCACTATTCATAGAATAATTAGGGAACAACTGCTCCACCCATTTCACATCCAGAAGGTACATGCCATGACACCTCAAGATTTTCCAGCACGACTGGAATATGCCAATTGGTTCATGGATAGGCAAAGAGAGGATATGACTTTTATTAATCGAGTTTTATTCACTGATGAAGCAGGTTTCAGTAGAGATGGAGTTATCAACTCTCATAATCTCCATATATGGGCCGAAGAAAATCCCCATGGGATATTGCAAACCAAACACCAACGGAAATTAAACGTGAATGTTTGGGCTGGTATCATAGGAAACCATCTTATAGGATCATTCGTTCTACAGGACCGATTGAATGGAGAACGTTATTTGGAGTTCATTCAGAACGATTTGAATGGACTTTTGGAACATGTTCCACTGCAAACCCGAAGAGATATGTGGTTTATGCATGATGGCGCTCCTTCTCATTTTAGTTTGATTATGCGTGACCATCTGAACCATATTTTCCACAATAGATGGATTGGTAGAGGTGGGCCATATTCATGGCCATCGCGGTCTCCGGATTTAAATCCATTGGATTTCTATCTGTGGGGGCATCTAAAAATCCTTGTTTACGCTACACCTATTCACACAAGAGATGCATTGTTGAATAGAATAACATTACATTGTGAAGCCATACGAAACGACCCTGGAATGCTATTTCAAGTACAGAGAGGGTGTCTTCGCAGACTAAGAAAATGTATAGAGAGAGAAGGTGGTCATATCGAGCAGTTTCTGTAGCGGATTTTTCATTTCTGTTTGCTCTTGAGGCTCTTGAGTTTCGGTAGTTAAACGTGTTTGCATTATGAAAATTCGTTATGAACATTTTACCTATCATTTCCATTTTCCTTAAAAACTAATATTTTCGAATAATGGTAGACATCTCAGGATAAATGTTGTTGAATTAACGTTATCATTATTATTTCTGCTTTGATAATTATTCATTTCAAATAATGGTGGACGAGCGGGTTTGATGTCGTCGAGTGAAACTACATTTTTATCAAGACTCGTTGCTCCGATCGACTTTCCACACGAGTACTTTTATTCATGAAATTGTCCAAGTAACCTTAATTTGTTGAAAAATATTGAAAAATATCTGTCATTTCAAAGTTTTGGGGTGTGGACCATCGGGGGTAGTCCGTTCCTGACTTTGTAGCAAAACAACTGACTCCTGCATGAAAGCTCATCGAAGGAATTCATTTGTTTAGTCAATTACCAAAATTTGGATGATTTTGAATATTCACTTGAAAAGTTATCAAAGAAAAACATTTTTCATTTTGTAACTTCGAGGGCCCGTTACTTGGTAACGAAGGATTTTAGGAAAAAAAGTTATATGAAGTACTGGTGATATTTTGACCCCATCTATACATTCTCGAGAGGAAAAGAGGAAGTCCAGGGACACCCTGTATACCCACACATATACACATATACATACATACACATATACACACACACACATATATATATATATATATATATATATATATATATATATATATATATATATATATATATATATAGATAAAGGAGTTCTCCAATCGGACATAGCACTCAAAGAAGTGGCAAACCATAGACACGTGTTTCGGGCTTTTGGCCCATCATCAGTATGGTGCAGCCAAGTGTAAGGATGGGCAACACTTGGTTACCAGAAGAAATAAATACAAATGCACGAAGCCACCAGCAGGAGCCAGCCGCACATTTGTGGTTTCACTTAATAGATCTTGTGTTTACAAGAAAACTATCAAAATCACCACGGAGGCAGCTATAGCTACCTGCGTGACATCCGGGTCCAGGAAATAATATAAATACGAAGGTTATCGAGTGTCTTGATATAGATAAAGGAGTTCTCCAATCGGACATAGCACTCAAAGAAGTGGCAAACCATAGACACGTGTTTCGGGCTTTTGGCCCATCATCAGTATGGTGCAGCCATACACTTGGTTGCACCATACTGATGATGGGCCAAAAGCCCGAAACACGTGTCTATGGTTTGCCACTTCTTTGAGTGCTATGTCCGATTGGAGAACTCCTTTATCTATATCAAGACACTCGATAACCTTCGTATTTATATTATTTCCTGGACCCGGATGTCACGCAGGTAGCTATAGCTGCCTCCGTGGTGATTTTGATAGTTTTCTTGTAAACACAAGATCTATTAAGTGAAACCACAAATGTGCGGCTGGCTCCTGCTGGTGGCTCCGTGCATTTGTATTTATTTCTTCTGGTAACCAAGTGTTGCCCATCCTTACACTTGGCTGCACCATACTGATGATGGGCCAAAAGCCCGAAACACGTGTCTATGGTTTGCCACTTCTTTGAGTGCTATGTCCGATTGGAGAACTCCTTTATCTATATCAAGACACTCGATAACCTTCGTATTTATATTATTTCCTGGACCCGGATGTCACGCAGGTAGCTATAGCTGCCTCCGTGGTGATTTTGATAGTTTTCTTGTAAACACAAGATCTATTAAGTGAAACCACAAATGTGCGGCTGGCTCCTGCTGGTGGCTCCGTGCATTTGTATTTATTTCTTCTGGTAACCAAGTGTTGCCCATCCTTACACTTGGCTGCACCATACTGCTGATGGGCCAAAAGCCCGAAACACGTGTCTATGGTTTGCCACTTCTTTGAGTGCTATGTCCGATTGGAGAACTTCTTTATCTATATCAAGACACTCGATAACCTTCGTATTTATATTATTTCCTGGACCCGGATGTCACGCAGGTAGCTATAGCTGCCTCCGTGGTGATTTTGATAGTTTTCTTGTAAACACAAGATCTATTAAGTGAAACCACAAATGTGCGGCTGGCTCCTGCTGGTGGCTCCGTGCATTTGTATTTATTTCTTCTGGTAACCAAGTGTTGCCCATCCTTACACTTGGCTGCACCATACTGATGATGGGCCAAAAGCCCGAAACACGTGTCTATGGTTTGCCACTTCTTTGAGTGCTATGTCCGATTGGAGAACTCCTTTATCTATATCAAGACACTCGATAACCTTCGTATTTATATATATATATATATATATATATATATATATATATATATATATATATATATATATATATATATATATATATATACACATATATATACATATAAAAATAATAATAATAAAAACTGAAATTCAAAATGGAGTTGAAAACAATTTGAAAAAGTTCTACTTCAACCCCAGTTAATATAAACATTGTAAATATAATTGTTCGCATGGAATAATCTCTCATTTTGTCTCGGAATAAATACAGTTTCATAGTACGAAGTGATGGGTCAATTTCATTATAAAGCTTGAAGACATTGTAGGTAAAGCTTCTTCGGAACAGAGAAGTTTTGTAAGGTGGAAGGGAGATATGACCCCTATGACCTAAATTGAGGTTATGAATATCTGTCCTATATTTTATTTTATTGTAAAGATATGGGGGACACTGTTTTATGATTACTGCATGAGTTAAAATGAGAAAATGAAGTTTTCGACGATCTTGCATTTTCAACCATTTTGCGGATCTTAACTTGTGAGATATTGGATCATATTTGCGAATACCGTAGATCAATCTGAGACATGATTTCTGAATTTTTATGATCTAAGCATGGCCCATACAAAACAACACAAAAGTTAAAGTGACTCAGGACAAGTGTATCACGTTGTTTTGAGTGATTGTGAAAGAACATGTCTATGAGGGTAAAGCATTTTCAGTGAACAATAAGCCTTTTGAAGACAAGAGTTAATATATTTCCTAAATCGAAGTTCTGTATCTAAGTGTAAACCTAAATTCCTTGCATCACTTGTAAATAGTAACCCCAGAAGAATATGACGAACATCCAACACGGAACCTGTACAAACTAGTACAGGGAACGAGACTGATGGAATGGGTGTCATGAGAAGATGAGAGAACAAACGCAATAAGACTAAGAGGCTGCAGTGTTTCCTGGAGACTTGGATTAAATGAACAAGTCAGACAGCTCCCAAAGTTAATGAAAAAAATGTTTCTTCACTGTTCCACACAACACGATGTAGTAAGTATCTACCGTCAATAATGTATGTCGGATTAGTATTGTTAATTTCAATATTGACCTGTTGGAAACAATCGTGAATGACATAATTCTGTGTTTTAATTTTTTCATTTTTCATTCTACCTGATTCTTATATTAATACGTATGTATACCAATAGAAAAATATTTTTACTAAAATTACAACTTCAGAGATGTATATACGTGGCATACTTGTGCATATAATGACGATTACAACTTTTACAACTTTTTGACTCGTCGTATCTCAGGAACAGTGGCTCTAAAAAAAAGTATTGATACATTTTTCATAGAGAATTTTATGATCTACAATTTCATCCTGGAAATATTTTATGACAAAACTTACCGTTTTCCTGAAAATCACGAAAAACCAATCTTTTTCGAAATTTTTGAACTTTGACCTCGAATACATTTTTTGCAGTGCATCGCAATAATTCGGAATTTCGAAATCTTATTTTTAACTATGGTTTGAATAATTACAGGCATTTGCAGCTTGTTGTAAATTTATGTACCTTCACTCTTGTTTTTTATTCTAATTTGACCGGACTATTAGATTCCGTCAAAATTCAATTCAGACAACCCAATACATTAGGTACCCTAATACGTAGCAGATTACAGCCGTTTCTGGGCCTCCCCCCACCACTATGACGTATCAATTGCTTTTTTTTGTTGTTTAGTAACATCAAGGCGATGTGACCTTGAAGTGTCTGGTGCATGGATCGTTCAGAATTTTTTTCATATGAGATTTTGTGTGTGTGTCTGTGTGACATAATGACGTAATTACATTTGATTGGTGTGTGTATGTGTGTGTGAGAATGCACGGTACAGGGTTTCATCATGTGTTTGTCTATGTACAAACATACGTCTGCATACTTCGAAGATCCTTCAAGTAATGAATGTTCCATCGGTGTGAGCCCACCAAGTTAGTAGTGGTGTGCGAGTGGTGTTGTGGTGTGGTAGTGGTGGGAGAACGAGATGTTCACTCCACGACGTGTGGCTGAGTAATGCGTATTCATCGGTGTGTCCTCACCTCTTTCGATGTGGTGAAGGCTGTGACATAACGCATCGCTCTAGCCTCGCTATCGATGGTGACGCGCAGGCGGCCGAGGTCTGTGTTAATGTCTGCCCTCTACGAAGCGCAACAACCACTGTCTGTTCGTATCGACATCTGTTAACGCATCCAGTTGGGAGGTTGGGTTGGCGCATGTAGCTGAGAGGTGGGGTTGGCTATGACGTCTTGACGGATCCGATCAGACTGTATTTAAGAAGCGGACGGGTGTTGGTTATGTCAGTTTACATCAAGTGTCTGTGGTAAATCTTTCACTCGTAGTGATAATCTTCGTCGGCATCAATACCAGAGTTGCCAAGGAGGGCCTTTAGTGAAACGGATGAGAGTGGACAATGCAGCACCTATGTTTACATGCAATTGTTGTAATGTGACAATTCCTATGATGCAAGTGAACTCTCACCGAAGAACCATGAGTCATGAAAATAATGCATGTATTCAATTGTCTGAAGGTGTTCAAATTATAACGAATGCATTCAATTGCCGCATTGCTACATACAGGGTGGAGAGTTCGGTTGTCTCCATTGACTACATGTCATTTTCAATGAGATTAGGCAGAACGTAATTGAATAACTGGAATCGGCCATCAGGATCCATGAAAGCATAAAGGTGAATATGGAAGTTTTTGAGAATTATATTCTTCAGACCCAAGATTCGAGGGACACGAAGTCATTTAATTCCAAAATAAAATTGTGGACCAATCTTCAGATTAGAATGCTATTTTTGATGGATTCCGCGATGTAATTGTGGCTCAAACGACTGAATTCCAGGAGTAAATTATAACGAGATTGAGTAGTAATATTTATTTTTTTGTAATTTAGGTTGGATTTGTAAAAAAATACCGTTCCTCGAAGACGTTCATATGTGAAGCTGCCCGAATGCATTGAATGGAGGAAAGCTGTCGTGAATGTTCGTAACGAAGATCAACACAGTTTTGCTTGGGCTATAACATCAGCATTATATCCTACAAATGGTAGAGTGTCCGAAGTTACGTCATATCCACATTTTTCCAATGTTTTGGATGTCACAGGTATGGATTTTCCAGTTAAAGTTATTATTAAGAGTATTGAAAAATTCGAAGACAGGAATGATATTTCAATTATTGTTTACGGTTCAGAGAATAAATTTGACAAGGGTAAAATGAAGTATGATGGGATTGGTCCATTGCGATACTCACAGAGAAGACTCCGGAGACATGTCGATTTGTTACTTATAACTGTTGACTCCGATAATAGTCACTATTGTTGGATCAAAGATATTTCAAGATTATTTTCTAGTCAACTATCAGCTCATGAACACAAAAAATATTTTTGTGATGGATGTTTGATATATTTTCCCAGCGAGAGATTGCTTTCACGTCATAATTGAATGATTGTAATCTTGTTAGTACTACAACACCAACCACGAATTTCAAGATCAATGAATATTGTATGATGGTTGCGGAAAATAAATTGATGTTTGAAAATTTTGAGAGACAAATTAGGGTGCCATTTGTAGTATATGCTGATTTTGAATCAGTACTTGAACCGATTCACGTGAATGAGCCAAATCTCGAAAGTTCATACACGAATAAAACATTCAAACATGCACCAAATTCATTTGATCATTCGATAAAATGTTCATATAATGATGATTTGTCAGAATTTGTCACATATAGGGGTGTAGATTCAGCTCAGAAATTTGTGAGTAGCATTGAAGATGATTTTAATTGATTTTGATTTGATAATCATTTCAGATACCCTATACCAATGAATGCACAAACCCACGAAGAAGAGGAACAATTTGCTGTGGTGTATGTAATGAACCATTTATTGATGGTGAAGTCAAAGTTAGAGATCATTGTCATGTCACAGGAAAGAAAAGATCACATGCCGCTCATTCAAAATGTAATTTGAATTTCAAAATCCCTAATTTTGTACCTATTATTTTTCATAATTCAAGTGGGTATGATTGTCATTTATTCATAAAAGAATTGTAAAGGAATAAAGGGAAAGTTGATGTCATCCCACAAATAAAAGAGAAATATATATCTTTCACGAAGCATCTTTTTACACACACCTATACCGATAAAGATGGTATGGTTAAGAAGAAATATCTCAAAATGAGATTTACCGATAGTTACAAATTTATGACTAATTCGTTGGAGAATTTGGGTGATAACTTGACCTCTGATCAATGTTTAGAGATGCATAAACATTTCCCACAAATTGAGAAATTCAATTTGATGAGACAGAAAGGTGTATTTCCATATAGTTTCGTTGATGACATTGACAAATTGAATTTCACTTCCAACAAAAAATCAGTTCAATGACAAACTCAGTTGTGAACATATATCAGAAAATGATTATGATAGGGCTAGAAATGTGTGGAATTTATTCGAGTGTCAGAATTTGGGTGAATACTCTGATTTGTATTTGAAGTCCGATATATTGCTATTATGTGACATTTTTGAAAACTTTCGCACCACAAGTTTAGAGATTTATAACTTAGATCCAGCACATTATCACACTGCACCTGGGTTATCTTGGGATACTATGTTGAAGTATACGAATATTGAATTGGAATGACTAACTGACATTGATATGATTCACTTTTTTCAAAAAGGTATACAAGGTAGAATTAATCAGTGTAGTTAGAGGAAACATATAGCAAATAATAAATTTTTGCCAAATTATAATCCCAATGAACCTTCCACATTCATTACATATTTAGATGCAACAAATCTTTACGGTCATAGCATGTCACAACCTCTACCAACAAGTGAATTCACATGGTTGACACCTAATGAAATTCCTAATCTTGATGTAATGAATGTGAGTGCTGATAGTCCGTATGGGTATGTGTTTGAATTGGACATTCATTATCCACAAGAGTTGCATGATAAACATTCTGATCTTCCATTTTTAGTCGAAAAATTAATACCACCTCGTAAACAATCGAAAATTCCCAAATTAATTCCAAATTTGAATGATTGAAGAAAATATATTGTTCATTATAGAAATCTACAGCAAGCCATCAAAAATGGTTTGATTGTAATGAATACACATAAAGTATTGAAATTCAAACAATCACGTTGGATGAAACCTTATATAGATCCTAATACTGGAATACGTAATAGGTCTGACAACAAATCTGTTGAAGATTTCTATAAACTAATGAATGATGCGGTATATGGAGAATCGAGAATGTAGATAGCAGAATTGATGTTAGACTCGTTACACTTTGGGAAAATATAAAGAAAAATATAGTTGCCAACACTCTCATATCCAGACCAAATTTCAAAAATTGTTCAATTTTCACAGAAAATTTCGTTGCCATTCAATTGGGTGAAGTTAAAGTCCGTTATGATAAACCATTATATATGGAATTTTATATATTAGAATTATCTAAAACAGTCATGTACGACTTTTTCTATGGATGCATCAAACAACACTTTGGTGAAAATGTCTCTTTTTACTTTCCACAGGTACCGACTCACTCATTCTGAAAGTGAATACAGAAATTTTTTATGAATTCATGAAAACTAACATAGGTAGGTTTGATACATCCAATTACAGTATAGTTAACCAATTCAATATTCCAGTAACAGGTTCAATCTTGGGTAACTTCAAATACGAATTTTCGAATCATCCAATCATGAGCTTTCATGGAACAGGTGCAAAAGCGTATTGTGTGAAATATGTTGATGGTGAATTCAAGAAAGCTAAAGGGGTGAAACGATCGGTTATAAAGAATGAATTGGCATGCGAAGATATAAGATAAGGACATAGCAGACCACCTCTCGATGTAACGCAGAGGCCAAGGCGTAAGCGTATTAGCGGCGCCGAGGCCATGAGGAATAAGAGAGCGAAAGAAGCAGGAGTGGAAGCAACTATGAGTGCAACCTCCCCCTCTCTCACTCCCTCTCCAACAACAAGGGCACCTCTTGCGGCGGGTGCCAAGAGCTCCGCCTTGAAAAAAGGCAAGGAACCGGCTGCCACTGCAGGAAAGCGCCCTCACGCGAGTATCTCCTCGGAGGGAACCCCATGAAGGTTGAAGAAGCTGCGCAGCGACAGTAATGTTGCTGCACCCTTCAAAACCTTCGTGAAGGCCGCCTTGAGACACTTCAAGGTAGCCATCATAGATGAGACTAACCCGTACGGTAAGGTTACCGCAGAACGAGAGAGTCTCATCAAAAAACAACTGTTGGAGGAACTGGACGAGATCATCTTCTCCGCCTCCAGCAACAACAGCAAACCGCCCACGTTCAAGTCGTGAACATACTCTGGTGAAATCATCAGAGTGGTCTGCGATGACGACGTTACTCTAGAGTGGCTGAATAAAGCCACAATGAATATCAAGCAGTGGTAGGAGGCATCACTGGCGGTCGTCAGTGTAGATAAACTCCCAAAGCTTACCAAAGCCTCACTCTGGATCCCGGAGGACGTCCACAAGACGACATCCGGTGAAAAGGAGAGGGTGCTAGGTCGGCTGAAGGCGCAGAACCCTGACCTGACGCTAGCAAGATGGTGTACTTTCCATCATGAGGCTAAGATGAACCCACGAGGACACTTCTTCGTCGATGAGGTTAAGCTACGTGTTCACCTCACTGACCATTAGGGTAACAAAGAAAGAAGCAGAGGGTACCTCTGGAAACCCTAGGTCCTTGGAAGTCGAGCCATCTAAAGTGGAAATTGAACCCAAGGCCACCATGGGTCCCGGAAAGAAAGTCGAAGCATCTGAACAGATGACAGTCGATGACCTGACGGAGGAGGCACCCGAAAACAGCAAGGCCACCTCCCCCCTAGCGGAGGAGTAGATGGACCTCTAAAGGTGATTTTGAATCCAACATCTGTCTCATGGGCAAGGACGTTGGAAAAAAGTAAAAATAATACAATGTAACCTCCAACACAAAAAGGCGGCAACGGCAGCACTATGTCGCCACCTTGTTGTATTGGAGGAGGCAATAGCTTTGATTTAGGAGCCCTGGATAATAAAGATTGAAATTACTGGTTTTAGTAGCCTTACTGGTCCAATTTTCAGCTTACCAAGCAACCAGCAACCTAGGACGGCTGTCTACGTTCCTAGGAAATACAAAGCGTTTCCAATGGCACAATTCAGCACCTCAGACCTCACTGCGGTTGAAGTTTAATGTCCAGTTGGAAAAGGCAAATATATGACGTTGATTATCGCATCGGTGTACCTCTCTTCAGATGCAGCCAACCTACCACCGACCAGAGAAATGGAGGTACTAGTGGATCACTGCCTCAACCAGAGAGTGGAGCTCATATTGGGTTGCGACTCAAACTCTCACCACTTGTGGTGGGGTAGCAAGGATATCAACGCCCGAGGTAAGTCACTATATGAATATATAATACAGAAAGATCTAACAATCTTGAACAGAGGCACGGAGCCAACATTTATCAACGCCCGTAGCCAAACATTATCAGATGCCTTCGGTTAATATATGGAATAAGGAAGCGAGAAAGAATTTCCAACAAGATATGTGAAACGGGTTGGTTGAATATGGAAAACAGAAGATTTCTACATTCTAGAAATCTCTTTCATAAAATCATCCTTACCGGAAGACCTTCCTATCTTCATCAGAAAATAACATTCCGCACTGATGTTCATAATGTCAATATTAGACATCGAGGAATTTTGTCCCCGCCCCCATTCAGAACTGAACTCTTCAGGAGATCGTTTAGTTACCAGATTTGCAAGATATATAATCTCATCCCACCAAATTTCAAAACCAACTTAGGGGTTGTTCAGGACTTATCAGTAGGTTTCATTTATTATTTTCACATAACAAGGTTGAAAACTGCCGCTTTCACCAAAAACTGTATAGACATTTTTTAATATTTTTTTATGCATTGTTTTTTTGTATCATTCAAGTACGCATAGGTATTTTTCAGGGTTAAGTGGAAGAACAACAAAGTAGCACTCTCTGCTGCTGAGTTCAACTTCGCCCTTTATTTTCTTAAAAATATTATGAAGGATTTTTTTTTATGTATCAAAAGAGGAAATAATAAAGACGTTATTATCATTATTATTTTTTTTTTCACCGTAGTGTGCGCTGGTCAGGCCCTATCCCCCAAAGCCCCGATACATTCGGGAGGGCGCGCCAGCATAATCAACCAATGACCACTCCCCACACCGTGGGGTGAGTGATCATTGGGTCCGAGAATCATGTGCCCTGAGCAAACGCAGTGAGCCAAGAATGAAAGCCTTCTGCATCTGTGCGGCTAAGATTTCTGCCTTAGTGCGGCAAGCCGGTATGATTTTGAGATTCGAGAGTAGAGAAGACATCATTCCACCAAGGACTCCAATAATCAGAACGACCATCTTGACAGAGTGATCTGGATAGAGTCTGCGGAGTTCGAAGAGAAAATCTCGATATTTTATCCGTTTTTCCTCCTCTTTTCTGACGATATTCGTCTCGCCAGGAGCTGAAAACTCCACGACAAATATCGTTTTGGTCTGGTGGTCGAGAAGGACTACATCAGGCTTATTAGCTTGTATGAGCCTGAGGGTGGGGAACGAATAGTTCCAATAAATTCGGCACTTCTCGTTCCCCACAACGGATTCAATATCCCCCGGAGCGTAGGGCAACACCGGTGTCTCGTCAATACCGTAAGAGTGCCGTAGATGGTAATATAGCACTCTTAGGGCCGCGTTATGTCGATGGATATAGGCCGAGACCGCATATGCTGGACATGCTGATAGCAAGTGCATTAGGGTCTCTAGCGCCTCGCGGCAGGCCCTGCACCTTGTGTCAGGAACCTCTATACCCATCACGCGACTGCGGTAGACTAAGGTGTTGAAGACACCATCCTGGCAAGCCATGATGAACCCCTCAGTTTCCGACTTCAGCCCACTCGACCTGAGAAAAGCGAACGTCAAACGCTTTGATAAGCCAAGGTCTTCGATGTTATTGAAGAAGACCCCATGCATCGGCCTATCCCTGTGTCTCCGCAGAAGTAAGGTGATCTCTGCGGCTTTTATCTGAGCTTTTTGCTGAACGGGTTCCAACTCGGTGACAGAGTTGTAGTGACCTCGTTCAGAGTCGAAAACTATACCGAGTTCATCAGCTGCTCGAGCAGCTGCCCTAAGGAGAAATGCTCCAATTCCTGCTCTCTCATGGTCACGGACCATGCAGAGAAGGGGATCCGAACTCCTGACGACTTTACAGGCTGTATCCAGTACCATTCTGTCATGTAGACACTCCAAACTCAAAAGTCCACGACCTCCCTGTTGTCGGGGGAAGTACAACCGTGAAACGGACGATTTGGGATGCAAACTCCTATAGAGATGCATCATTTTTCGGGTCCTTACGTCGAGTTGATACAGCTCCTCCCGAGTCCACTTCACTACTCCAAAGGAGTAGAGTAAGATTGGAACGGCAAGCATATTTGTTGAAGCTACTTTGTTCTTCCCCGATAGTTCCGATGACCAGATCTGTCGAAGTTTGTGCTGATACTTGCCGCGGAGAGAGTTTTTCACTGCAGTTACCTCTTGTGAGTGACGTTGTTCAACCCCGAGGTAAGTATACGTCTCTCCGGCATCCAGATGGTGTAGGATGCTTCCATCTACGAGCTGCAAATCCTCTCCGTAGTCCCCGCATCGTCCTCTTTTGAGATGAACCATTGCACATTTGTCTATCCCGAATTTCATACCGATAGCATGCGTGTACTCTTCCACCACCCTCAAGGACTGATAGAGATCCTTCTCTCCAGAGGCATAAAGTTTAAGATCATCCATATAAAACAGATGGGTGACCTTGTGCCTCCGGTTTCCGGGGGTGCCACAGTTATATCCTCGAGTCTTTCTGAGCGCAACGGATAATGGCAATAGTGAGATGCAGAATAGAAGGGGACTGAGGGAATCACCCCGAAATACACCCCTTCTGAAAGTGACCCACCCTGTTTGAACTCTTGCTTGACCAGATGTTATGGTGAAGCGAGTTCGCCAAAGTGGTGTCAGTTGTTCAATGCATCTCACTATGTTGTCGGGTACCGCAAGGCATCTGAGCAAATGCAAGATGAGCTCATGCGAAATTGTATCAAATGCCTTACGGTAATCGATCCAGGCCATAGAGAGGTTACGCTTATATTGTATCGAGTGCTGCGTTACACATCTATCTATTATTATTATTTTTTTTTTTTTCACCGTAGTGTGCGCTGGTCAGGCCCTATCCTCCGAGGCCCCGATACATTCGGGAGGGCGCGCCAGCATAATCAATTATTATTATTATTATTAATATTATTATTATTATTTCTCGCTTACGACAGTCAAAATATCAGATAAAATCCAAGACTGGCAAGTTTCGGACCATATTTCTATGTCAGACCACCGCTGGCTGACCTATACGGTAAACCAGGATCTCAGGACCACTATAAAATCCCGTGACATGAAGAGGATGGATGTAACTCTCTACAATAGACTCTTAAGAGGAGCTCTGCGGGAAACAGAGGTCCTGACTCCTGGCAACAATGAAGAACTGGAAAGGTATACGGTATCTATCCACAACAAAATAGACATTGCCTATAAGGAATCCTGTCCGATGAGGATGGTTCAAACACATGGCACAACCAACACATGGTGGTGCCCTGAATTGGAACACCTCAGAGAGACAGCGAGAACGACCTTTAACAAGGCAAAACGTACAAGACTCGAAGCGGACTGGGGTATATATCAAGCCAACCTCAGAGAATTCAGAAAAGTCTGCAGACGAAAGCAAAGAGAAGCCTGGAGAGCCTATTGTGAGGCAGTCGAAGACTTCCCACTAGCTTCTAGGCTACAGAAGGCACTCTCAAATGACCACCATAAGAGTATCGGCATCCTGACGAGGGAAAATGGCAACAAAGCCGCCAACCTCCAGGAGAGTGCTGAGATTCTTATGGAAACTCATTTCCCAGGTTCTGTCTTTCCTGGCACGACGAACTGGATGGATGTATCAACAACACCCCCACAATACGACTGGCAATATGCTAGTGCAGTAATTGATGAGGACAAAATAAAATGGGCTATATGGGGCATTTCCCCCTTCAAGTCACCAGAACCCGACGGTATAAGACCAGCCCTACTTCAGTGGGGACTGGACACTCTTATGACGCACCTGGTTGGAATATTCAGAGCCTCTCTAGCTCTGGGGTATATTCATATATAGTCGAGAGAAGTGAGAGTAGTATTTATAGGTTGGGTAACCAGGTTGGGTAACCTGGTTGGGTCCCCTGGTTTGGTAACCAGGTAGGATGGACTACACCCTACCAAAAACATTCCGACCAATTAGTCTCACATCGTTTCTCTTAAAAACCATGGAGAGGCTATGTGAGCAGTATATAAGACATGAAGTACTTGTTAACAACCCACTTCATCCAAATCAGCATGCATATACCCCAGGAAGGTCTACTGATTCGGCCCTTCACCATGTGTTTGTCAGAATCGAGAGATCATTGGACAACAAAGAGTCCAACCTGGGTATATTCATAGATATAGAGGGAGCGTTTGATAAAACAACCTTTACAACAATTACCCAGCAACTACACTCCAGGAATGTACCCCTGATAGTAGGAGAATGGATACTCCAGATGCTCTCTAACAGAGCAATAAGTATTAATGTAGAAGACATCACAGTGAAAGGACTGGTCATGAGGGGATATCCACAGGGAGGGGTCTTATCACCCCTTCTCTGGAACATAGTTCTGGATACCCTAATTAATCACCTTAACAAAAATGGATTCTACACAATTGCATACGCAGATGACATAGTTATCTTGCAGACCGGTAAATTTGTAAACACACTGGGCGATAGAGTGCAGGATGGGCTCAAATTAATAGAAACATGGTGTGAGGAATACTAACTGTCGATCAATCCCAAGAAGACTGAGATGGTCCTTTTAACCAGGAGAAGAAGTTTAACGGGCTTAAAACCTCCTGAAATCTTCAAAAGCAAACTGAACTTCTCTGAAAAGCTGAAATACCTCGGTACTATCCTCGACAAAAAGCTAACATGGAACTCTCATCTACAGAGTAGAGCAAAAAGAGCATGCGTGGCTTATGAGCAATGTCGGAGGACAGTGGTCTGTCACACCCCGTGTGGTCACCTGGATCTACACTGTAATAATAAGACAATAATAAGACGTATGGAGCCATTGCATGGGGACCGGAAGTTTTACAAGCAACGGCCATCCAAAGATTATATCAAATACAGCGACTGGCTTGTTTAATCATCACAGGAGCCATGAGAACAAAACCAATCGCGGCAATGGAATTGATCACGGGTCTAACCCCTCTGGATCTGTACATTAAGGAGGTTGAGTTAATGTCCATGATACGATTGCGCACGGCTGGTGTAAACCTCGAAGTAGGAATGGGTCAATTGAGGCTGGGCCTATGGTGGGAAACGCTCACTGCGCAACCTCTGCTGCAGGCAACAAGTGATGCAATTGAACCCAAGTTTGTGTTTAATAAACCCTACAAAATACAAACTAAGCAGAACACAGAGTCAGATGCTACAAATGCAATACGGATTTATACAGACGGCTCAGAGACCAAAGAAGGCTCAGGATGTGAAGTGTACTCCAGGTCACTAAGTCTAAGGGTTAAGTGGGGAATGGGAAGAAATACCAGCGTGGTCCAAACAGAACTGGCTGGTATCTCAATCGCCACAAAAGAAATAACCAAGAAAGGAATTTCTGACAAAAACATAACAATCTGCACTGATAGCAGACAAGCACTATTAGCCTTGAACAGACAGCGTGTTACCTCAGGGCTAGTACTAGAGTGCCACCAAGATTTAGCCAAAGCCTCGGTAGATAATAACATTATCCTGAGGTGGGTTAAAGGGCACGACAAGAGTAAAGGCAATCGCATTTTCGACTCTTCAGCCAAGGAAGCGGCTGGACTAAGAATTTTAGGACCCAGTGGCACCCACGGCCTGATGACTTCGACAATTGCGGAACTAGTCAAATGTTACACCCATGCTCAATCCTTAAAGAGATGGGATGAAATCAAAGGATGTAATCTTGCCAGGATCACCTTAGGCGACCCTGGGAAGCTGGCGCCGAAGATATATCTGGCGATGACCAGGAGAAATATACGCCTTACAGTAGGATTTCTGACTGGCCACTGTCAACTAAGGAAACACTTCCATAATATGGGGCTAGTAGACACACCTCTATGCAGGATGTGTGAACAGGAAGATGAGACTGTCAGGCATGTCCTGTGCGAGTGCCCGGAGTTATCGTCAATAAGAGAGTGTGTGTTCGGCGAGTCTTGGCCTATACCTGCCGATATAAAGGAGATGTCTCCCAGCGACCTGTCCACCTTCCTAGAAAGGACAGGATGGATGATGGCCTAGGAGGACATCTCCTCGGGAGGATGTACAATGGGTCACATGTGGCTTACACTCACCCTCCCTACTATACAGATACAGATACAGACAAGCGAAGATTACCAAAAAATCGTGGAACATGGTGGTATGATATTCAGAAAGATGGATTCATTTAGAAGCGTGTTGCATGATATGTATACTGAATTGAAAAATGAAGTTGCATTATCATACCACGACGATGAACGATTTATTATTCCGAATACAACCCACACTCTTCCTTGGGGTCATAATGCTATTGAATTTTATCAAAACGATCCGAATGATAATATTCGGTGAATAACTGATATTATTCAACGATCACAAACTCAGGAGAGTCCACTGGATCGATTAATCAATTCATTGTCTGCCGAGATCAATAATTGAAATTCCATTCAATGTCTTCAAAACCGGAAAATCCAATATTGATGTTAATGTATGTATCCATAAATAATAATGTATTGCATACTGTATTGTGATATTATTGTGTATTGTGTATGTATATGTATTACTTTGATGAATATAAAAATGATAAAAAAAATTTATTTGTATTATTTCTATTTTCCTAATTAATTACTGCAAAGTATATAGCATAATGCAAATGAGAGAAATATCAGTTTGAAAATAATCATCGTACAGTGCACAATGTCTAAAACAACCGATAAGTTTGGTAGAAAAAGAAAATGGGATGGTGATGTCATTCGACGTCCTCCCGGGAATGGATTTAAATTAACAAAAGATGGTCATTATGATATGCAAAGAAAAATATTGAAAAATAGAAGCGAACCAATTGACAAGAGTGATTGTGTAACTGTATCATATCTTGAAGAGGAAAATAATTGAACAAAGGAGGTCATACTTCTAGTCCTACAAGCTGCAAGCTTGCACGCGAGGCTTCCCCTCCGGGGTCCCGGGAGACCCGCTCACCAACCTCACCCTCCTAGACCCGCCCCCACCCTTCGGGCTCACCGCCCCACCCTCAACTCCCAACTCTCGCGCATGCACGCCCCCACCCCCATTGCGCGTGCGCGCCCCCACCACATTCACATCACTCGCGCATGCATGCCTATACCCCAAGGAGAGCACTCCTCAACATTCAGTACGACGACTCAAGTCATCAAGAACACTTCAGTCCAGTCCAGCCCAGTGAACAACCAGAATTTTGATTGAGTTCACAATGTTATTTTTTTAAATCAACTTACTTTGTATTATTTTACATTTTCAGAATGGCAACCAACACTCAGGAATTAAACAACGCTGTGGCGTCAATCATACCGGTGATACATCAGGAGTAGGCAGCAACTTCGAGCGGTAGGGGGCGATCTCTCAGCCTTGACTTATCCGAGGAGGAGGACAGGGTTGTGAAAAAGGTCTGTCGACAACCTGCAGCTAGGCTTGGTCCTATTGAAAAGTACCGAGTTACTTGCACTAGGACTAATCCTTATGCATGTAGTTGGCCGACCGCTCGTTAGAGCTTATGAACCTCCACGCCGCCCGCAGCAGCAGCAGTGGTGCCGAAGGCGCCTTCTCCGGAGTGCGTCGTATTGACCCCGTTAGCGGTGCCGCTTTCACCGCTGCCAGCAACACCGGCGAATCCTTAAGTGTTGGTGCCACAAGTGCGACAGCCTATCGAAGAAGTGAGTGAACTATTGAACGGTTTCCTACAGAGGTGTAAGGAAGCAGAACTTGCTTCCCGATATAGTGAGGCCGCGTTGGTTAACATAAACCGCCAAAAGGGTGGAATTGCTAGCCAATGAAGCAAAATAGAAAAACAAATAGCCAATCTAAATGAAGATTTGGCCGAACTACATCGGAAGGAAACATCTCTGGAGGAAAGGTGTAAAGCAGAGACCACTTCGATAGAGCGACACAAAAAGTTAGTGACATTTATGGAGACTTTTTCGTAGATCAATTATAAATAAAAGATTAGTTTTAGGTTAGTTAGGAATATTCAATCATGATAGTTTTAAGTTTATATTTGTAATTGTAGGAAAAAAGAAATAAAAAAAGAAGTGAAATAAAAAGTGTACATTGTTTTGGTTTGGTACACATTGAACAATGCGATGGTTGGGGCATTGTTCTTCACTTCGTCTTATTATTATTTTTTCTATTTCAATTCCAAGCTCTTCTAGACAAATATCCCACAACCATTTTTCTGTTCTCTGATCGCTTGTGAATAATCTCTTGAGAAAAAAAACTTGTTTCATAATGAAATCAACAAGTATAATTTCATATAATTCATATTGTATTTTATCCATTCAAATATCTCTTTCATTGAATATAGCTTATGTCATTTTGCAATTCAGAATATTCAGTTGATCACACACCTTCAACATGGAACCTGATTCAACTACCGAGTTATACGGACTCCCGGAGTCTCAGATAGCTTACTAAATGTCCCTCCAAGAAGGTTTCGTTCATTCGACCACAGCACCTCATGACATTGGATTTGAATATATGAATGATGATTATAGAGTGCAGGTGCAGCATGTTACCGGCACCGATGAAGCGGACCTTTCTGATGGCGAGTATCCGGATCCTAACAGCTGGTATGATCTCGATTATGATGACCCACTGCCCTATGGAGACGATGACGATGAGTCCGAGGAAGTCGAGGATAGTCCTCCACCATCCCCAATCCTCATCGAGGATTGGGGATCCTTTCTTCCACCCTTAATCCTTTCCTTCCACGGAGTACACACTTTTTGGTTGGTATACACGGGGCACTGCAAGGTTGGAGAAGTGTCTTTCTACCTCTCCCTCTTTAGTTTTCATAATAATCACTGAGAGTTTCTCATAATAATCACTCAGAGTTTCTCATAATAATCACTCAGAGTTTCATAAAGATCGTCACTCTGGTTGCTTTCGAATTTCAAACACTGAATTGTTCTACATTTACACTTCACCCCCACCATTTTTTCCAATATAAATAAAGCATCAATCTCAATTCTACATCATTCTTCCACAATGTCGAGTGCTGATTCCACCACCGAACCGATGAGTGTACCAGAGTATTCTATGTCGAGTATAGGACCCATCCAGGTACATGAAATAGATTCAACGTTCGATCATTTCAGTACAACCTTCGCACAATTTCTGCAACGCATCTATGATCTTCCTGATGATTTCCCGGAACGTATAGAAGAAGAAGGTATGCAAGAGGAAGTAGATGCAGAGTTAGAGATGAGTGTTGACGACTCAGACGATCTAGATGATTATGCGGACGATATCATTAGTATATCGTCTGATTCAGATGATTATTAGGACGACATCATTAGTATATCATCAGATACAGATGATTCAGACAACGACACAATCATCATTGTTTCTGATGATGAGGAGCGTTAGTCCATACCATTGCATGGATTGATATAAAACAGCCTTTTTCAGGGCTACAGTTGAAGACTGAAACAAAAACAGCTCTTTTCAGAGCTATCGTTATACTTCCAAAGAGAAACAGGCTCATACCATTGTTAACATTCAGTTAACATTATAGTCTCAAACAGAATGCATGTAAAAGTACCATCATCCCACTCTGTAGTACTCATCATTATATGCATATATATTCAATGATTGGCAAATTGACAACTTCAACTTTCACTTAAAGTAGTACTCATCAGATGCACAGATATTCAATGACTAACAAATTTTCAACTTCGACTTTTTTTAGTCAAAGTAGTCATTTGTCACATAATCTGTGAATACTACTACTACTACTGTTTGTGTGAATAATGTAGCCCTGAAATGGGCTGTTGTTTTTTGACCAGTAGGTCCACGGTTATTGTGTCACAGGTTTGACATTATTGCATATTATACATGTCGACACTCGGGTGAAGTTTGTTAGAGGCCTCTCGCAAGCATCGCACCAATTCTGTCCTAATTTCATCATAGAAACGGTGTTGTGGGTGTTGATATGATGATACCACCCTCCATTGTTGTTTCTAATGGGGTAAAAACGGAAACAACACCAACATAGCTTTTTGATGTTGCCATCGATTGTTCTAATGTGCACGTGTGCGTCCATCACGCAATATAAATCCATGGGATCTTCCAACGTGTCGGTGACGTTGAGCAATCGGAGACCGATTCTCAAAGCACCATCACCTCCAGATGAATAAACTACAACCCCTTCATCATCGCCTTCACCATCCACGACCAGCTCATCGACCATGTCATCATCTTCATCGCTCTCGTTAGCCTCGTTTTCATCTTGGTCGTTTTCGTTAGCCTCATTTTCATCTTCGTCGACTCCAAGGTCAATCTCCTCTTCACCGACTCCAACATCTTCTTCAACTATCACTTCCTCTAATGGAATGTAGGCATCCTCATCATCTGACTCGCCTATTCAATTATTTGCATCAACAGCGGATATTCTATTTAATGCAGCAACTATTTTTCGGTATTCATCTTGACGTTTTCTCACAGTTGCAGAGTGAATAAATGAACTTCAGGATTGCAAGTCGACTTATATGATTGTATAGGTAGTGGAAGTGGTACTCCTCCCACTTATCACTTGACTCGTTTTGAGTGGGAGAGAAGGATATAGCATCTCAAAACATAAGTTGGTATGATGAAGTCATGCTTGTGAGAATGAGAAGTTCTCCCACTATAATTTTACATGGTGTTAATTTGTATAAACTGGGAATGTCGGTATAGGAGAGAGCAGTCAGAGTTTCTATAAGTCGTCTCTTGATATTTCTAATCGAATTAGTGAAATGCCGTTTCCAAAAGAGTGGAATCAAAAACCAAAAGTATGCGTCTACCCAATGATGATTGCGGGGGCTATTGTGTGCTACTTTTGCCAAATAAGTAGACCTAAGGAAACAATTAATATGTAATTGATATGGTATGTGCAGTGATCGTGTGTTGCGGATTCTGCTATTGCCTCCATCTGATCCACTGAAGCGAACAAAATCAGAATATCGTCCACAACAGTCACAGTGCCTGAAGTGTTCAGAGCCTATAATATTCAATAATATGGGTATTTGAAGAAATATTTGTGGTACCTGTGCTGCCGTTCCAGCTCCGCTGCAATGTTGTTTGCGTTGTGATATATATTCTATGAATTGTTGGAATCATGTATGCACTACATGTAGAAGTACTTGGGATTTATGTAAGAAGGTTGGTCAACCAACCTTCAAAGAACGTTCCACATCTACAGAGACACATTAACAC
Source organism: Leptinotarsa decemlineata (assembly GCF_025532065.1). Taxonomy (NCBI): domain Eukaryota; kingdom Metazoa; phylum Arthropoda; class Insecta; order Coleoptera; family Chrysomelidae; genus Leptinotarsa; species Leptinotarsa decemlineata. Next base: position 1,338,727 of record NW_027412727.1, on the reverse strand, counting down.
TTTTGATTTTTATTGCCGTTATTGTCCTTTGCTGTTAATAAATATATATTTTTTTGAATTTATTTGTATTATTTTCTCACATTCGAAAATAAATGCATGCAACACAAAGTGTTTTTCTTAAATGACAAAGATCGTCACATGCGTGAATAGTTTAGTGAAAGAGCGCATGCGCCAGTTGATGAAAGAGCGCATGCGCTAGTTTATTTTCTTCCATAATAGGTGAAGTATCAGTAACATCATCAGCTTTCCTATTCACATTCTATTGCTATCTCATATCACTCCTCAGACCTAAATAATCATTATCATGAGCTCTATGCCGCTATTGATTGCTGAAGATGGTTTTCCACTTGTTGAAATCGAACACACTGATTTTGAAAATATTCCAGTATTACATTTATCGAGTCAAGACTCGATGAATGATTTTGATATTAACGACTTCGTTAACTTTGCAGATGTGCCGGAACCAAATGAGCAAATTGTTATTGAAAATCCAATCATTTCGCAATTATCACCACTCAAATACCCTTCATCTACCCTTCCTCTTGGTGTTGATAAGAAATCTAGAACAATCAAGAGGAAGGTCACTTATGCATCTTCATCGATTGTCAGTGACTTCAAATAAAAGAAACATCGAAAAGTGTTGTGCAGATGGCTATTGCTGAACAAGAAAAGAGTGAGCGAGCTATTAATGTTAATAAGGTAACTCTTCAAGCATTAGATGTCAAGATTGCATTATCGAAGGTTGAATTGGCTAAAATGTGTAAAGATGCAGATGAAATCCGTTCAAAAAATGTGTAAGATAATCAATTCAATCAACGTTCGAGAATGCAAGCTCAGGCAGAGCTTGAGGAGTCGACTCAACTTCATTTATCAGTGAGAGATAATTGGCGAAAAGAGTTGGAGAGTGCATTTCAAAGTGACACCTATTAGTTATGGGAATGGTAATGTGTTTTCAATATCGTGAGTTGAAAAATATAAGCGGAAATGGAGTATACAATTAATTTGGTTCGATATACACAGAACGTTGCGATTGGTTGGGGCAACGTTTACCGCTGCAATATTTTTCAATTCACATACATATAATTGAAATGAAAACAATAACGAAAATCAACATTACTTTATTCATAAATACATTAGTAGATACATTTAAACCATATTTGATTCATCAATCAAATGATTTTGTTCGTTAGGAAGGCCTAACCACTTTACATATACTTTATTTTTTCTTCTCTCCAACACCTCGATCAGATATACGTCAGGATTTTTGGTTCATAATAACTCTTCTTCGTGAAAACATCCTCTAATAGGTTGTTCATTCATATCTTCAAGATTATAGGTCATTGAGGTGGTTTTATCAATTTTAACAATCTTCAAGAGCTCCGTGGTGAAGTTCGCAGTGTAAGACTTTTCGAAAATATTTTTGTACTTGCTCATACTTACAATATCATTCAATTGGAATTTGGGTTTACTTTGTTCTCCTCCAATTCCTTTGATACCTTTGAATTTCAATTTTGTTGTTGAGTCAACATTGATGGGTGCCATACCTCTTGTACGATGAACTTTATTGTTATATATACTTGTTATAGTTGGAAGAATATCAAGCCATTTATGGTGACCTCCCATTGGAAATTCCTTGTAGAGCCATGCCTCAATTGTACAAATCACTCATTCTGCTAAAGCCGCCTTCTTTGTGCTAAATGTTGAATAATGATTGATATATACTCGCATGAGAGGTGAGAAGCTTCTATCAAAAAATTCTTTCCTTGATCGCTTTGTATATGTTTGGGGAAAAAATTGGCTTCCTTCAGTACATGTTTCATTGCTTTAGCTATTGCACTACCTGTTTTATTTTTAGCAGCTACAGTCCACAGATATTTTGAGTAACAATCAATCACTACAAGTATATATCGGTATCCTTTATTATTTTTTGCGTAAGGTTGTAGTTCAGCTAGATCTATTTGCCATAGATCTGCAAAACCTTTGATGGTGGTTATTCTTCTGCGAAGATTACGTCTAGCAGGTCTATGTAATTCATTAACAACTTGTCGTTTGACATCACTTATTCCATTAGTCATTCTATTTCAATATGATTAAAGAGAAGGAGTGATAATGTTACTACATTGAATGATGATGTGACAGTGATCATTACCTATGGATATATTAATATATTATACCTGCTTCATGTGATTCTTCAATCATTGAAATTATTTCATTGTCATGTTCAGTATGCCCAGCTGACTTTGAAGCTACCAATAGTCGTATGCGAGCAACTAACTCTTTCGGTGAATTCCAGTACACATAATTCACATGTTTAGAATTATATGTTTTCTCCATTTTCACTCGTTTGAGTACTCCACCAATTTTACTTCTACTTCTTATTGGATATTGTGGTGAGTCTAATGGAGGTTTGATACCTTAACGGAATTTTTTAGAATTTGTCTTTTTGAAACCATTCTTTAGATGATATTGTTTATATGGAGCATTCGTTATTTTCAATATTTTGGAATATACTTGACGAATTTTTTCATTATCAACATCTTGCGGATTTTTCAAAAAGATCGTATAATACAAGTCTGGACTACCTGCGTATTCATATTTTTTCACTTTATTACCATCCCAAAATGACATGTTTCTATCTTTGATATGTACCACTAGACTTCCCATTTTCAGCTTTTGTGTAATAGGATCCATACGTACACCAAATGTTCCATCATTAGCTGGATTTCTAGATTTTACATTATTCAAATGTTTCGCCAAAACATCTTCACGACTTTCATTCATATTAGGTGAGATGTCAGGATCCGAGGAATCGATGTGGGACGATGATGGTGTTTCGAATACAGTTGTTCTCATATCGTCTTGAAGTGTGCTCGTATCACTATTCACAGATGATACACTACCAAAAGATTGTTTTTTCCTATTGGAGTACTTATGGGATAATTTGAAGTAGATTGAACATTTCTATGGTTTGATGATAACACTGATGATTTCGAAGTAGCGTTTGATGATGAAACATTCAATGGTTTCGTAATGGGCTCATACAGTTTTTCGAGTATCGTACGATTTTCAATATTATCATTCTTGATAGAGTTGAATTTCTGCCTGACAGCTTCTGTTGTCTCTACTAGTTGACGTTTCAAATTAATTACATTGTTTCAATTTTCGGAATCATTTTTTGTATTCATATTGCCTTTTTTGAATCATAGCTCAATTTGCCGATGAAGTGACCTCTACAATATTCAGTGATCAAATAAATTTGAATAACAAGATCATGGATATATGAAACTATCGAATCCTTTGCGATATCTAACTTCATCTATTTTTCTGTCCTTATCAACGACTAGAAATCCATAATGGTCCTCCCAGCATTTAACACACATCAATTGGAATTGTTTGAATGTTACATCGGGTGATACATGATGTAAATAAATATGATTTAAATTCGTCTCATCTTTTTTGAACATTATGATGAGATTGGTTATGTCACGCACTAATTGTTTGGGTACCCGTGAATATGTCTGTGCGAGATAAAAACAATCAACATCCTAATGACGTCCCATACAGAAATATGATCTGATAATATCCTGCTTTTCACATATCACATCATCGAAAATGAGAACGGAATTAGGCTTAGCATCGGAGGGTTCCACTATTTCTGCATTATTGCTGAATGTATAAAAACCTAATCCTTTTATAGGTTCCAAAACATTTCGCAAGTACTGATATTTAGGTTGATTGAGTGATTTCGAATAGAGATACACATTTCTTAATCTCAGTCCTTGTGGATGTGTTAATAGTGATATCATTGCATTCGTCTTCCCACAATTTGAAGGTCCTATAATGAGTCCTCGAACATTTAGCGTGCTGTGCGTGATGATCCGAATATACAGTGTCACCGATAAAGTCCGCATCAAATGGGAAATTTTTTTACTATCGTTTTATGTGAAATTTGATTTCGGCAGTAGATTTTGCTTAAGAAATGATGTCAAATGGCGTCTACAAAATAGGTCACGTGATTTCCTTAACCTGTCAAAATGGACATTTAAAAAAAGAAACATCGAAAAATGACATTATTCTTCAAAATATCCAAAAATATCAAAGGATAAAAACATTTTCTTTTGTAATTTTATACCCACACATCAAGTTTCAAACCCATAATGAGTATTTTATATTTTCACTATTTTTCCGAACTCCTGCTTTTTTTACTTATCAAAATTCAAGCACACCTGTACTAAATCATTTATTTTAACTAAACTCGTCACCGAATTTCTTTTTTTGTAATATAATAATATTTCAAGAGCCTCTTTGATGTTAAAAACAAATTTTGAAAAATAAAAGTTGTCAAACTTGATTCAAAGTTCATCTAGTTTCAACGGGGCTTTCCAAACTATACAGTACTTGAGTTTTTTAATGAGCAAATGGCCTCACAATATGAATTAGAACAAAACGGAACATTGGGAAACAATATCTTAGAGTGTCTATTGTTTTTTTAACAAAAATACAGTGGAATTTAATCTTAATTAAAAGGAACTGAAAATAAACATGTACCTATACCTAATAGCAAAAAAAGACTCACGACATTAAATACACTACATTTCTGTATGTCTTCCATCGCGTTCTATGCAGATAATTGTCCTTCTTGATACATCTTTTATTGAGTTGCTGATACTCACAGGGTTTATGTTTAAAATAGAGTTTTTAATAACAGTTTCTAGGTGATTCACGTCACGAAAATGTCTTTGTTTATAAACGATTTGTTTTAAGTAACCCCACAAGAAAAAATCTAGTGGGGTTAAATCTGGCGACCTAAGCGGCCATATTTGCTCCATATTTAGCCCAATAACTTTGCCCCTAAACATTTCTAATAGTTTCTCTTTGACTTGTCTTGAACTATGAAAAGGAGCCCCGTCACATTGATACCACAGACTGTGTCTTATTTCAACCGGCATATTGTCCACTATATCACTGATCTCAGTATTTAGAAATTGCAAATAATCCTGAGAAGTTAAATTGTGTCTAAAAAAGAATGGTCCCATTACCTGATTATTTAAAACACCGCACCACACATTTGTTTTAAATGAATATTGGTCCCGACATTCTATCACAAAATGAGGATTTTCCTGAGCCCACCACCTACAATTCTGGGAACTGACTACGTCGTTCGATGTGAAGGTAGCTTCGTCGGTCCATAGGATTTTGTAAAGAAATTTTCTGTTTAATTCTACTTCTCCTTGGTACCAGAAAGAGAAATCTAGTCGAACATCGAAATCTCTTTCCTTTAAGGTATTTATAAATTTGGGTTTGTAGGGTTTGAATTTATTTTTATGTAAAATTCCTCTTACGCTTTCTCTTTTAACGCCAGTTCTATCTACAATATTGGTAATACTTGATTTTCCCTGTTCGATAACATCCAGGCAGACAGCCAACTGAACCTCATCATTATTGCGTGATGGATTATGACGTTTTTTAAAAGTATTTTCAACTGAACCAGTCAGTTTAAATTTTTTTAAAATCCTACTTACAGTGGATTGCTGTACATGTCTACCAGGATGTCTTGCGTTAAAAATATCAGCCACTTGTCGATGCAATGTGTTTTCACCACAAATTAGCACAATTTCAATTTTTTCTTGTAAAGATAACATATTATTTTAATTTTCATACATTACATTGAACTAGCGGGCATTAATCAATTTAGTGACAGTGACGTTTTCTAAAACACATTATGTAGTTTCATATTTTTTCACAGCCTACCCAGTTTTTTTAAATTAGTGTTGTTAGAGGAGTAGGTAAATGTAAATACTATGATTTTTTTTCTTTTATTGAATGGGCTTCAAGAATCACGAAATGATGTTTTCTTGTGTTCCGTTTTGTTCTAATTCATATTGTGAGGCCATTTGCTCATTAAAAACCTCAAATACTGTATAGTTTTGAAAGCCCCGTTGAAACTAGATGAATTTTGCATCAAGTTTGACAACTTTTATTTTTCAAAATTTGTTTTTAACTTCAAAGAGGCTCTTAAAATATTATTATATTACAAAAAAAGAAATTCGGTGACGAGTTTAGTTAAAATAAATGATTTAGTACAGGTGTGCTTAAATTTTGATAAGTAGAAAAAGCAGGAGTGCGGAAAAATAGTGAAAATATAAATTATGGGTTTGAAACTTGGTGTGTGGGTATAGAATTACAAAAGAAAATAATGTTTTTATCCCTTGATATTTTTGGATATTTTGAAGAATGATGTCATTTTTCGATGTTTCTATTTTAAATGTCAATTTTGACAGGTTAAGTAAATCACGTGACCCATTTTGTAGACGCCATTTGACATCATTTCTTAAGCAAAATCTACTGCCAAAATCAAATTTCACATAAAACGATAGATAAAAAAGTTTCCCATTTGATGCGGACTTTATCGGTGACACTGTATATTCGGATCATCACGCACAGCACGCTAAATGAAAGGAGAAGAAATGTAGAATTTATCGACAGAGAAAAAACAAAGATTGCGGTCAGAAGGGCACTAAGCCACATTTTCATTAACTAAGTTAGCATCATCAGGAGGAGTTAACCAGATAAAGGTTAACATAACAGAAAAATTCATATTGGGGGGGTCGTTTGAGAAAAAAATGTGTTAACGAGAATCTAGGAGGATATAATGCGATAAAATGTTCAGTTTCGTCTTGAAAAACGCAATGAAATTTTTGCAAAATTTCAATGCGTTAAAATAGACAGTTTTGTCATTTGAATCGCATAAAAAAAATGCATTTTTTAAAGTCACATTTCTTCTAAAAACACATATGATTTGCATTGTAATGCGTCACGGAAAATGATGCAGAAATGACATGAAAATCGCTTCGAAAAAATGTCAAAAATTTAGCACGATAAAACGTACATTAATGTTTCGATTATCGTATAGAATATTTCGCAGAATCTTAATGCGTTGAAACAGTCAATTCAGGAACTACAATCGTTTCGAAAAAACGTTATCTTTGCCACACATTTTCCAAACAAATAACGCATGACAGAAAGATCGAAAATCGTGTATGGTATAAACTAGAACCGATTCTGCGGTTCCAATCAATTTTCGTTTGAAAATACCGACTATCAGCGAATAAAATTCACCTCAAAATTACTATGCAAATTTAGTATTCGAAATATCGAATTCATTTCTTTCATAGCATTATTTAGGATGTTTCGCTAATCAACATTTTATGCACATCAACTGCTTTCAAAAAACGCTACATATTTTCAAAAAATAGGAATATCGTCTAACAGAAAGGTGGTAAACTGTTTGTAGTAGAAACAGAACTTGAATTTCTTTGGGCGTGCTATTAAGAGAAAAAGGTTTTTATGATATAGAGCAAGGAATTTATGTGAAGTTTATTACGTTGAAAATACTTTTGTGGCAATACCTGATAGTGACCAAAACAATGCATAATACACGTATACAGAGTGGCTTAGTGCTTCAAAATACGTCTCAAACAAATAACGCACGACAGAAAGATCAACAATCGTTTATGATATGAACTAGAACCGATTTTTCTGATTGAATGAAATATAATTTACTTTTATATTTAAACCATCGAATGATAAACATATTTTTTGTAATGAAATCGTATTGCATCATTCGACGACTTGGAAAATTGAAATATCGAGTAGTACGTCTTTTTATAGGTTTCGTCTGGAAATTGATTGGAAATCAGATCGTTATTTAGGATGTTTCGCTAATCAAAATTTTATGCACATCAACTGCTTCCAAAAAATGCTACATATTTTCAAAAAATAGGAATATCGTCTAACAGAAAGGTAGTAAACTGTTTGTAGTAGAAACAGAACTTGAATTTCTTTCGACGTGCTATTAAGAGAAAAAAGTTTTTATGATGTAGAGCAAGAAATTTACGTCAAATTCGTTACGTTGAAAATACTTTTGTGACAATACCTGATATTGACTAAAACAAGGCATAATACGCGTATAGAGAGTGAATTGGTGTTTCAAAATACGATGATATAATAAATGTGATATTATTATTGATATTATAAGTTAGAAACAATTCTGTTGAAAAATTTGAAAATGAAAACTCACCTTGTATCGCAATGTTCATTCATTATTATAAACGCTCATATAAGGTTGATGAAAAACAACTCATATACATAAAATATATTGGAAATAAAGAAATATGTTTGTATGTCAATTAATATTGAATAGGAGTGCCTAACGTGTGATCCAACATGTCAAAAGGACACTTGTCTTTGGTAACCAAGTTACTATCATCAGGAGAAGTCAACTAGATGTAGATAAAAATAGCAGAAACATTCATGTAGGATGTCGTTAAAGAAAAAAATAAATAATGATCTCTTGACATTTGTAATTTATTTTGCAATCGAAATAGGGAAAATGAAATTTTTCGAACCATTCTAATTTAAATCGATAGAAGAAGACTTCATGATATAGAGCGAGAAATATAGGTCAAATTCATCATCAAACGGCTTGGAAGAATTAAATATTGAGTTGTAGATATTTTGATAGTATCTTGATAGGTTATCATTTAATTTTTGCTCAAAACTGGTATTTGAAAGTGGAAGAAAATGAAATAAAAAACAAACACAGTGAATTTAAAATATTTTATTAATTTTTATCTTCACTCTGGGTGTAGGTAGTTGTTGGAGGTTGACTCAAGTTCGGGGAGGCAACAGGAGGTGGCGGCTCAGCTGTTTCTTGTTTCCCGTCAGAGGTGGGCTTGGGTTTGGGGAAAGAGGTAGACTCCGGTGGAACGTATTCTTCTTGCCCCGTACAAGTGCAGAATCCCCACCACTTCGGGGCAAAAACTGCATCGGGGCTCTATCGTTTTGACGTGCGATTCTTCAATGCATGTACAGGATGTTTCATTGTTTAAAAAAAAACATGACAGTTTAACGGGGCTCTATCGCTTTCACGTGTGATTTTCAAAAGTGTACGAGGTGTCTCAAAATACATCATAAGAAACATGATGGTTCAACGGGGTTCTATCGTTTTGATGTGCGATTCTTCAATAAGTACAGGATGTCTCATTCAAGAAAAAGCATGACAGTTTAAGGGGGTCTATCGTTTTAGCATGCGATTCTTCAATGTGTTCAGGATGCCCCCAAATTGTGTCATTTGAAGAACAGGATAGTTCGACAGGGCTCTTTTGTTTTACCGTGTGATTCTTCAGTGTGTACAGGGTGTCTCAAATACGTCATTTAAGAAAACATGACAGTTCAACAGGATGTCTCAAAATACGTCATTCAATAAAAAACTTCGTTTCTGGCTCAAAATCCAATGCTTTTTCTTATGGAGCTTGAGTTTAGTCATTTTCAGACCTCGTAGCAAACGGACGTGCGATTTCAATCAGGAATGTATACCAGGTGCGTGCTATCCAAATGAGAAACGTATACAAGATGCCTCAAAATACATCGTTCACGAAAAACATTAGGGACGTCATTGGACTAAGGAAACTAACTTTGTTATTTTTTAGAGATACAGAGATGTGTGTGTGTGAGGGTACTGTCATCTCACAATTTCACTGGAGAACATGAAAATATATTCAACGAATTTAGAGAAGTCAACGTTATTTCAGTAATGAATGATTCAATATGAAGTGTATTTTATTCGATAATATAATGAACATCAATATTTTCCCAAGAATATAACGCGCCCATTTTGAACAGTTCAATAACCCATATATTTTCATATGTGCCAAATTATCACATTAATCACTCAAAAAATACATAAAAATATAACTCGATGAGGAGTACATTTTTCTAGTAATTAAAAAACAAAAATAATACTTGACGGAAAAGCGATAAGCCGTTAATGATAGTCGGTTGACCGTAGGGAAATTGTGATGTCATTCGACGTCAGCGAGTGATAGAGAGAAACAAACATAGCGGCTTCGTTAATAATTGTTGAATTGTGAGAGATGCTCAATTTACTGAGAAAGAAAACAAAACCAAGATTATGATGTGCCAAAATAGCGTCTTCAATAATAATTCATTGGAATTGTCATACAGCGCGTATTGAGACGAAGGAATTTTGAAATCATTTCAGCAATATGATGCCACACAAAGTTTGGCAAATTTCTCGCGTTAACGTTATGTGAAATTTGTTTTCGTTCTGATCGATTTTCATTGATTTTCAATTTTCTTTTTTATTCTAATGAATTTTTCAACATTATATAATTAAATTTACGTCATGTGAATTATTTGAAATGAAACATGATCCATTTTCTGATTGCATAATGATATAATTTTTTGTGTTGTTACATAAGTATTCATTGATTACATTATGTACAATATTATTGCGAAATAGTAATGTATTCATGAATACATGTATTTTTAATCAGGAGTTCTTTGAGCTGGTGCAAAAGTCCAGGGCTGGAACACTAAATAAATTCCAATTGAATTGTCCAGCTTCAACTATTTTTCGAGTGAACTAAGTCATTGTATTTATAGTAGGAGTATTTAAAAAAAATATATGAACTGAAGGCTTTTTCAGTATGAAGCAACATTTTGGCAGATGCTTACAGAAAAGACCATTTATATATTTTTTTTGTTCCATTTATCCCGAATCGTGAAAGCATTTTCAGTGATTACACATCTTGGTCTTTGAATCAAACTCAGAGTATCTGACTTCAGTGTACCATCCACGGAAATATTATATTTCTCTTGAAAACTATACATAGTCGATTCAAAATCTACGAGAGAATTATTGTTATGGATGTGCCCATATCGAAATATATACTACATTGTTTCTTCTTTGGTCATATTTTCACAAGTAGTGAGGTAAGAAAAAATATGAGTACCCACCACAACATTTGCAGGCAAGGCGTGGCTCGGCTGGTCTCCATCGAACCACTTTTCCATCAAAAAAAAAAAATACACCCTCTATACACACCACAGGGGTTACCTACGAAATTAAGGTCCTTTTGGCACTTCTTCTACAACCCATTCTGGTCATTGACAATCAAAACCAACAGGGTTGCTCAAGAAGTTACGTTATTCCATTGTTTTCTCTCCCTTTCTCAACCCTCAGAGTATATTAAGGACCTTTTGACATTTTTCTTCGACGAAGACGTCAACGACAACACCCTTCTGGTCATTGCTGATATCCTGTACAAGAACTAACGAGGGTGTACAAGAACTTACGTCATTCCATTGTTCTCAGTGGTAACTTTAAGCCTTTTTGTCATCGAAAACGTCGACGATAACACCCTTCTGGTCATTGCTGATATCCTCTACAAGAACTATCAAGGGTGTACAAGAACTTACGTCATTCCATTGTTCTCAATGATAACTTCAAGACTTTTTGACAACTGTTCACGTACCTATGTCACCTTCACACCTAATGGTTGAGAGAACTCGATGGACTTCAGAGAACTGGATGGACTGTATCCAGTATGGTGTCTAGATAACTAACAGCGTGAGAATCAGCCTAAAACATCTATTGCCAATCAGCCAGCTGAATTCTTCAAAATGTTGCTTCAGGTGAAAAACTGAGAACTTTGGATGATATCTGTCATTGTTCTTTGTCGAACATAACAAGGTGAAAACTTCAGCTCTCATAAGTGTCAACATTCTGATGATGAACGGGCATTAACCGGGACCTGGGTGATTGAGGAGATTGAAAAAGTCGTAGAGTTGGGATAGTGTAGTCTCGAAACCATGGAGATTTAGTCCTATGATACAGTACAGTTTGGTGTAAATGTTTTTTGACTCCTAGTCATTATTCTTTCAATATTATCCCGTTTGCAGATCATTATTAACTGAGTTGCGGTTGAGGTCGTAATTTTTTTTTTCTGTAATCCCATGCTGGCGTCATTACCATCTTGCCCACACATGTTTTGAAATGTTTGAAATATGCTTTTTTCCGTTAACCAGCTATCGCACCCTACGAACGACACCCCTCAGAGGTTGTGCGAGCTAAGGATTAACGAGGACTTACCTTTTAACGTGTGATTCCAGACACGGGTTGGACGATAACAAGTGAAAATCGAGCGTTCAGCCTGCGGCTTGAATCAACGACTCACACATCGGCCGATTGACTGAGTGAACAAAGCACTCACGTCGAACCGCCCGGCTACCTAATACTGACATACTCAGAAGGATCATATATATGAAAATGAAGAATGACTTGTAAATTCAGTATTTTTTCACAGTGTTGTGGTGGATACTCATATTTTTTCCTACCTCACTACTTGTGAAAATATGACCAAAGAAGAAACAATGTAGTATATATTTCGATATGGGCACATCCATAACAATAATTCTCTCGTAGATTTTGAATCGACTATGTATAGTTTTCAAGAGAAATATAATATTTCCGTGGATGGTACACTGAAGTCAGATACTCTGAGTTTGATTCAAAGACCAGGATGTGTAATCACTGAAAATGCTTTCACGATTCGGGATAAATGGAACAAAAAAAATATATAAATGGTCTTTTCTGTAAGCATCTGCCAAAATGTTGCTTCATACTGAAAAAGCCTTCAGTTCATATATTTTTTTTAAATACTCCTACTATAAATACAATGACTTAGTTCACTCGAAAAATAGTTGAAGCTGGACAATTCAATTGGAATTTATTTAGTGTTCCAGCCCTGGACTTTTGCACCAGCTCAAAGAACTCCTGATTAAAAATACATGTATTCATGAATACATTACTATTTCGCAATAATATTGTACATAATGTAATCAATGAATACTTATGTAACAACACAAAAATTATATCATTATGCAATCAGAAAATGGATCATGTTTCATTTCAAATAATTCACATGACGTAAATTTAATTATATAATGTTGAAAAATTCATTAGAATAAAAAAGAAAATTGAAAATCAATGAAAATCGATCAGAACGAAAACAAATTTTCACATAACGTTAACGCGAGAAATTTGCCAAACTTTGTGTGGCATCATATTGCTGAAATGATTTCAAAATTCCTTCGTCTCAATACGCGCTGTATGACAATTCCAATGAATTATTATTGAAGACGCTATTTTGGCACATCATAATCTTGGTTTTGTTTTCTTTCTCAGTAAATTGAGCATCTCTCACAATTCAACAATTATTAACGAAGCCGCTATGTTTGTTTCTCTCTATCACTCGCTGACGTCGAATGACATCACAATTTCCCTACGGTCAACCGACTATCATTAACGGCTTATCGCTTTTCCGTCAAGTATTATTTTTGTTTTTTAATTACTAGAAAAATGTACTCCTCATCGAGTTATATTTTTATGTATTTTTTGAGTGATTAATGTGATAATTTGGCACATATGGAAATATATGGGTTATTGAACTGTTCAAAATGGGCGCGTTATATTCTTGGGAAAATATTGATGTTCATTATATTATCGAATAAAATACACTTCATATTGAATCATTCATTACTGAAATAACGTTGACTTCTCTAAATTCGTTGAATATATTTTCATGTTCTCCAGTGAAATTGTGAGATGACAGTACCCCCACACACACACACATCTCTGTATCTCTAAAAAATAACAAAGTTAGTTTCCTCAGTCCAATGACGTCCCTAATGTTTTTCGTGAACGATGTATTTTGAGGCATCTTGTATACGTTTCTCATTTGGATAGCACGCACCTGGTATACATTCCTGATTGAAATCGCACGTCCGTTTGCTACGAAGGTCTGAAAATGACTAAACTTAAGCTCCATAAGAAAAAGCATTGGATTTTGAGCCAGAAACGAAGTTTTTTATTGAATGACGTATTTTGAGACATCCTGTTGAACTGTCATGTTTTCTTAAATGACGTATTTGAGACACCCTGTACACACTGAAGAATCACACGGCAAAACAAAAGAGCCCCGTTGAACTATCCTGTTCTTCAAATGACACAATTTGGGGGCATCCTGTACACATTGAAGAATCGCATGCTAAAACGATAGACCCCCTTAAACTGTCATGTTTTTTCTTGAATGAGACATCCTGTACACATTGAAGAATCGCATGCTGAAACGATAGAGCCCTGTTGAACGGTCATGTTTTTTCTTGAATGAGACATCCTATACACATTGAAGAATCGCATGCTGAAACGATAGAGCCCCGTTAAACTGTCATGTTTTTTCTTGAATGAGACATCCTGTACTTATTGAAGAATCGCACATCAAAACGATAGAACCCCGTTGAACCATCATGTTTCTTATGATGTATTTTGAGACACCTCGTACACTTTTGAAAATCACACGGGAAAGCGATAGAGCCCCGTTGAACTGTCATGTTTTTTTTTTTTTGAACAATGAAACATCCTGTACATGCATTGAAGAATCGCACGTCAAAACGATAGAGCCCCGATGCAGTTTTTGCCCCGAAGTGGTGGGGATTCTGCACTTGTACGGGGCAAGAAGAATACGTTCCACCGGAGTCTACCTCTTTCCCCAAACCCAAGCCCACCTCTGACGGGAAACAAGAAACAGCTGAGCCGCCACCTCCTGTTGCCTCCCCGAACTTGAGTCAACCTCCAACAACTACCTACACCCAGAGTGAAGATAAAAATTAATAAAATATTTTAAATTCACTGTGTTTGTTTTTTATTTCATTTTCTTCTACTTTCAAATACCAGTTTTGAGCAAAAATTAGATGATAACCTATCAAGATACTATCAAAATATCTACAACTCAATATTTAATTATTCCAAGCCGTTTGATGATGAATTTGACCTATATTTCTCGCTCTATATCATGAAGTCTTCTTCTATCGATTTAAATTAGAATGGTTCGAAAAATTTCATTTTTACCTATTTCGATTGCAAAATAAATTACAAATGTCAAGAGATCATTATTTATTTTTTTCTTTAACGACATCCTACATGAATGTTTCTGCTATTTTTATCTACATCTAGTTGACTTCTCCCGATGATAGTAACTTGGTTAACAAAGACAAGTGTCCTTTTGACATGTTGGATCACACGTTAGGCACTCCTATTCAATATTAATTGACATACAAACATATTTCTTTATTTCCAATATATTTTATGTATAAGAGTTGTTTTTCATCAACCTTATACGAGCGTTTATAATAATGAATGAACATTGCGATACAAGGTAAGTTTTCATTTTCAAATTTTTCAACAGAATTGTTTCTAATTTATAATATCAATAATAATATCACATTTATTATATCATCGTATTTTGAAACACCAAGTCACTCTCTATACGCGTATTATGCCTTGTTTTAGTCAATATCAGGTATTGTCACAAAAGTATTTTCAACGTAACGAATTTGACGGAAATTTCTTGCTCTATATCATAAAAACTTTTTTCTCTTAATAGCACGTCGAAAGAAATTCAAGTTCTGTTTCTACTACAAACAGTTTACTACCTTTCTGTTAGACGATATTCCTATTTTTTGAAAATATGTAGCATTTTTTGGAAGCAGTTGATGTGCATGAAATTTTGATTAGCGAAACATCCTAAATAACGATCTGATTTCCAATCAATTTCCAGACGAAACCTATAAAAAGACGTACTACTCGATATTTCAATTTTCCAAGTCGTCGAATGATGAAATACGATTTCACTACAAAAAATATGTTTATCATTCGATGGTTTAAATATAAAAGTAAATTATATTTCATTCAATCAGAAAAATCGGTTCTAGTTCATATCATAAACGATTGATAAACAAACTTTTGGTACTCAAATGGGAGCTAAGATCAGCCTCATTTCAGCAGCAGATGCTGCTAGAGTTGTTCTTACAGGTACTTGGTTCGGTAGGTAGCCAAGCGGTTCGGCGCGGGTGCTATGTTCACTCACTCGAATTGACTGCCGTGGTGGTCGGTGGTTCAAGCCCTAGTCTGAACGATCGATCTTCACTTGCTATCGTTCAACCCGTGTTAGGAATCACACGTTGAAAGGTAAGACCTCGTTAATCCTTAGCTCGCACAAGTTTCGACTTCTGAGGGTTGTCGTTCGTAGGGGTGCGACAGCTGGTTAACGGAAAAACAGAAACAGAAAACAGAAAACTTCCCTTTAATCTTTTCTTTATAAAAACATTTGTCGATGACATTTTTATATCCCTTCCTAAGATGGTATATCTGAGATTGTGGACATCTTCAACAGTTATGACCCTTATATACAGTTCACCATCGAAACTGATAACAACAAACAATGGGTTCCTTTCCTTGATACAAAGGTTATCAGAACACCAGATAATCCTCTACTCATAGATGGGTATCGCATGCCTATCAGATCTGGTAGGTTCTTGAATTATTGGTCATACCATAAGCAGTCAACGAAAATCAATTTGGACAAACAAATTAAGAATCGCATTCTGCAGATTTTCGATCCTTCTTTTCATAATGAAAATTTAAATATATTTTTCCAATTATTCATTAAAAACTCCTACCCGGATCCACTACTTAGGAAGATCTTATTTAGTACGTCTACCATTGACGTTCGAATTAACGATAATAACCAGTTGGATATAAATCTTTTAGAGTCTGACAATGTCACAATTGGGGCTGATCCACCTCCAGTTCCTATACTTTTCTCTTCTTCACCATACATAAGTGATATGACAACCAAGTTATGCAGAATATTCAAAGATTTAAATGTAAAAATAGCTTTTAGAACCATTTTCACCATTAATAAATTATTTCCTTCTTACTAAACTTGAAGATAAAACTCCTATTAACCTTCAATCCCAATTGATCTATTCCATTCCATGTTTAAATTGTGGTAGTGAATATATTGGTCAAATGTCAAGATTACTCAAAGTCAGAATCAGCTCACATGAAAGTAATAGTAGATTACATCCTGAGAGATGTGCTCTCAGTAATCATGTTTCCAAAGAAGGTCATAAAATGGACTATAATTCAACAAAAATTTTATCAACTGAAAGAAATACATCTGAAATATTGTTTTTGGAAACGTCATTTATATTACAATCCAATAATTGCCTTAATAAAAGATCAGACATTGATCACCTCAGTGAAATCTATGCTTTTTTATTAGACATTGATAAAAATCTACATAATTTCCAAACCAACAATGATTCTGGTTTTTCATTAATATAATATCATAACATTTTGACATTGTCTCTTAACAAACTTCCAACCTCCCTATGGCAGGGTTTTACTTTCATTCAATGATTTCTTCATTTGTTTTCCAGACTAATGAGAATTTCGTCATTTAATTAACATACAAACTATTCTAGGCTTTCCAAAAGACAAGTATAATGTCAATATCATACAGGGTCTTTCACAAAGAGCGTTCGTAAGGAATATATGGAGAACGATTTAAAATAAAAAATTGAAATTTTGTGGTAGTGGGTTTCACAAAATGGTCTTCTCAACTAAAATATTTTCAACTTCCGGTCTCTTTCCGGTATACCGGTAGTTGAGGGAAACTTCCTTATTTCAAATAGAACACACTGTATTTTACAACATTTTTGAATTTCCCAGCACATTTTAGGCCCACTTCGTAAAACAATGCCTATACCCGAATTTGTTAGTTTTTGACAGTTACAGCACTACTCCGAAATCATAACTCATAGAAACAGTTGAAAATGTGAAATTTCACAGAATCACACCTTAAGCATAAAGTAATGAACAGGTCCATCGAATTTTCGAAAATAATTTACAGGGTGGTCGAAATTTCCATCTAAAACATGATTTTTTCAAATGGAAACCATACACTATTCTATTATTTTTGGATACTACGAAAAAAAAAAGATATTAAATTCATGAAGAATGTCCTATTCCTAAAATACATCCCTGGCAAGATATATCCAATTTTGGGGAATATTTGAAATATAATTCGAAGAATACCAAACCAAGAAAGCTTTGAAAATATATGAACTAATATTAATTCTTTCGTTGGTAAAAGGCAACTCAACATGATAATGGATGGACTGAAATAAAATAGTATCATATAGATGAATTATATCTTTGTTTATTGATATCGAATACAGTAATTATATTTTGTTTATATTTTTCAAGGTTAGATTTTACTTTAATTTTAGAATTTAACGTAATTTCTTTAAATTCATATAATATTGTGGTTCATTTTTTTCCCGCCAAACGGTCATCATAATTTCATAAAATTTTGACATTTTCTCTTAACAAACTTCCAACCTCCCTATGGCAGGGTTTTACTTTCATTCAATGATTTCTTCATTTGTTTTCCAGACTAATGAGAATTTCGTCATTTAATTAACATATTTGATTTTTTGGGTTCTCTCATTGAGTTACTTACAGAACAGCAGATGTCTCTGATCACACTTGCACCAGAATACTTCCCTTTGTGTTCCATAGTTTTATCATTCACAAACAAATACACCTTTATAACAGAATTATATGACAGCTGACATGGTCAATTGTTTTATGCCTCTCTGTTTGTTCTTAAACCACATGGCTTCTACCGGTAATTCCATAATTTGAAAACAAATAACGATCTCTAGTAAATTTTAATTCAATATTCTTCTTTGTATCCAGTGAGTTGTCTACCTCTTTTAACTTAATGACTTGTTTATTGTATTGACATGTTTCAATTGTTTGAATGTAACATTATTTTCGACACGGCCAACTTCACTAACAGTAAGTTGTGACCTTCCATATCAATAATTTTTATATTGTATCACCACCATAAAAACATTTTGGAGCTTTCCCTGAAGATGATAATGAATTTTATCGAAATATTGGAATAACTTGTTTTATAAGAGTACACTTCCGTTCTGCTGATCACCCAAAGATAATTCCCAAGTTTTCTTCCCAACTAGTCAGCAAAGACTGGCCTTCATATATATATATATATATATATATATATATATATATATATATATATATATATATATATATATGTAAAGATGGGCAACACTTGTTTGCCGAAATCAGGAAACAACACATATGCACGGAGTCAACAACAGAATTCTAGGTCTTCTAACTGAAACCACAAATGTGCGATTGGCTTCTGTTGTTGACTCCGTGCATATGTGTTGTTTCCTGATTTCGGCAAACAAGTGTTGCACATCTTTACACTTGGCTGCACCGCGCTGATGAGGCCAATAGCAAGAAACACGTGTCAGCGGTTTGTCCCCCTTTTTTTTGAGTGTTGTGTCCACGAATTATTTCATTCTTGATTTGTATCATACACACTCGATAAAATCTCTACCTGTATTTATATCCTGGACCCGGAAGTCACGCAGGTAGCTATAGCTGCCTACGTGGTCATGTTAGATGTAGCCTGGGAATTCTAGGTCTTCTAACTGGAACCACAAATGTGCGGTTGGCTTCTGTTGTTGGCTCCGTGCACATCATGCGTGATGTGAATAACGGTCTGACGAATAACAATATTTTATAAAAAATAATCTCAAGCATTTAGAATTGTATATCAAGTTTCATCTTCTCCAATGTACCAATATTTTTTCTCCAACATCAATGTAACCATCCTCACATAAGATTTTCCCTGAGGATGGAAATAAAATTTTCCGAAAGCTTGGACTAACTTAAAAGAGTACTCATTTACTTGCTGCAATACCCCACTATCCAATAGTTTTTATTTTTATATATATATATATATATATATATATATATATATATATATATATATATATATATATATATATATATATATATATATATATATATATATATTCATATAGCAAGTAAATGAGTACTCTTTTAAGTTAGTCCAAGCTTTCGGAAAATTATTTCCATCATCAGGGAAACTACAATAATATACGTTTTAAGGTAAGATCAAAAATATTAAATGATCATGACTTACATCTTATGTGAGGATGGTTACATTGATGTTGAAGAAAAAATATTGGTACATTGGAGAAGATGAAACTTGATATACAATTCTAAATGCTTGAGATTATTTTTTATAAAATATTGTTTTTCGTCAGACACTTATTCACATCATGCGTGCAGGATTCAAATGAACGAGTCTGAGAATGGAACGTTAAAAATGCCAGAGTGACATCTGCCAATTGATAAAACTTATATATTCTCACTGGGAGTACCAAGTGTACTCTAGTGTATAATGTAAAATTTATGTTTGAATAAAATTATTATGAAAGATTAAATTTAAGATATATTATACAATGGAATTGTTCAAATTGATATTGTTTTTGTAAAAGCTCTTATCTAGAGTCAATAAGTAGAAATAAATTTCACTCAAGTGATTAATGTCTGTTTTTTTATTCATACAATTGTTTTTTTCAGAAATGTAAGACATTTCTAGAAAGGACCTCTTAACTGAGATTGATTCAGTGGTTAATACTTTCATTGAGTTATAATTCATATGGTGGTCAAACTTATTCCCATGGTCTGCTAAAGAGCACTTTCTGGATGTAATCTACAGTCACTTTTGTGCGAAGTAATTCTAGGACCTAATGATCGTGAAGTTTGGCCAACATATATCTTATCACATGATTGACACGGAATACTATAAACAACATTCACTTGGTTTATTAAAGGGACCTTGTCTTTGACTTTGCTATGGATTGATTTAATGGTAAGTACCGTTTTATTGGCTATTTTAATGTTAGGTAAATTTTGAAAAATCCTAGATAGTTTGGGAGTGATCTCCTTGATAAAAGGTAAGGATTTAAAAATGAATTGGGCCGGAGCATCATCAGTTATATTGTCATTGACAGGGAGGGTTAAATTATAGTTTTCCAGAGATGTTGGTGTACTGAACAAAATATTATTTATCAAACGAATTGGATAAGAATTTTCTATGAAAAGATTTGCAAGAATTTTAAGATTTTTATTATGGAAGCCTATATCTGAGATTTTTAGCACTCTATTTTTCAGTTGCTTGACCAAGTTCACTTTCATCGAATGTTTATGATACGATAGGTAGTTCATGTATCTACCTGAGCTGCAAGGTTTTCTGTTCCAGTCAATTAAGACTTCGTTATCTGTTGTTCTGATGAACTTTGTATCAAGGAATGGTACTGACTGCAAGTTATCTTCTGTTTCTATCGTAAACTGAATGTATGGGTCGTAACTGTTGAGAGTGTCAAGAATATCATTGATGCCATCATGAGGCAATGAAACTATGATATCATCTACATATTTTTTGAAAAAATGAGGTTTAAAGGATAATACTGAATAGTTTCCCTAATGATGGAAATAAAATTTTTCGAAAGCTTGGACTAACTTAAAAGAGTACTCATTTACTTGCTGCAATACCCCACTATCCAATAGTTTTTATTCTTAACTAGTCAGCAAAGATTACCCTTCCCCTATATATATATATATATATATATTATATATAATATATATATATATATATATATATATATATATATATATATATATATATACACAGGGTCCTGCAACAGTGGCGCGGTGTTCCATATCTCTATATAGGAAGCAGATAGGAATCTAATTTTCTATATTACCTTATTGCTCGAGCTCGACAAAATAAAAATATTGGCGGTCACACAGGGTGTTCGATTTTTTCTGGGCGGATCCCAACTGTGTCTTTTTAAATGGCAACCTATATTTTTTATCGCTTTTTTCGGTTTTTTTCATAGAAAATAAAATAAACTTTATGTATATCTGCACTTCGAAAATATTGATGGTTTTCGAGATATCTAGCATGACAGGTTTTTTTTCCAATATTCGTCACTCAGAATATTTGAAATTATAAAGTGGTGCCAAGTCCAGTTGAAATTTTTTTTTGGTCGAATATTCTACATTGGTAACTCTCTCGAACGATATATCTGAAATCGACCTGTGATATACAGGGTATGAAAAACCGCTTGCCAAATATTGTAAATGAAAATTTGCAAAATCTTCCTTATATTAAATGGAACACCCTGTATATTATTGATCCATAAGAAGTGCCAACGAAACCTCTACAAATTTCATTAGGTATTCCCTATGGCTAAGTTCAATAGTTTTTCTTAAATGAGCATTTCTTTCGAAAAATGGTCATTTTTTTCAAAGCGAAATCCATTTGACGACTGATAAAAATATACGAAAGATATCTTGTTTCAATTTTGTACATTAGAAGGTGTCCAAACAAATATTTTTTAACGAAATAAATGTATGTACCTATCACTTTTTGCTAAATGGAAAATTATTTTTTCATTGGATGCAGAATTTCACTCATAAATCGTGCAATATCAAACCAAACAAGTTAAAAGAAAGAAACATTATAAATAACTATTTTTTTCATGTTATTATATTCATTCAGAGCTTGAGTTCTAGATATTCAAATTTGTCAACTGGCAAATTACAAAACTACAAAAGGGAGAGTTTAATTAAGGTTGATAATGAAACTTTTATAAAATATGTTCAACATGTCTTCCATTTTCTTGAATGCAGAGCTGAAGTCTATGTTTGAAAGACTGTTCTACCCTGCGCAAGACAGCTGGTGTAATGCTGCGAAAAGCATTCGTTATTCTAAGTCGCATATTTTCGGGAGAAGTTGGTGGCTCAACGTAAACCATATTTTTTATGTATCCCCATAAGAAAAAATCTAGTTTCGTCAAATCTGGTGATCTAGCGGGCCACCGTACAGGCCCATTCCGTCCTATCCATTTATTGGGAAATACTTCATTTAGATGATCTCTCACTTCTGCCGAATAGTGAGCAGGTGCACCATCATGTTGTAACCACATTCTATTGCGGAGGTCAAAAGGAATATCATCTAACAAACCTGGTAAATCATTTCGTAAGAAATTGAGATATATTGCACCATTCATATGTCCCTCAAAAAAGTATGGACCAATTACATATTCTCCAATGATGCCTCCCCAGACATTTATCGACCACCTATGTTGATAATCCACCTGTCTCAATAAGTGAGGATTTTCTGTCGCATAATAATGGTAATTATGTCGATTTACAAATCCATTTTTATGGAATGTCGATTCATCCGACCATAAAATATTATTGAAAAAATATTCGTTTCGACGAATTTTGTTCATGGCCCAATTGCAAAATCTCACTCTTTTCTCGAAATCAGCATACAGTAGTTCTTGATGTAACTGAACGTGGTATGGATGCAAGCGATGTTTCTTCAATACTCGTTGCACTGATCTCTCACTTATATCCACTATTTCCCCAATTTGTCGTTGACTCCTACTAGGATCTTCTTCAACAGCAAGAAGAACTTGCAATTCATTATCTTCATTAGTAGCTGGCTTGATGCGCTCATGTTTGGAATAATTAATAGATCCAGTTTCAACGAATCGTCCCAAGACCTTTCGGAAAGATCTTTCATCTGGATGCCTTCTATCTGGATACCGTTGAGAATAAATTCTACTTGCCAATAAACAATTCCTGTCTGATTCACCTAATATGAAAATCATATCAATCAAATCACTTTTTGATAACAACATTCTGATGAAATTATACCGACAGTTCAACTTCACGATTGACTAAAAATTTCAATATTCATTTGCAGCCAAATATTTTGTTCTGTCATTTGCCAGACTACTTGATTTCCAATAAATATTTCATTCGCTGAAAGGTTGTTTTAGACCGAAAGAATATGGCACAAATTCCGAGATTTTTGAAATTATTGTAACTATTCAAGAACGTCCATTTTGTGGTGTAATTCGCAACTTGTTTATCCAGCAACAGGTAATTTTAGGAATGGGCGATATTTTAAGGAAAGGGTATTTTTTGTATATTCTTATCAGTCGTCAAATGGATTTCGCTTTGAAAAAATGACCATTTTTCGAAAGAAATGCTCATTTAAGAAAAACTATTGAACTTAGCCATAGAGAATACTTAATAAAATTTGTAGAGGTTTCGTTGGCGCTTCTTATGGATCAATAATATACAGGGTGTTCCATTTAATATAAGGAAGATTTTGCAAATTTTCATTTACAATATTTGGCAAGCGGTTTTTCATACCCTGTATATCACAGGTCGATTTCAGATATATCGTTTGAGAGAGTTACCAATGTAGAATATTCGACCAAAAAAAAATTTCAACTGGACTTGGCACCACTTTATAATTTCAAATATTCTGAGTGACGAATATTGGAAAAAAAAACCTGTCATGCTAGATATCTCGAAAACCATCAATATTTTCGAAGTGCAGATATACATAAAGTTTATTTTATTTTCAATGAAGAAACCGAAAAAGCGATAAACCATCATCAGTGACAACAATCAAACAGAAAAACAATTTATATTATCGTGAATTTTTGGGAAAAATTGAACCAATACGGAAAATCAAAGCTACAAGGCAATCTACACTTAATGTTCGCATTGACGACCATTTTGTTGAATGCACATAAGGTGTCGATCAAGACAATTTCTGTGGCAATTTTCCAACATAATAGGTGCAATACTGATATATGCATCATTTATTTTTTGTTCGAGATGGTCGATATCTGTAATCGCTTTTGAAAAAACTTTATCCTTTATGTATCCCCCAGACAAACAAATCTAAAGGAGTAAGATCTGGGGATCGAGATTGACAGTTAATTGGTCCATTGTTTTCAATTCATTTTCTTGAAGATATTGCATCTAAATTGTCCCTTACTATCGCTGTCCTGTTGAAAATATTGTATTCAGTGGCAATTCATCTGAGTAGCCTTCGAACTCATTGAATAGAAATTGAAAATACATTTCACTATTCAAATGATCATCGTAAAAGGAAGGACCAAGGATGTTTGTTCCCACAATTCCCAACCAAACATTCATTCCTAATCTCTCTTGGTAATCGGTTTCCCTGCGTAAATGTTCATTCGTATTATTCCACCTATAATGGATATTTCTGTCAAACCAACCATTGTTGGTGAATTTCGATTTGTCCTTCCATTATTTTTTTACAAATATTTCCAACTTCCCTATTTCTACGCCTCAACCACTTCGCAAATCATAATCTTCCTCCGTAATGAATGTAATGAATTTTGTGTATCCTGTAGCATTTATATTTGTTCTTTTACAAAATAGTTCGGGTGGATTTTACATAAATTCCCATTTCGTGGGCAATTTCTCATGAAGGATATTCTTGATTAACATAATTTTTGTAACTGGCCAGTCCTGAATTTAAAAAAAGATGTTTTCACTCTGTAAATTTTTATGTCGTAATATTTGCTTGCCCATAAAATTTATTTGATTCCGCACAGTTCCAGTAACCACACATTTTTTTGTTTTCTTTCTGTCCAATGCACCATAGTCCATAAAAGTTCCTTCTAATTGTCTAAACATTTGGATGTTCGAAATATGACGATTCGGGTAAAGCTCAACATACATATTCCTTGCCAAAAGAGAGTTTTTATTTGATTTCGCATAACTGAATAGCATATCAGTCCTTTTATCATTTGAATACATCTTTGATATGTTTATATGGTCGGTCGGTAGCCAGGCGGTTCGACGTGAGTGCTTTGTTCACTCAGTCAATCAGCCGATGTGCCTGTTAATGCTGAAAGATCGATTTTCATTTGCTATCATCGAACTCATGTTAGGAATCACATGTTAAAAGGTAAGACTTTGTTACGCCTAGCTCGCCTGAATTTCGAATTTTGAGGGTTGTCGTTCTTAGGGGTGTGAGCTGGTTAACGGAAAAACAAATTTTGTACATATTTCAAACATATATAAACGTCTGAGAGTTCTTAACAGATATCAACAACGCATACATTTTTCCTGCAATATAAACCAACATGCCTACGCGTTTGAGATGGTCAATGAATTGAGATGCTATTTGATCATACCAAATTATACAACAATTGAATTTTGACCAAAAATTGATATTTTCGTTACATCCAGGATTGAGAATCATGAAAATCTTAGAAATTATAATTAACTAGGGAGAAATAAGCATTGAGAGAAGTATTACGGCATCAAAAAAATTCACAAAACAGAAAAGGACGAATTTTCATTGCATCGGAGTAGCAGATTACAGCCGTTTCTGGGCCTCCCCTGACCACTATGACGTATCAATTGCTTGCAAATTTACACACGTCACATCTACCTTGAGTTGGGTATTCCACAAAGTTCCGCTACGAGGTCTTAAAATGACTAAACTTAAGCTCCATGAGGAGAAACAATGGATTTTCAGCCAGAAACGACGTTTTTTTTATTAAATGGCGTATTTTGAGACATCCTGTACACATTGAAGAATCGTATGCTAAAACGATAGAGCCCCGTTAAACTGTAATGTTTTTTCTTGAATGAGACATCTCGTACATATTGAAGAATCGCACGTCAAAACGATAGAGCCCCGTTAACCTGTCATGTTCTTTAAATGACGTATTTTGGGAACATTCTGTACACATTGAAGAATCGCATGCTAAAACGATAGAGCCCCGTTAAACTGTCATGCTTTTTCTTGAATGAGACATCCTGTACATATTGAATAATCGCACGTCAAAACGATAGAATACCGTTGAACCGTCATGTTCCTTAAATGATGTATTTTGAGACAGCCTGTACATTTTTAAGAATCACACGTTAAAGCGATAGAGCCCCGTTAAACTGTCATGTTTTTTTTAACAATGAAACATCCTGTACATGCATTGAAGAATCACACGTCAAAACGATAGAGCCCCGTTAAACTGTCATGTTTTTTTAATGACGCATTTTGACACACCCTGTACACAATGACGTCATGTTTTTTTTTTCAATCCAATTTTTCATTCATTATTATTATTATATCATTATTTTCCACGCTGACGTATTTGAAACACCCTGTGCATGTTTTTTTTTTTTTTTCTCTAAACGATGAGACACCCTGTATGGCAGTCATGTTTTTTTCTTTAATCCGATTTTTTGTTCATTATTAATATTATACCGTTATTCTCCACGCTGACGTATTTGAAACACCCAGTACACATTGACGTCATGTTTTTTTCTTCAATCCGATTTTTCGTTCATTAATAATAATATACCGTTATTTTCCACGCTGACAAATTTGAGACACCTCGTACATGTGTTTTTTTCTCAAACGATGAGACACCCTGTACACTTTGAAGAATCACACGCCAAAACGATAGAGTCTCGTTAAACTGTCATGTTCTCAATGACGCATTTTGAGACACCCTGTACATGTTTTTTCTTAAACGAGACACCCTGTATGACAAACATGTTATTTTCTTCAATCCGATTTTTTGTTAATCATTATTATTTTATCATTATTTTCCACACTGACGTATTTGAGCCACCCCGTACATGTTTTTTTTCTCAAACGATGAGACACCCTGTACACATTGAGGAATCACACGACAAAACGATAAAGCCTCGTTAAACTGTCATGTCTTTTAAATGACGTATTTTGAGGCACCTTGTACACATTGACGTCATGTTTTTTCTTTAATCCGATTTTTCGTTAACTATTATTATTATATCATTATTTTCCACGCTGACGTATTTGAGTCACCCCGTACATGTTTCTTTCTCAAACGATGAGACACTCTGTACACATTGAAGAATCACACGCCAAAACGATAGAGCCTCGTTAAACTGTCATGTTTTTAATGACGCATTTTGAGACACCCTGTACACATTGACGTCATGTTATTTTCTTTAATCCGATTTTTTTGTTAATTATTATTATTATATCATTATTTTCCACGCTGACGTATTTGAGTCACCTCGTACATGTTTTTTTCTCAAACGATGAGATATCCTGTACACATTGAGGAATCACACGACAAAATGGTAAAGCCTCGTTTAACTGTCATATCTTTTAAATGACGTATTTTGAGACACCCTGTACACATTGACGTCATGTTTTTTTTCTTTAATTCGATTTTTCGTTCATTATTATTATTATATTATTATTTTCCACGCTGACGTATTTGAAAGTTTCCCATCGGGATCGCACGCTAAAACGTGAGACCCCCACCTGGCATGTTTTTTCCTAAATGAGACACCCTGTACATATTGAAGAATCACACGTCAAAACCATAGAGCTTCGTTAAACTTTTTTTTGAATGACGTATTTTGAGACACCCTGTACATAGTGACGTCATGTTTTTTCTTTAATCCGATTTTTCATTCATTATTATTATTATACCATTATTTTTCGCGCCGACGTACACCCTGTACATGTTTTTCCCTAAATGATGAGGCACCCTGTATGGCAGCAGCCATGTTTTTTTTTTCTTTAACGCCCCATGACCATGTTTTTTCTTTAAAACGATTTTTCGTTTATTATTATTATTATACCGTTATTTTCCACGCTGACATATTTGAGACACCCTGTACTATTTTTTCTCAAACGATGAGACACCCTGTATGATAGACATGTTTTTTTCTTTAATGTCTGTGGCCATGGTTTTTCTTTAATCCAATTTTTCGTGCATTATTATTATTATATCATTTTTTTACGCGCTGACGTATTTGAAACACCCCGTACATGTTTTTTCTTAAACGATGAGACACTCTGTATGACACACATGTTATTTTTGTAATTCCACCGCGTTCTTATCTATCAAATGACTTTACTCGATGCTCATTCCATCCTTCTATGCGTCGATCACGTCGCACACGTCTCTTTCCCACTCATTACCGAAATACGCTGTGTCCCAGAAGCCCTGTATACTATCTACTGTCCTTTATCAAAATATTGAGGAAACATTTCACCATCCGAAACAAAATTAATCTTCAAACTCATTGCAACACCGAAACAACTGTTAATTTTTGAAGAAAAAATCGCACTTGGTGAACAGGTAGAATTTAGATTATTTTACCTACTTGCTGAATTGTTGTCTGAAATCATTTGAAGGGATTGAATTACATCAGTTTCATTGAATCATGCGGTGCCCTGAAATCACCATGAAAAACAGTTGCTCATTGATATTTACTGTCAACCTGACAATATTGTTGAAAGATCTTGTTGTATTAACCCCCATACCAGTTTCCATTGTATTTGTTGTTTCTAGTATTGTTGTTCTCTGAATCACCGTTGTTCCTGTTGTTTCTGCCGTGTTTTTGTTCCCATTATGATTAATGCTCCTGTATTTGTGTTGGATATTGTTCCAGTGTTTCAGTTGTTTTCTGTTCGTGAGTTCCCGTTCATATTTTAATATTTCTGAAGTTCCTATTCTAACTGATTTCAGCTCATTTTGATTGACAAAGTTCAACATGGCACGTCTGTCACTTCAAGCAAAAATTGAAATTGTTTTGATTGTTGGTGAAGGGGTGGTCTTATTGTGAAGCGGCCGCTGAATTTAATAGAAGACACAGCTAGAGGTAGCTGTACACCCTGGAACTGTACATAAAATATATAATCTATTCGTGAGCACCGGCCACGTAACAAAGGACAGAAAAATTGTAAAACATCATATTGATGACGATACGATATTGGCAGCTCATCAAGCTGATCCTAGAATTAGTTTGATAAACTTATCACTTCAACTCGATATGAGCCGCAGTAAAATATGGAGGTGTTTGAAGAGGCATAAAATGCATGCGTTAAAACCCAAATTTTTACATACTTTGCACGATGGAGATGAAATCCGCCTATGGAGTATTGTTTATGGATGCAGGGAAATTATCTCAATGACAGCAATTTTTTAAAGTATATCTTATACAGTGATGAGGCTGCCTTCACCACGAATGGTGTTGTATCTTCCCAGAACATGAGGTTTTGGGCTGAACAAAATCCAAATTGGGTGGTGAATTGTAGAGACCAAATATCTCAGAGAGTTAATAAGTGGTGTGGTATCCTGAACGAAAATATTATCGGGCCATATTTTTTCGATCAAAATTCGAACAAGCGACTATTCGTTGATTTTCTCGAAAATGCATTTTCCGATGAGTTGAAAGAACTAACTTTGGATGTGAGACACAGCATGTTAGTTAGATCGTTCACCAGTTCACAAAAGTGGCATAACAAGGGTTTGGTTGAATAGGAATCTACCTATGAAATGGATAGGACCCAATAGTCCCCTCGTAGTATGGCCACCCCGATCCCCAGATTTAACTCCACTGGATTTTCATTCATGGGGAAACTTGAAGAATAAAGTTCATGAGGATAGGCCAACAAATAAGGAAGATCTATGTGCAAGAATTATACAAGCGTGTAGAGAAATCACACCTAGAGAACTGAGAAGAGTTGGGGGAAATAATAGAAGACGCATAGAAAAATGTGTTCGATTGGAGGGAAATTTCATAGAAGGCACGAAAATATAAAATTGTCAACAGTTAAATCATTTGAAATTGATTGTTTTGTTTTTTAATTGAAAATGTGATTTTGAAAGTAGCACTTCGAAAGAATTTTGAACTACATAACATTTTTCGCCACAAAATATCCTTTTTTCTTTTAAATAATGAGAAAATGAGAATATGAACTAACATTAACCATCTTAAAACCTCACTGATTACATGTTTCCGTTCCTCTTACAAAATTACCATTTTCTCTCTTATTGATAAGGAATAACTTTTCCTGACAACAAAATAAAAAAAATCATTTATGTGAAAACAAAGTCGAGTTTCTCTTAAACAATTTCGTTCATGTTTTGATGTCAAAACTAAAAACAAAATCTACAATTATTACGGAAGATACGGGGGTGTTTCCATGAGAAGTGAAACAAATTCGTATTTTTCAGGACTGAAATTTTTTCAGGAGAAAAGTGTAATCGTAGTAAGTTGGTAGTCCTGATCACGAATCTGAAGGAATTTTGAGGCTATTTTGCCTCCTAATATGTTTTACCGTGAAAATGGAGTGTTCCATCGCGAGTGACGGACAGTGTATACCACTTTGGCCAACCCTATTCTGGTGGTAGGTGCATTTTGAGCATTTCCATCAGTCCAGAGAGTTTCATCGTTCCACCTCGAATATTACGGAAGATACGGGTGTGTTTCCACGTCTTGATAATACCATCTGAGATGATGGCGAAACGTCGACTATCGAATATCGACAACGGATGAACATTCGAAAAAACAACACCATCCGTGAAAACCTACATTGTAATATATATATATATATATATATATATATATATATATATATATATATATATATATATATATATATATATATATATATATATATATATATATATATATATATTACAATGAATGTAGGGGACAGAAGTATGCTACTCTCTGAAAGATGTAGTATTAACAACAAATTTTCAAATAAATAAAGAAAGTACTGGTCTCAATAATAGGGCATCCGAAAACAATAATGGAAACAGAACTTCAGATTGTAAAATTATGCCTTTTTACTAAGTATATAAAAAAGTCCAGGGACACTCCGTAGACAGGATATGGGCAAAATAGTTCTTCAGCTGATATTTTTCTTGAAAATTAACATTGGCCCCGGTCTGTTGATGCGTCTTCAGACGCCAGAAAATGAGATAATTACACCCAAAATTTAATTGCGTTCAAATTAGTAGGTAATAACAGGTACTTTTGTTAGCCGGTACAAGTTGTCGTTAAAGACGCCTTTATATGGAAGAAGTTCCATACTTTCGCCTTTATAGATTTATAGAGAGGTTCAGTAATTAGGGTGTCGAAATTATTTTGTGTTTTAGTTTTATAATTCATGTAAGATTCAAAGCAATTTTCAAGATATAGGCTGCCTCTAAAAAAGATGGATTAATAATTAGACGGCATCCAGTCGCCAACATTTATATTTTCACTCGAAATTATCCAAACAGTTTAATCAGTCCAATTTTTCAACAGTGAAAGTCGTATATTAAAACAAAGGGGTGAGTGAAAAATGATTGTGATGACATCGAAATTTGAACTCTATTGATGTGGAAGCGTTGATGGTTATTATTTTAGAAACTTTGAATAATTCTGTTATCAACTTGTGATATACTGTTTGGAACCTTTGGTGTAGTAATGAATATTACTGGAGTTTTTTCCCAACAGCAAATCGTTATTTTTACACCTCGACACGTGTTTCGATCACCAAGTGATCATCTTCAAGAGGAAGATAAAACTAATAACTACTCAAAACTAAAGCTAATTATATTAATCAGGTACATCATACAGGTAGGTAATCAGTAATACCACCCATACAAGTGTACCACTCTAAATTAATTTTACAATTGGCCTTTCTATTATTTACAATATGTCCTTATGTATGTTCAGCTATGTATGTATGTATGTATGTATGTTCAGCTATATAAAATTAGTTTCACAATATTACCTATCTAAATATATTTACAATGTGTCTTTTTGTAGTAATCAGTAAACCCAACAATATTATTTGAACAAGCTATTTAGTATGCTATTTGGTATTGGTCCGTTGTCGTCATTCATGATATTATTATGTTTACTTATTTCCACACTCTCATAGGCATCTAGTTGCCTGTTGTTATTAACTTGTCTAACTAATCTTAAAGAACTGAAGTCTATGGAATGGTTTTGTTGCAAAATATGATGGGCGACTGCTGATTTTTCAGGTCTTCCATATTTTAAGTGTGCTATGTGTTCGTTATATCTCACTTTAATAGATCTTTTTTCTGTCCATAATATTTTGCATAGCACTCCTTACATTCAATTTCGTAAATTCCAGACTTTTCCGAATTCTCTACTTTGTCTTTTGGACTTCCCAAATGGTTCTGCAATGTATGACTTGTTTTAAAAACCACCTTTATACCTAGTTCCTTGAAAATCTTTCCAAAGTTCTTCGTATATTGGTGGTATGGAACTGAGATGTATTTATCTTGGTTTTTGTCCTTTCTGAAAGTCGAGATTTCGTTCATTCTTAACCTAAACTTCTTTTTCCTAATTATGTCATCTACAATACCCCTCGGGAAACCGTTAGTGGCTGCTATTTCCTGTATTGTACGTTTTTTTCTTGTGAACCCATCATATGTTAGAAGGAAAGTCAAAAGACGATGCACCAAAAAATTCAACCCAGCACGTTTGTGCTATCCACAGTGATGTGAACTGTCAGGAATATACCTGTACGTGCTTGTTTCTTTTCTAAATATATCGTATTCTAACCCTCCATCTTTGCTCCTCATTACCAAAACGCCAAGAAATGGTAGTTGTCCCTTATTTTCTACTTCATACGTGAATTTTATTGATGATATTTGGAGTACCTGCCGATTCAGTGCACACTTGAAATCAGTTTCAATATTTCCCATACAGAAATCCATGTAACCTTGCTTTAGCAAAATAAGAGCTAGTCACTTCCAACTGGGCAAAACAATTTTTTGTTGATTGAACATAATGAATTGATGGTGCTGGCAACGTAAAACCTGATTTTTTTGGAAATTTAATAATTGTGCTGGGGAACTCCAAAACTGTAGATGAAATATTTTGTGGTGTGGTGTTTCGCTATTCAATAGCTAATATCAGCTATATTATTACTGTGAGGAAGTATTTCTTCTTGATTTATTGACAAAGAATTTGTGACAGCCTTGTTAGAACTTTCTGAGATTCAGAATCTTCAGTACATTGCTTCAGAGGTCCCATATTAAACCCAATGTTCGATTTTATTCGAATCGATATCAACTTCTTTATCTGGAACAGTTGAACGTTCACAAATTCATGGACAACCCCAAACTGATATGAGGTTTTCTTACATAATTTGAGGTAATTACAAACATCTTGTATAGTTAGATGGTAGGTTAGCAATAGATGTGAATTCAGGATTCTTTGACTTTGCCTTTCTCATGAGCTGGGAAACCGGTTTCAGTCTATAAACAAGGATTTCAACTCGATGGTTTGTCGAATTTGAAATCATTCAGACGATTTGTTTACGTGGGACGTGAGAAAAATAACACTCAGGAAAAATTGAAAAGCTTTTCAAATTGAGCAGAAATATCTATTCCCGAAATATTCAAATTGAATGAATTCATTCTTGTTTGAGTGTAGTCGTTATTGAACAGGAATTATAAGTATAATAATTAACCAGGTGACTTTTAAAAATCATTTGATAAATCTTCATGTTCAAATAATGAATAACCTCGGGCTCAAGGAAGTACGTCTTTGGAATGATTTCATTATAAATGTTATAGATATGTGGAATTTGGTCATGAGATCCGGGAGTGTGAGGAACGTAAGATAATATTCTGTCACAATTTTGTGAAACCTGTTGAATTTAAAAGTGATTTTCCGTTGTGCGATCCAAAAAATGAAGTAAAGAAGACTCATGATCCAGATTGTCAGGACAAGTTTGTTAGAAAAGGTCTGATACATAAAATTTCTCGAGATTTGGAAACAAACTAACCTTGATACAGTATCATGTGCAACTCTCTCTTGTGTTGTAAATCCTCCAAGACATGAAATTGAGAACGTTGACTTCAGATATTACATTGATAAGGTACACTCCACATTACTCCCGATGCTTCACTCAGTACAGTTTTCTTCAGAAATGAGTTTTTCAATCATGCCTTCGGGTAGTTTTGAGCTTTGGCATCTGGCATAATTGAAAATCCTGATAAATATCCCCAGTAAATGATGAATGATAACTGCATTCATCAGCATACTCCTAGTAAAATTGCTTTGAAAATGAATACAACTGATTTTTCAATACCTTTTGGTCATAGACATATAGTATTTAATGATTCACAAAATCTTTCAACTCTCAGTCATCTAGGATATTTTGAAACATCGAAAAAAGTTGCAGATCAATTTTATTGGCCATGAATGGAAAATATATATTGAGTTATGTCAGGAACTATCAAGTTTGCTGTAGTCAGGAATTTATCAATGCTCAACGTTTTAATTTGATGGGAGCAGAATTATAATCATTTTTGTATTTCAATTCAGTTTAATTTCCAAATATGTTTAGAAAGTATTAAATACCTCCGAGTAGTTTTCAACTACTTTTCAGAGTTGTATCTCCAAATTTTTCGACGGAGTTATCTCAACTTTAGTTACTCCACGAGTGTCATTGTTGGATAATGCAACTGCTCATCAGGGTTGAGTGTTTCATGATTCCATCAGAGAATATAAAATTCCCAAAATATTATATACTTCTCGCTAGCATCCGAATAATAATAGAAACGGCAAACGTGAACGATGGTATGTGAAGTTTTAAAATTTCCAACGTATCATCAATGGGCTTGTTTAATGATTTTTGATTTATAGTTCACTTGATATAAATTTCAAATTGAGAAACAGTACACTTTGTTTCATCTCTCTAGGTACCGTAGTTTTCCTGTAATTAATTATTGAAAATCGAATTTGGTAGGATGGTGACGTCACGACCTCATTCCCGCTTTTTGTTCGATTGACCAATAGGAATAATAGAAATTATCAACATTGCTAAATCGTAAAATTAACGAAGCCTATCATTATCAATTTATTTATGGAAGTGTATATGGAACCGTTAACGTTTCAAATAATAAAAAATTCTACAAATGGAATAAAATGTAAACGAAAAATCATGTCTATGATTAGGAAGAACTATGTTCTATATCTAAAATCAGTACACAAATTTGAAAGATCACAAAATATTTACCTAAACTATGATTTCATGCATTATTCAATACAGTTGTGAAAATCAAAAAGTATAGCAAATTGGATTGAAGAATCATTTCAAATATTCAATTTTTTCTACAATCCTCAATTTGTACAACTGCAATTTATTATAAAAAAAACGATTGAAAAAAAATTGATTCCTACATACATACCTCTTTCTAACATTGCTACTGAACTCAAGCGTTATAGGCTCGCTTGGGTAATCTGTTGAATCTTCCAAAACTTAAGAGAAAGGTTAAATGAGGTCAAGTATAGACAGAATTGATTGTATTCGAACTGATCCAACAAAAGCTTCTGAGGTAATACCATTAATCATATGATAAAATTCAATGAAGTAAAATGAAAATCATTTGATTTTTTGCAAAAATATTAATCCATTTTCTTTTATACTTTCAGCAACAGTATTAACTCCAGATAACACTTTCTGTGGAGAATACTTGAAGTTGAAATGAAAAACTGTGTCATCAAATTCCATATTTTTGTTCCCCTGTCATTTATAGTCACTTTATTTTTAACACCTCGACACGTGTTTCGATCACCAAGTGATTATCTTCAAAGAGGAAGATCAAATAGATTGAATAGAAAATTAAGTAGTTTTCAATCTTTCTCTTTGAAGATGATCACTTGGTGATCGAAACACGTGTCGAGGTGTTAAAAATAACGATTTGGTGTTGGGAAAAAACTCCAGTATATCCATCACTACACCAACGGTTCCAAACAGTGCATCATAAACCCAAACTAGACTCGATGAAAAAACGAATTGTTCCTACGCGAGCTGTCAGCTAAGAAATAGTTGTAACTCAATGTTGCAATAAACCAATAAATTATGATATGGGTACTCCATTTTCCTGAGAAAATTAACGATCAATTGAAATTTTCTGTAATTATTTTTTTCAAGAATAAAGCCAGCAAACAAATAAATATACAGTAATAAGGTCACTCGAATCCACGAATTAAACATAAAAATGGACAGTAATATTTGCCATGATAACTGATATAGTACAAGTTACATCTAAATATGATTCTAAATAGAATTTAACGAGCTATATTTTCAAATGAATTTCGAATGCTCATGACCCTAATGAAATAAATCAATTATGCATTCATGCCACCCACCAAAAATGAGAAATTCAACGTTACTGGTATATTAGCCATATTGTCATCCAGTCAGCTCTCTGTAGTGTATGCGACGATGTGCTCTTTCTACTGTCAATGGTTTCCACACATAACTTCGTATTTTTGTTGAAATCATTTCAAAATGAATGTTGGACTTAGTTTTGTTAAAGCTGACTCCGACAACTTACCAAGAGTCGATTTTAAAATGATCGATGAATTTTACTTGGAAAATTTGCAATATTTTGGCACCGAAATGAAGAATGAAAAATTGAAACGATAGGTGGTATATTTAGTAAATCATTTCAGACTTTATCTTTTATCGAAGGAAGGAAAGTTTTGATTTAATTTTTATTTTAGCTCGGTCAACTAAAGAAAACCGTAGATCTCTCAGAGTTTCGTTTCTTGGAACACTGAAAAAAAATTGTCTGGTATGGATGATCTGTTTTTACAACTAGGTATAAAATATATTTGACCATTTTGGTGGTAGTAATTAAAATTCAATCCAAAAATAACCTGAAAAAATGTTTTTCGGAATGTAAACTAATGACACGGAATATACAGCAAAATAGGCACCTGCCGAGACCTACCTTTTACAAAAAAAATTCTTCAATTAGATAATTGTAATAGTTTTATTCACACAGAGTTGTCAACAATAACAAGAAAAATGGCATCTGTCAAATTGGATCATCAGACCTGTGATTAGATATTAAAAACCAATACATTTGGCAACTCCGCTAGACACGATCAATTTTATTGGTCAACAGACACGTGGCCAATTTAAACTCTTGGTTTTCGAATTGTTATTTTTTCTGCAAATATCTTGGGACCGATTACGCTTGATAAGTATAATATACCCCTAACTCAATCAGTCTATAAGCAAATCAGTATCATTTTCCATGGCATGAAACAGGCCCATTCAGTCACTCATGTAGTGGCAGGTTTCATTCCAATTCTTTCAATTTTTTTTCAGGATTATTGCAGCTAAAGGTGATATCTTCGACTTTGGATTAAATAAGCCTAAATAAAAAAATATATGGTGAAAAACTGTAAAAAACTATTTTTTGTATTTTGGAAAAAACCATTTATTGTTTGTAAAAAGGTACAAGTCGAATTGACCGGTTCATACCGAAACGTAGCACATTCCTGAGTAGGTGAAGAAAATTCAGAAATGATACTCTGTACTTTTTGATACTGAAAATGAATATGCACTCAAGTGAGCACCATGTTATGTATTATATAATATAAAAAAGCTAAACAGAAACCAAAATCTTTTTATGGTCCAGAATATGATTTATTAGATTGATTCCTTTGTTTCAACTGTCGTCTAAATATTTCTAGGAATATCATTTTGTCTGTTTCGCTATCCAATAACTATTTTCAGGCGTGTTAATATTGTTATAAATACGACTGAGGAGGCTATTGCATAGCGAAACACGTGTTGTGAACAGTGAACTGTTCAGTGAAAATCTCGCGATGAAATGTTGATCGAATAGATCAAACAATTATACTCTAATAATTATATTTTTCCGAACAATTATACTCGTCGTGGAATTATTATGGAAATTATATTGAAATTGTGTTCATATGGTCGTCACCTTCATGAAGTTCGTTATTGGATGTATACGGTCGTCCGATTGCTAACCCTCATATTAGGAATGCGTTGGTAGTAGGCACTTCGGAAAACTGATTAATCATCGGACGTCTGTTTGACTGTAAAATGCCGTTTTTGTATAATTCAGTTCGCCGTGCGTCCACTAGTGCATGTGAGCGCTGTAACCGCAGTGTATAATATTCTTTATTCACAAACACCTAATATCGGGCGACCAGAAATGCGACAATAACGCACACTTTGACTGAGACCTTATTTTGGAGTGAATCGTAATATTCTGAATGATTCTAAATGTTAATTTAGTAACATTACTGATGAAACATTTGTGCCAACTACACGGGATGTTTCTAAATTCAATACAAACATTTTAAGGGCGTATGCCTGGGCTCAAAATAAGACTTCTTTTCTCTCCGCAACCGCTTCATTTCTGAGATTACACGGTATTGAAATTTAACAAAAATTATGATAGTCGTCACTGTCTTTTTTTTTCAAATAAATATATTTATGATTGCCCTCCAGCTATTCATAAAAATGGTCCTCTGACTTATTTAAAAAACAAAATGCATTTCATCGAGACTGATCAAAAATCGCATAGGTAGAAGCAAATAAAGATCTTTTATATTTTGAATTGAAAACCGTCCGTCGGACGAAAAAAAGTCAATTGATTATGTTTATGGGAAGAGAGATGATAATTATAAAAATTTCACTTATTTAACAAAAAAAACAGTAGCGTATCATTATTTTGATCATGTTTTCAGAGACGTCACTGATGAAAATTAATAAAACCTTCATCACAGAAAAATGTATTTTATGTGTACTTTGCATGTACCAAAATTGAAAAAAATCCGATGCGGTTTTAAAGATATCGAGAAAGAACTGAAATTTTTGTTGAATTTCAACATCTTGACACATGTTTATGGAATATTTGTATGGAATATTTGTATTGGATTTATAAACAATCATAAAAAAAACAGTATATGATGCATGCTCGTACACAATAGAGAAACACAAGGTTTTATTTATCACACACAATAAAAGAGGCTACTACATTATCGGCTCCATAATAGCTTATATCCAATACTTCAAAGAAAAATCTTTAGTAATATTCAGTTTTCCTCTGAATTTTTCAGCTGGTGAAAACCGATTTAAGTTTATGATTCGATAAGGATTCCGTGAACTTTCTTCTTTCTTTACTCTTTGAACTTGTAGATTTTTAATCACCATCCAAAGAATGATTTCAAACAATGTGACAGTTTCAGCTGTACCTTTCTTTGTGGTAGTGGCAGAGAAACGTCCCAGAATGAATTGAAGGTGACTGATCAGGACGACAATATGACCATTTCAGTTTCTAGGTGTTGATAGCGAGTTTTAAGAAAGTTTTTTTTGTTAGACATATAATAATAATAATGATTATAATAATAATAATTATGTGTTGTGGGGAACGAGAAGTGCCGACTTTATTGGAACTATTCGTTCCCCACCCTCAGGCTCATATAAGCTAATAAGCCTGATGTAGTCCTTTTCGACCACCAGACCAAACCGATATTTGTCGTGGAGTTTTCAACTCCTGGCGGGACGAATATCGTCAGAAAAGAGAAGGAAAAACGGATAAAATATCGAGATTTTCTCTTCAAACTCCACAGACTCCAGATCACTCTGTCAAGATGGTTGTTCTGATTATTGGAGTCCTTGGTGGAATGATGTCCTCTCTACTCTCGAATCTTAAAATCATACCGGCTTGCCGCACTGAGGCAGAAATCTTAGCCGCACAGATACAGAAGGCTGCCATTCTTCGCTCACTGCGCTTGCCCAGGGCACATGATTCTCGGACCCAATGATCACTTACCCCACGGTGTGGGGAGTGGTCATTGGTTGATAATGCTGGCGCGCCCTCCCGAATGTATCGGAGTTTCGGGGGATAGGGCCTGACCAGCGCACACACCCGTTGGCACGGCTGGAAAGGAGACTCGCATCACACCACCAATGGAGACGACAATCAGAACACGCAGGGCGCTCCACAGGATTCAGCCCCTGAAGCCACAAGAACTGGCTCGTTTTGATGCGGAGATTCGTAGTGTTCAGAAGAGGCTGACATCTGGCAAATCAACACCGCCCTGTATAACGTCGTCCAATCGCTTTCCGAATCGGAAGGACGAAATCCCGGCCTTGCGGTTCGGAAGATTGAGCGGCGTGTACACAAGATGGAGGCTAAGATCACTTCGGCGAGACAACACGCGTCTCGTATCCAATGCGTGATGGATTACAGGACGGCCAACAGGCCTTTCACGCCCGCAGTGCGGCGAATAGCCGCCAATCTACGACGTATCCATCACACTTTCAGCCAAGGCGTGCTGCTGACCAACAAACAGCACTGCCTTGATAGGATACGAATGCTAGTGGCTGCCAAGAAGTCACTAGTGAGGCGAGCGAGAAGTATAGCGGAAAACCTTAGGTTCCGCGAGAAACCTTCTCGCTTATTCCAAGAGCCTCCACGTGTTGTGGATAATCCGCCGACCTCTGATCAGGTGGAATCCTTCTGGAAGGATATCTATGAACACCCGCAGCCACTCAACTTAGACACTCCAGCCCTAGTGCAGTTCGAAGCTTTCAACAAAGAGATTTGACAGCCTGAGCCCAATGAACTGCGCAACCCGATAACCCCGGATGACGTTCGAAGGGCCCATATTGGTTCCAAGAACTTTGCTGATCCAGGCCCAGATGTGTTGAACAATTATTGGTGGAAAAAACTACCAAGTACCCACCGCCGTCTGGCCAGAGTTTTCAACTCATGGCTGGATGGAGAGCAGCCGATTCCGGATTGGTTTGTCGAGAGGCGGACTGTTCTTATCCCCAGAAGCGGAGATTTGTCGATTCCTGAGAATTACAGACCGATAACATGCTTGAATTCGTGATATAAGTTGTTTACAAGCATCTTATACACACGAATACTCACCGCAGTTGACCGAGTGTTCGAACGGATATATGAGCAGAGAGGGTCGAAGAGAGGAGTCGCTGGATGTAAAGAGAACCTGCTCATCGATAGATGTGTAACGCAGGACTCGATACAATATAAGCGTAACCTCTCTATGGCCTGGATCGATTACCGTAAGGCATTTGATACAATTTCGCATGAGCTCATCTTGCATTTGCTCAGATGCCTTGCGGTACTCGACAACATAGTGAGATGCATTGAACAACTGATACCACTTTGGCGAACTCGCTTCACGAATTCAAACAGGATCGGTCACTTTCAGAAGGGGTGTATTTCAGGGTGATTCCCTCAGCCCCCTTCTATTCTGCATCTCACTATTGCCATTATCCGTTGCGCTCAGAAATACTCGAGGGTATAACTGTGGCACCCCCGGAAACCGGAGGTACAAGGTCACCCATCTGTTTTATATGGATGATCTCAAATTTTATGCCTCTGGAGAGAAGGATCTCCATCAGTCCTTGAGGGTGGTGGAAGAGTACACGCATGCTATCGGTATAAAATTC
Organism: Leptinotarsa decemlineata; assembly: GCF_025532065.1. Lineage (NCBI taxonomy): Eukaryota > Metazoa > Arthropoda > Insecta > Coleoptera > Chrysomelidae > Leptinotarsa > Leptinotarsa decemlineata. The sequence continues at coordinate 1,297,154 of NW_027412727.1, read as the reverse complement.
GGGATAGACAAATGTGCAATGGTTCATTTCAAAAGAGGACGATGCGGGGACAACGGAGAGGATGTGCAGCTCGTAGATGGAAGCATCCTACATCATCTGGATGCCGGAGAGACGTATACTTACCACAAGAGGTAACAGCAGTGAAAAACTCTCTCCGCGGCAAGTATCAGCACAAACTTCGACAGATCTGGTCATCGGATTTGTCGGGAAAGAACAAAGTTGCTGCAACAAATATGCTTGCCGTTCCAATCTTACTCTACCGTTCCACGGTTGTACTTTCGCCGACAACAGGTAGGTCGTGGATTTTTGAGTTTGGAGTGTCTACATGACAGAATGGTACTGGATACAGCCTGTAAAGTCGTTAGGAATTCGGATCCCCTTCTCTGCATGGTCTGTGACCATGAGAGAGCAGGAATTGAAGCATTTCTCCTTTGATAATGAACTCGGTATAGTTTTCGACTCTAAACGAGGTGACCACAACTCTGTCACCGAGTTGGAACCCGTTCAGCAAAAAGCTCAGATAAAAACCGCAGAGATCACCTTACTTCTGCAGAGACACAAGGATAAGCCACTGCATGGGGTCTTCTTCAATAACATTGGAGACCTTGGCTTATCAAAGTGCCTGACGTTTGCTTTTCTCAGGTGAAGTGGGCTGAAGTCGGAAACTGAGGGGTTCATCATGGCTTGCCAGGATGGTGACTTCAACACCTTAGTCTACCACAGTTGAGTGATGGGTAAAGAGGTGCCTGACACAAGGTGCAGGTCCTGCCGCGAGGCGCCTGAGACCCTAATGCACTTGCTATCAGCATGTCCAGCATATGCGGTCTCGGCCCATATCCATCGACATAACGCAGCCTTGTGAATGCTATATTACCATCTACGGCACTCCTACGGTATTGACGAGACACCGGTGTTGCCCTACGCTCCGGGGGATATTGAATCCGTTGTGGGAAACTAGAAGTGCCGAATTTATTGGAACTATTCTGCAATTTCTTGTATTTACGGTTAGCTTTTTTCCTCGGTTCAATCACTTTTTTGATAACATCTGTAGTCCAAGGAGTTTTTTGGTTTTTGAAAGAAATTGTTTTCAAGGGTAATAATATGTCAAATATGTTCAATATCAGGTCGTTTACATAACTTACCTTGTGATTAATATCTTGAATATAATAAACATTTTCAAAAGGAGCATCTTGTATAAATTTTTTCAGGAGGGTTTCATCTATTCGTTTAAGATTTCCAAATGTAATTGATTTCTCACTTTGTTCTGATTTTTTGCTATCTAATCTACAGATTATGAAACAATGATCTGAAATATTTGAAGCATCCCGTATATCCCAAGAAACACTAGATATATTCTTTGAAATCAAAATAATGTCAAGAAGGCTATTGGATGTCTTCGTTATTTTAGTTGGGGATTCAATGACCTGTTTTAAATTGAAAGACTCAACAATATCTAATAATGAGGCAGTTATCTGACTATTTAAATCTAAATAATTCATAATGATATCACCCCCACAAATGAATGTATCACAAGATATCGTTAGTTCTGCCAACAAATCCTCGTGTTGCTTTTCGGTGATCGATAAAATGACCCAACCTTGTAAATTTGCTTGTTAAATCTAAATTGAACTCAAATTTGTTCCAAATAGGCACACGATTGATATTCCAAAATTTCGAATTTGAAGATATTTTTAAGATACATACCGACGCCTCCACCTCTTGAACCTCTGTCTTTACGAATGAATGTATATCCTTAATGTTCAGTATATTGGTCAAAATGTTATATGACAGCCACGTTTCTGACACTCCAATAATATCGAATTTCTCTTTTAATAAAAGGGATTTGAATTCTGCAAAATGGCCAATCAAGGACCTAGTATTGAGAAATGCAACAGATATTTCTCTCATGTTTCCACCTGCAATATTTCTATATTACAATATCGAGAAAAAAATATATAAATTAAAAAAAAAATAAATATATGTGTATATTAAATAACAAATAATATTCACTCAAAATAGAAAAGAAAAAAAAATATTTCCGATGTGTCATTTTTGTGTATCCAGCTATTTACATAAATTAGTATAGTTTCTTCAGATTTCAGTAGAGTTCTCTTTCCATCAACTACAGTAAATAGGTTTCCATTGTTTGTCCAAACGTTATTCTTCACCAGCTCATCTTTAGCAAAGGTCAACAAATCCAATCGACTTTTGATTAGGCCTTCAACTAGTACCATATGGCTTCTTTTGAGCTGCCTTTTCATGGAAAATACTGCATTTCTATGTTGAACGCTCCCAAACTTTATAATAACAGGCCTGGGTTTGGACTTGCCCTGACGTTTTCCAATTCGATAGCATTGTTCTATATTTGAATCACTTATTGCTAACTTAGATGAAAATATATTTTCAAGATTTGCTTTTAAATTTCCGTTATCGGTTTCTGGTAGACCATAAAATCGTAATTGATCCAGCCTCAGCTTTTGTTCCAAGTCTTCAACTTTCTTGGATAACTCTTCATTCTCACCCTGTATATCGAATATTTTCGATTCCAAGAAAAACACCAACTTTTTACTCGCTTTATGATAGCAATATACCGCAGCCACAATAAACACGTCTACTCACTGCGAACGAACATGTAGAACATGACTAATATCAGAGAGATTTGCCATAAAGATTGAGGAGAGATTGTTTGAAAGTTTTGAATATCAAATTAAAATTTACAATACAAAATTTACGATGAAAAACTGAAACTAAAAATATATAATTGGGAAAGAAAGAAAGTAATGAAACTAGGACAATAATTGAGAGATTTTTTACGAACCACTTCACAAATCTCGTGTATAATAATAAGAGACTCCTAAAAGCCAAAGGTGATTAGAGAGCAAATGGAAATTGTCGGGGAACCTTCTAAACAGGTGGGATCGGCTGGAAAAGTATGGACAATAAATGCTGAATAATCAGCAGAATGTGACGAAAATTGGCAAGATGGAAGATATCACCAAAATATCTGTTGAATGTAACAATTAGTTAATGAGTAATTTAATATATTCATTCAAATGTTCATTCAAGGGGGAAAGTGAGGTAGAGAATGGTATTATACCTCACAACATTTCTGATCACGATATAGTATATTTTAAGTTGAGAGTACGTGAAAAGCAACAGACCTCAAAGTCTTCACATACAGGAGCTTCAAAGCCTTTAACCAAGATCTTTTTCGGGTAGATATGTTCAATACCTATTTTTTTTAATATATGACCAAGAATTTATTGAAGAGAAAATTACATATTTGGTAAATTGCTTGAATAGCTTATTTGATGAACATATGCCAATAACTACTTCCAGAGTAACAAAACCGAATGCGTAATCGGTATTGTTATATACATCCAACTCATTACAGGCCCTTCACACTTGTCAGGTGCATTTATATGCTGATGATACTCAAGTATGTTTGAAGGAGATTGACAATGTTTCATGATGAATTTCATTAGTTCGGACTTTCATTGTCTAATATTATATGAAATGATTTGAAATCCCTGAAATAACTGAAAAGAAGAATCAAAAAATTAAAGAAGAGGAATAAAAATGAATAGCTGAGAAAACAATTATATTAAGCAAAAACCTGAAATTAAAATTAGTGAAGTAAAATACAAGTGAAAATGAAACAAATTGAAAAACATATATAAATACAATAAAAATTAAAAAGTCAAAAGATTCCAAGACAAGTTAATTCACGACGTTTCGATTGTGAGATCCACAATCGTATTCGGGTGATGACTGGACCGATTCCTCCGTGAGCTGACTATTTATACTCAAGTATACCACAGCTTTCCGGCGAAAATGGCAGACAATGCTTGTGACATTATCAATGCAGATATAAATAGATTTGTTGAATCGTCAAGGGACCACTGTTTATATGTGAACCTCACTAAATCGAATGTAATGCTCTTTGGTCCAAGATTTCACTGTTCCATAGTGATATTTGTGAATATCTGCATTCGAAATGAGCCACTAGATCTCTCTCTCTCTGTATCTGTAGAGTAGGGAGGGTGAGTGTAAGCCCACAGTACTTAGGCCACATGTGACACATTGTACATCCTCCCGAGGAGTTTTCCTCCTAGGTCATCGTCCATCCTGTCCTTTCCAGGAAGGTAGACAGGTCACTCCGAGACATCGCCTTTATATCGTCAGGTGTAAGCTAAGACTCGCCGAACACACACTCTCTCATTGACGATAACTCCGGGCACTCGCACAGGACATGCCTGAACGTCTCATCTTCCTGTTCACACATCCTGCATAGAGGTGTGTTTACCAGCCCCATATTATAGAGGTGTTTCCTTAGTTGACAGTGACCAGTGAAAAATCCTACTGTTAGGCGTAAATTTTTCCTGGTCATTGCCAAATATTTCTTCGGCGCCAGCTTCCCAGGGTCCCATCTCTTTAAGAATTGAGCATGGGTGTAACACTTGACTAGTTCCGCAATTGTCGAAGTCATCAGGCCGTAGGTGCCACTAGGTCCTAAAATTCCTAGTCCAGCCGCTTCCTTGGCTCAAAAGTCGGCAATGCGATTACCTTCACTCCTGTCGTGCCCTTCAACCCACCAAAGGATAATGTTATTATCTACCGAGGCTTTGGCTAAATCTTGGTGGCACTCCCGTACTAGCCCTGAGGTTACACGTTGTCTATTGAAGGCCAATAGGGCTTGTCTACTGTCAGTGCAGATTGTTATGTTTTTGCCAGATATTCCTTTCTTGGTTAAGTCTTTTGTGGTGATTGAGATACCAGCCAGTTCTGTTTGGACCACGCTGGTATTTTTTCCCATTCCCCACATAATTCTTAGGCTTATTGATCTGAATTACACTCCACACCCTGAGCCTTCTTTGGTTTTTGAGACGTCTGTGTAAGTCCGTATTGCATTTGTATCATCTGACTCTATGTTCTGCTCTATTTGTATATTGTAGGGTTTATCGAACACAAAACTGGGTTCAAATGCATCGCTTGTTGCCTGCAGCAGAGGTTGCGAAGTAAGTGCTTCCCGCCATAGGCTCAGCCTCAATTGATCCATTTCGACTTCGAGGCTTACACCAGCCGTGCGCAATCGTACCATGGCCATCAAGGCAACCTCCTTAACGTACAGATCAAGAGGGGTCAGGCCCGCGATTTATTCCATTGCCGCGGTTGGTGTTGTTCTCATTGCTCCTGTGAAGTTTGAGCAAGCCATTCGCTGTATTTGGTATAATTTTTGGATGGCCGTTGCTTGTAGAACTTCCGATCCCCATGCAATGGCTCCATACCTCAACATAGGTCTTATTATTGCAGTGTAGATCCAGGCGACTACACGGGGTGAAAGACCCCATGCGCGTCCCACTGTCCTCCGACATCGCTCATAAGCCACGTATGCTTTTTTTGCTCTACTCTGTAGATGAGAGTTCCATGTTAGCTTCCTGTCGAGGATAGTACCAAGGTAGTTTACCTCTTCAGAGAAGTTTAGTTTGCTTTTGAAGATTTCGGGAGGTTTTAAGCCTGTTAAATTTCTTTTCTTGGTGAAAAGGACAATTTCAGTCTTCTTGGGATTGATCGACAGTGAGTGTTCCTTACACCATGTTTCTACTAATTTGAGTTCTACCACACAGTGTGTTTACAAATTTGCCGGTCTGCAAAAAAATTATGTCATCCGCGTATGCAATTGTGTAGAATCCATTTTTGTTAAGGTGATTAATCAGGGTATCCAGAACTATGTTCCAGAGAAGGGGTGATAAGACCCCTCCCTGTGGACATCCCCTCATGACCAGTACTTTCACTGTGATGTCTTCTACATTAATACTTGTTGCTCTACTAGAAAGCACCATGAGTATCTGTTTTCCTACTACCAGGGGTACATTCCTGGAGTGTAGTTGACGAGTAATTGTTGGAAAGGTTGTTTTATCAAACGCTCCCTCGATATCTATAAATATGCCCAGGGTGGATTATTTATTGTCCAATGATCTCTCGATTCTGCCAACCACATTGTGAAGGGCAGAATCAGTAGACCTTTCCGGAGTATATGCATGCTAATTTGGATGAAGTGAGTTGTGAACTACTACTTCATCTCTTATGTACCGCTCACATAGCCTCTCCATGGTTTTTAAGAAAAACGATGTGAGACTAATTGGTCGGAATGCTTTTGGTAGGGTGTAGTCCATCCTACCTGGTTTGGGTATAAATACTACTCTTACTTTTCTCCACTGAGTGGGAATATACCTCAGAGCTAGAGAGGCTCTGAATTTTCCAACCAGGTGCGACATAAAAGTGTCCAGTCCCCACTAAAGGAGGGCTGGTCTCATACCGTCAGGTCCTGGTGACTTGGACGGGGAAAAGCCCGATATAGCCCATCTTATTTTGTTCTCATCAATTACTCCACTAGCAGATAGCCAATCGTATTGTGAGGGTGTTGTTGGTACATCCATCCAGTTCGTCGTTCCAGGAAAGACAGAACCTGGGAAGTAAGTTTCCATAAGAATCTCAGAACTCTCCTGGAGGTTGGCGGCTCTGTCGCCATTTTCCCTTGTCAGGATGCCGATACTCTTATGGTGGTCATTTGAGAGAGCCTTCTGTAGCCTAGAAGCTAGTGGGAAGTCTTCGACTGCCTCACAATATCCAGGCCACTTTTTGATTTCGTCTGCAGACTTTTCCGAACTCTCTGAGGTTGGCTTGATATATACTCCAGTCATCTTCGAGTCTTGTACGTTTTTCCTTGTTAAAGGTCGTTCTCGCTGTCTTCCTGAGATGTTCCAATTCAAGGCACCACCATGTGTTGGTTGTGCCATCTGTTTGAATCATCCTCATCGGGCAGGATTCCTTGTAGGCAGTGTCTATTTTGTTGTGAATAGATATCGTGTACCTTTCCAGTTCTTCATTGTTGCCAGGAGTCAGGACCTCTGTTTCCCGCAGAGCTCCTTAGCCAGCGGTGGTTTGACATTGAGATATGGTCCGAGACTTGCCAGTCTTGGACTTTGTTTGATATTTTGGCTGTAGTAAGCGTGATATCTATTGATGTTTGGCTACGGGCGTTAATAAATGTTGGCTCCGTGCCTCTATTCAAGATTGTTAGATCTTTCTCAATTATATATACATATAGGGACTTACCTCGAGCGTTGATATCGTTGCTGCCCCAGCTTAAGTGGCGTTGATACTCGCATCGGTACACCGATGCGAGTATCAACGCCATATATTTGCCAGTAATTTTGGTCTTTATTATCCACGGCTCCTGGATCAAAGCTATTGCCTCCTCCAATACATCAAGGTGGTGACACAGTGTTGCTGTTGCCGCCTTTTTGTGTTGGAGGTTGCATTGTATGAGTTTTTTTTTGTTTCGAACGTCCTTGCCCATGAAACAGTTGTTGGATTCAAGTTACCTTTAGAGGTCCATCTGCTCCCCCACTAGAGCGAAGGTAGCCTCGCTGTTTTGGGTGCCTCCTTCGTCAGGTCATCGACTATCATCTGTTCAGATGCTTTGACTTCCTTTTCGGGACCCATGGTGGCCTTGGAGTCAATATCCACTATAGGTGACTCGACTTCCAAGGACCTAGAGTCTCCAGAGGTGCCCTCTACTTCTTTTTCTGTCACCCTAATAGTCAGTGAGGTGAACGCGTAGATTAACCTGATCGACTTTTTCTCTAGGACAGACATATCATCGTCTCCGATTCCGAAGACGAAGAGGTGCCCTTGTGGGTTCATCTTAGCCTCGTAATGGAAAGTGCACCATCTTGCTACCGTCAGGTCAGGGTTCTGCGCCTTCACCCGACCCAGCTCCCTCTCCTTTTTACCGGATGTCGTCTTGTGGACGTCCTCCGGGATCCAGAGTGAGGCTTTGGTGAGCTTCGGGAGCTTATCCACACTGACGACCGCAAGTGATGCCTCCTCCCATGGCTTAATATTCATTGTGGCTTTCTTCAGCCACTCTAGCATCACGTCGTCGTCGCAGACCATTCTGATAATTCCACCAGAGTATGTCCACGACTTGAACGTGGGCGGTTTGCTGTTGTTGCCGGAGGCGGAGAAGATAATCTTGTCCAGCTCCTCCAACAGTTGTTTTTTCATGAGACTCTCTCGTTCTGCAGTAACCTTACCGTACGGGTTTGTCACATCTACGATGTCTACCTTGAGGTGTCTCAAGGCGGCCTATACGAAGGTTTCCGAAGGTGCAGCGGCATTACTGTCATTGCGCAGCTTCTTCAACCTTCTTGGGTTCCCTCCGTGGAGATACTCGCATGAAGGCGCTTTCCTGCAGTGGCAGCCGGTTCCTTGCCTTTTTTCAAGGCGGAGCTCTTGGCGTCCGTCACAGGAGGTGCCCTTGTTGTTGGAGATGGAGTGGAAGGATGCACTCATAGTTGCTTCCATTCCTGCCTCTTTCGCTCTGTTTCTCCTCTTGGCCTCAGCGCCGCTAATACGCTTGCGCCTTGGCCTTTGTGTTACTTCACGAGGTGATCTGCTATGTCCAGCCTCATTCTGAGCGGTAACTTGGGGTGAACATTTCTGTTACTGGCACATGGTTTCCTATACCATTCTGTACGTAGAATATTACCTGGATCTCTGCATACACGCATATCAAGAAATGGTAAACTGCTCGTTGGAACTGTTAAAAGTTGTTAACGCTTCCTCAGTTCTCCCACGGGAAACAGATAGGATCAAATTGTCCACGTTTCGTTTAATGAATGGAATATTAGAAGGAATTATATCTTTCAAATTCATATTTGAGTCATCTAAAACAAAATTTACTAAAATGGGGCAAATGGTTGAACCCATTGGGGTACCAAAAATTTGTTTATGAAAAGTGTCCTGGAAATATTGACAACAAGTTTCATGTGAAAGATTCTATTTCCTTTAGCAATTTCAATAATGATTACAAACTTCCTGAAGACTATGTATTAGTGAGTTTTGATGTAGTTTCATTTTTTACAAACTTACCTTTAAATGTAATAAATAATAGCTTACAAAATCATTGGGTACCCCAATGAGTTCAACAATTTCCCCTATTTTGGTAAATTTTGTGAATGTGGAAGATAGAATCCCTTTTGAAATTTCTTTCATTAAACGATACGTGGACGATTTGATCCTATCTGTTCCTCGTGGGAGAACTGAGAAAGCATTAACAACTTTCAACAGTTTCAACGAGCATTTACCATTCACTGCTGAGGAAGAAGGTAACAACAGTTTACCATTCCTAGATATGCGTGTATGCAGAGATCCAGATAATATTCTACGTACAAAATGGAATAGGAAACTATATGCCAGTAACAGGTTACTGAATTACCATTCTTACCATCCAACGAATATAAAAATAAACTAGCACGCCACCGAGTAAATGTTGAGCACGGCCAGTGAAATAATTTCAAAATCTTTCAATGTTTAAATAAAATAAGTTTTTTGTACTTTTCTCTGAAACTCTTAATTGAATGTGTGACACTTTTCTATGTGATGAAAAGTATTAACTTTGTTTTTCTCAATACAACGTCTGACTTTTCACTATAACCTCAAGTTATATATATATATATATATATATATATATATATATATATATATATATATATATATATATATATATACAATTTAAAAAATGAAATTATAACCCTCACAAATGAGGCAGTTTTCGCTCAATTTTCAGGTTCACAACAAAGATCTTATAACAAAATTTTTCATAAAGTAAAAAATACTAATTTGAAAAAATTAGAAAACTTATCAGAATTATCTCTTCAAGAACTTAACACTCAACCTAGTTGATTAAAAAATCTCTCAAACATTGTTGTTCCAGACGACATAAAAAAATTTCTCACTTTAGGACCAAAATTTAGCATTGAACCAAGTATAGGTCAAGACATATCAATAAGTAGTCTCCTTGCAGATATAGAATATATTACTTTCTTTATAGATGATATCATTAATATAAATTTGATTGTTGCCCAAACAACAAATATAATTACCAGCTCTATTCAAACTTGTAAACATTCACATACTTATTTCCATAACTTATTGATTAAATCAAAAAATTTTTTTTAAATAATGCAAATTTGATCGTCACAAGGTCTGACAAAGGAAATGTCACAGTCATTCTAGAAAAAAAAACAGTATACAGAACTGTCCTCTCAACTTCTGGATAATTCAACTTCTTATAGAGTTATATAAGGACCCTACTTTCTCTAGTCAAAGAAAATGCAATTTTTTCATAAAACAACTCCATATTGAAAACAACATAGATGAACATTTAAAAAAGAAATTAACCAAATATAATGGTGTTTGCCCAAAATTCTACGCTCCCCCAAAAATACATAAAGAAAATTCAGCAATTAGATCTAAATCATCTGTAGGCAATCCCACAGAGGAACTAGCCCCTTATTTAACTCATATTTTAACAATATCATATGATGAGAATAATGATTGTTATATCAAAGACTCTTTTGAAGTATTTAATTTATTCAATAAAATGAAACTCTCCGAGGGATATGTCATAGCAAATTTAGATGTTGTATCTTTGTTTAGTAATGTATATTTAGAGTCATGTTTAAGAGCCGTGCATAAAAGTTGGAACCGTATCAGCCAGAATTGCTCATTCAGTAAGGAAAAGTTTCTTGAATCCATAAGTTTTTTATTCAACAATACATTTTTCACATTTAACAATCAATTTTACAAACAAACCTTTGGTACTCCAATGGGTGCAAAAATAAGCCCAATTTTAGCTATGTACGTAATGGACGATTTACTAGACATTGTTTTAGAAGTTTTACCTTTCAAGTTACATTTCATAAAAAAATATGTCGATGACTTAATTATTGCTTTACCACAATCTGGAATCACAGAAATACTGGAAATTTTCAACAGTTATGATCCTTATATCAAATTTACCATTGAATGTGAGGATGGTGAACAAAGTGTTCCTTTCTTGGATACCAAATTTCATCGAACAACTGATAATACCATCCTAATTGATTGGTACAGAAAACCAGTTAATTCGGGTAGATTTATGAATTATCATTCATACCACATATAATCCATGAAAGTTAATTTGATAAAACAGATGAAACAACGTATACTCTGTATTTCCGATTTTCTTTCCATAAAAAAAATTCACATATTCTTTTCAAGTTGTTTTGAAATAATTCATATCCAGAACCTTTATTGAATAAAATACTGTTTAGTACTCCGTCTTCATTCAATGAAATATTAATAATTAATGATGATAATAATAATATTTTGAATGGCAATACTTCTGACATAGCTCCTGTTTCGCTACGTTTTGTATCACTTCCATATATGAAAGAGGTAACACCTAAATTTGTAAGAATTTTTAACAAATTTAAAATAAAAATAAAAAGACAAAACATCTCTTACTCATCAGTCAAATGTTATATATTCTATCCCTTGTCAAAATTGTGACAGCATATACATTGGTCAAACTTCCAGAAATTTGAAAGACCTAAATACCTCACATAAAAGCGATAGCAGATTAGCTTCACATAGATGTGCCTTAGGCGAACATGTTAATCAAACAGGGCATAATATGAACTATAATAATGTAAAAAATGTATCAAAAGAATGTAACCTTACAAAGATACTTTTTCCTGAAATGTCTTTCATATCACGTTCCAGTCATTTCTTGAATAAAAACACTGATCTAAATCACCTAAGTGAAATTTACTCTTTTTTACTACAAATTGAAAAAAAAATTCATAATTTCAAAAATTCATCTTTATTAGAGTATAGTACATAAAATAATCATAATCAAATTGGCATTCCTGTATAGGATGAAAGTTTGGCAATACTGAATCCAACAATGTAATTGTTTTCTGAACTGTCATGTCATTTATTTCTTCTTCTCCATTTTCATTCGAAATTAGTATTATAACCTATTTTGTGATCACATGTACCGGCCTGGTACAAAATCAGAATTTCAGAATTAAAAAAAAGGAATGTATTCATTAGATTCACAATAATTTTACCAAATTTGACGTTTATATGTTTAATTGTTATTAGTTTTTATCTTATATAATTGTGGGCTCTTGCTAAACTGCACAAAAAATATAGAGAATATACCTATCACTTTTCTTGAGGGAAAGAGACATTGGCATTATTAACATCTGAACAACAGTATCATAACTATCATTATTATCACAACGTCAAAGCACAAGTCTGAGGCCATGTGTCGGAAACAGAGTGGATGAGGTCAAAATCAAATGATGTGATATCACTCACGGTCCAAAATCGAGGTCATGTATAGAGCAAGGTTGAATGTCAAGATCGAACTGCACGTTCAAGGTCATATCGCACGTGAATAGATCAAAGTAATTGTTGAATAATACGCATTTATATTTCAACTGGTTTCATTTCGATTGTCGAGTTCGAGTATGTGAATCAAAGCCAACCTGAAAAGTATCCTAAGAAATATAGATTAATGAAATAAGGCAGTGACGTATCTAGAACTCACATGAAATTCCACGTGTTGGAAAGAACTTTTTAACACCTAGAGTAATATCATGACTGAAGTCTAAATGAAATCATAATATCATTCATAGTGCGGTCTATTAGGCAATTTCACAATTTTACCTGATTTAGTGGTAGGCGGAACATGAATAGACCTATATCATTGAATGATATAGGTCTATTGCTTTTCGATTCTATTATTCCTCCTTGCCGAATTTTATGTGTTGATTTGGGCTTTTTTAGAACTTTTTCATTATTTTCAAAATTTTTACTCTTTCTGTCATGAAAAATATATTCGTTTATTTTGGCACTTGTGCAATCTATCTTTTATAGCATCATAATTATTAGTTTCTGGTGTTAGTAGTGAGTTTTCGATTGGCAATATGTCTCGCAATCGCTTAGACATGAAAAGTTCAGCTGTGGATTCAGTATTATTTTCAATTGGCATATTTCTCTAACTTAATAAAGTTAAATGCAAATCTTTTTTTTCATGTTTTTACTTATGAAGCATATTTTTCAGAGTTTGTACATGTCTTTCAACAAGGTAATTTGACTGTGCCTATAGAGGGCTAGTCATTATATGTGAAAGCTGCCGGGATTCTGCAATTTGTTCAATGATAATTATTGAATTGAGGACCCCGTCACTAATAAAAGTTGAGAGGATTTCATGTCTAGCGAATATTGATGTTAAATGTACAATAACCTGATGGGAAGAAGTAAAATCTTCTAATTTTGCCAGTTCGAAATACTCAGAAAAATAATCGACTACTAATAGATATACATCTGTTTCAAAGTGAAATGATTCACAAGCAACCTTTTCCCAAGGTTTTTCCTCTATATTTTGAGTCATGAACGGCCAGAAAAAACACTCTAGCTTCAATTTTGTACTTGCATATGACTATAATGCTAACTTTTTTTTTTAGTTTCTCAGGATTAATTTTTTTTCTCTGTATAATAAACCAATGTCTTCTGTGATATTATTTTGAAATTATGATATATTTCCACTGCTGGATGGGTTTTTTGATATTTATAGGCCATCTATTTCCAATGTAGTCTGCTGAAATTTCCATTTCTTCATCTTGGAAAGTAACAAGTTTTAATTCTTCCATCTAATCATCAGATGCATTTAGATTCAACCGTAATAAACAATCCTAAATTTGTGTCTCCTCTTCCTTGTCATTTCTCTTTACATTTCTTTGACTATATGCCCTAGATAAACTGTCTGCAATTACTATCTTTTCCTGGTTTGCACATAAAATTTATGTTTTATCGTTGCAACTTTAAGATCATTCTTTGTAGTCGGGTTGGTGATGCATGAAGATTTTTTTAAAGAAGTTGAATGAGAGCTTTGTGATCAGTCTCTGAAGTGATACTTTTTCCAAATATAAATTGATGAAACCTTTCACATGAACAGCATGGTTTCTTTCCCCATAGGTCGATAGAAACTAATTCAATAGGATTCATTGATTTTTTGTTAAACTCGATGGATAAACAGGTTCAGGTTGATGTTATATACACCGACATCAGTAAGGCCTTTGATAAGATTAGTCACAAAACTTTATTAAAGACACTTGCTGAAGTCGGTGTGAATGACTTTTTATTGAGATGGATATCGTCCTATTTGAATAACATGTCACAAATGGTGACCATAAATGGATTTACGTCACTCCCCTTCACGGTATCCTCCGTAGTTCCTCAAGGCAGCCATTTGGGTCCTTTATTCTTCATTATATACATCAACGAAATCTCTAGTTGCTTCAATAAGTGTAAACTTTCACTATATGCCGATGACTTGAAAATCTATCACACAGTAGAGGATTCATATGACAGCGGAGGAATTCAGGAGAACTTGAAGCGGCTCAAAAAATTCTGTGATGATAATGATTTGATCCACAAAAATGCGTGTCAATCTCATTCTCCAGAAACAAAAATATAATCAGAAATAATTATTACTTTGAAAATCACGAACTGAAATCAGTTTCAGAAGTTGAAGACTTGAGAATAATCATGGACTCGAAGTTGTCATTTGATTCACATATAGAAAAAATCGTCAATAAATGTAATAGTAAAATTGGATTCCTCGAAAGAAACTCTCAAAACTTCAGAACGGCAAAACCTCTCCTCAATTTACATTATGCATATGTACATAGCAGGCTCTGCTTTGCATTGGTTGTTTGGAATCCTCAGTACCACATAAACATAGATCGTATTGAAAGAGTCCAAAACAAAATTTTCGCTACATTAGTCACAAATTAAATTTTCCAATTACGAATAGCGATTACAGTCCCATTATGCGCCAATACAATATTATGCCTATGAAGGATAGAAGAACTGTTACGGATCTTATCATGATTTTCAAGTTGATGAAAGGATTAGTCCACTGTCCAGAACTTTATTCCAAAATTGAGTTCAATGTTCAGGGTAGAACGAACGACCGAATTCTCAAAGTTAACTTGCAGAAGGACAAATGCTGCTCAAAATTCACTTCATAGAATGCTCAAAACCTTTAACGAAATTTGCAAAGATATTCAATATTTTGAAATATCTTTGGACTGTTTCAAACGCAAGATGAAAAACAAATTCATTGATAAGTTGTGACCATTTCTGTAGTCTCTGTCACTCTTATAAGAATTATGTTATTCTTCGATTGTCTAATTTAGTTTACAAAAAATTAAAATTTACATTCTTTTTTCTCAAAGCCCACTTGAACTAAAATTATAAAGTGGGTTCTATATTGGATTTGTTAATCTGTTTGTTACCCCTATATTGGTAAATAAATAAATGAATAAATGAAAATACTGAAGCATACAGCTCTTTTTCGATTAAGGCCCAGTTTTTTTGTGTATCGGATGGTGATTTTGAGCATACATACACGACAAACCATTTTGCATCAAAAAGGCTCCTACTCCACTTTTTGAGGAATCACCTGATATTGTTATGGGATTTTCAGGGTCACAATACTGTGAAATAGGACGAATAATCTAATGTGATTTCAACATTTCAATTGCATTCGCAATACAAGTTTCCAAATTCTGCAAGCAAACTTCGAATTTTTCAATCAATGAAAAGAGGATTTTTCGAGCAGCATGAACAGCCGGTAGGTATAGCAGATTTCCCCATTTGAATATGAAAAACATCCTTTATACACCCAATTCTTTCAAACATGTCATAATAATTGCGCAAAAACAAGTCTGTATTGCTAATTTCATAAATTTTTTTCATAATATTCAATTTTGAATGAGTATCTTATCCAAATACTGCTGAAGAATTTACATATACAATAATAAATTGAAAAAAATTACTGAATATTTTTGTATCGACATCCCAACTGAAACTCTCCGAAAATTTGTGAGCTCAATACTTGTTATTCTCAGTGCCTTACTATCGAATTTCAGATTATCGAGCATTTTTATACTTTTTTAGATTTTTACTTACATGACTCGAGGACGGGGTAGTAATCTTCCTTGTCCCCAAGTCTCGTTACAAATTCTTTGTTTGCTGAGTTCCACTCTAAGTTCGCACCGGTCACTCTGTTCGGGGCCCATATTTATGTTTTTGTAGCAGGTATCTGGTTTGCCTGACCATGTACCTGGGTTATTTTCAGGTATCTTGCGTGACAGCAATGTCCTCCGTATTTGTGGTAGTCTCTGCGAATCATCTCTCTTGTTAAGGCAGTTGGAGCGTCTTTCAATCTTGATTGCTTTCCGAATTATCCTGGCCTGTAGATTTTCCTCCGTAGCAATAGCTTATTGTGTGGCCTATTTTCTGGTGGTGTTTAAAAAGAGATTATGCTGGATCTGGTTTGAGAACAGCTAGTTCACGTTCATAGGCTCTGTTGTGTGGTCACTTTGTTTATCCTGTGAACAAACATTCATTTATATATTTCTTGTTCACTTTTTCTACATTGAGGATTCATTTCACCTCGAATTTATACATATTATGCGAAATGCCCACCTGAATCGTTCAGTTATTTGTAACAAAGTTGAAAATGGCAGAAAAGTTCTCCAGAGGCTACAAAATTATGATGAAAGCCAGAGTTTCTGATGGTAAGTTAATTTGGAATGTTAATAATTTGAATGTTGATTTACTTCATAACCTCACTCAATTTGAATGCCTAATACAGAGGGGACAAATGCAAACGTAATAGCTATTACCAGGACGTGCGCTAAAATTTTATAAAAACGCAGAAATTCGTCATCATCAAAGCGAAACATTCTTGTTTTTCTATATGAGAGTTAAGTATACACCTGAATATTTCACAATTCTTGCAGCATATTATCTGAAGACCCATGTTATGTTCCAGAGATTTTACTTAGGTAGAGAAGTTGAGATAACATCTATCGATATTTCAAAAGGTATAGTTAGGAAAAATTTCCATTGCGAAAATGATATTAATTACAGTTCTATCATAAATTTAGAGTCTACTTAATATTCTCTAGATCTGTGTTATATTAAAAAGTAGCTATCGTGTTTCGGAAATTTTTAAAATCTAATATGAAAAAGCATTTGAAGATCATTTTCCAAATGAATATATTTCTCATTTGTATTATTATTATTATTTTGTTTCTGTTATGGGACTTATATTGAACGATTGATGGTTCAAATTCATAAACTTTTCATAGTGTGTTCCCCTTTTTTGAATGGATTTCATATCTTTTTATGATTATATCACAATCAATATTTTAAATGATGATCACTGTTGATTATACTTCCTGACCTGAAATTCATAATTTTCATAAAAATGAATGTTTTAATATTTCAATTCTTTAGCATGATTTCAAATTACACTCTTGTAGATTATTTCAATATGTTTATTATTTTTGGATAATGCGATTTGAATTGCTGAACATAACGCAAAAAAAATCAAGTAAATTTTCAACAGAAAAATTCCTGGTTTACTTTAATAAACGAAATATGTTAAAAAAATATGTTTGAAATATGTTTTTTCCGTTAACCAGCTATCGCACCCCTACGAGCGACAACCCTCAGAATTTGAAACTTTTGCGAGCTAGGACTAACGAAAGCTTGCCTTCTCACCTGTGATTCCTAACACAAACTTATTAAAAAACTAATGAAAATGTAGTACTTTCAATTTGAGACATTCAAGGCAGCTCAAAAAAAAACTTCTCATGTCTTGCTGCTCGTATGGGATCAGCCTTTAACTATTGAAAGCATTACGCAACCGTTCCGTATAATCCTCTTTCATTTCTCCTTGCCATGAAATTGAATTGTTGAAACATATTTATAAAATCTATGCATATATATTCATTTAAGGTAGGTATGGGATATATAATCGAAAGTTACTATTATTTCGAATGATGATTTTGATAAAATAATAAAAAGATATGAGTTGAATAATGTTTGAATATCAATTTGGATTTATATTCGTTCGGTATAAAACCTTTCCTGAAAGACAGAAACAAAACAAAATATAACATAATTTTTCATATTTAGTATTTCCCAAACTGAGTAAGATAAGTGTTAAAATTAAAAAGTGTATGATAGAACCCAATTTTGAGATGAAACGTAGTATATTCTAATAGGAATCATACGTTAAAATGTGAGACCTCGTTAATTCTTAGCTCGCACAAGTTTCGACTTCTGAGGGTTGTCGTTCGTAGGGGTGCGACAGCTGGTTGACGGAAAAATAGATTTTAAACAGAAATACTCAAAGTTAGCATTTATTTTGAATAAAATAGCGGAATTTCACTCAAAATCATTTCCATACTACAAAATTTTCAATATATCGACGCCTGACACGTGACATGTGTTTTGCTATACATATATATATATATATATATATATATATATATATATATATATATATATATATATATATATATATATATATATATTGCTTGAGAAAGTTATAGTGAAAATCGTACAATATTAATTAGTTTTCTTATGGATTTTCATCAAATATCGGCTAGTTCTATCCAATTGATAATCAATAATACTAATACAATTTTCTCAAATCATAAAATTTATGTTAAAAATTAAATAATTGACGGCAATAGAGAATTTCTAATAATCGACTGAACAAATTACAGTAACTTCGATAAATCGAATGAAAATTCTATTTTTACCTCAAATATTACAGTTGGGATAGAATCTTTCTTTTAGTTCCTTCAGAGTAAATTTTCATTCATATTATTTCTCATATATCAACCACGTAATGAATTCCTAGAGTGAAAATATTTTAAATTTAGCAAATTACCTAATACCAGGTCTGAAAAAGTTCAACGACTTTTGATGCGATAGGAAAAGAGTCATGGAACCCAAAAAGCATATCGTTTTGATGTATTCTAATGTGAAGATGCGTTAAAAAAGTATTTCACTGTTAAACCGCACGAACGATAACCCTCAGAAGTTGAAACTTATGCAAGCTATAGATTAACAGGGTCTTACTTTTTAACGTGCGATTCCTGGCACGGAAAAATGAAACAAAAAAATCAAATGGAAATATGACGAAGTTACAAATGGTCTCCCATTTCATCAAAAAATCAGCGGGACCCTGCGCTTTCTCAAAATTTTCACACATTTCTTAATGAAGGCTCCTTTATGTTTTTATTTGGCTAATCTGCATTTAAAATTTTGGTTTTGTTTCGGATGAGAAAAATTCTGTAGAACCACAAAGATATGGAAAAGTAGGTACAATATTTAGTTCATAGAATCACTTAATTAATTTCATTGTCTTTCATATAGGTACCATCTGAGTTCTGGGCCAAGAAAAAAACCCCAATTGGTTTTGTAATAAATCGTTGTCTCCAATATTTATTCGTATGGATAACAAAAAACAAAAAAAATGCATTTTGGTAAACATTGTGATTGTACCAAAAAGTCTAGAGTTGAAAAAAGAGAAAGATGAGAATGAAACAAATGTGAGTTTTCATTCTTATATATTATATCCATTAATTGAATGAGAAAACATTTTTATCAATATTCAAAGTTTGTTTACATCGTTATTGTCGACAACCAAGTTCTGAAGTCTTGAAAAAATTTCACACCAATTGATTCACTTCACATTTGATATCTGGTGAATTTTTTGATAACGAACATTTCCGTTTTAAAAAACATCAAAAATCATGTGTATAAATAACTGTATCTCACTTGTTTTTATTAACTATTAACTGTTCATTATTCCAGGTTGGTGTTTGTGGTCAATTGAAAGAGTTACAAAATAGTTTTGAATCTATCGATAAAAGAAGTTGGATGTGTTGAAGAAATTATAAAAATATTCCGAATTTTATGTCGTTTATTTTTCAGGTGTCAGATGAAATTTCTTATTCTGGTGACTCTTCATATGTACCATCCAGCTCAGAGGTAAGTGTAAAAGTACGCCACATTCAACACACATCTCACAATGCGTTTCCAAACAGTACTGTTTAGTAGTAACTATATTTGTAAAAGTCATTTCATAATTCAAAAAATATTAAAAATGTAAAAAAAAAATTAATGCCTATTACAAACCAATTATTTGCAATTAATTATTTTTAGGTATCTTCTTCAATCAGAATATATTATTCATCCGATTTGAACATGTCGTCCCCTCAACCAACACCTGAAAAAGATTGCAGTAATTCAGAAATAATTAGGAAAGTAGATCAAAACTCAAACGTGACAACTGGTACAAATACCACCGATGACCTAATTTGTCTATTAGATATCGACAAAAATGATGGAACTGAATGGGTTTCAACAGAAGGATTTCGAATAGAATACGACCAAGAAAATCAAGTGAATAGTAATTCAAACGAATGCGGAACCAGTAATGAAAAAGAGTCTGTCTTAATAATATTACAGATGTTGAGACAACATCAACAAAAAGAAAAACAAAATTGAAGAACTTTTCTTATTACTGTGAAACCGATGTAACCAATTTTGCCAGGCATGTGATTAATAATCATTCCACCGAAATGGATGTGATAAAATTTATGTCCATCCCTCCAAACAATTTGGAAAAGGGACGATTGCTGGCTAAGCTGAAAAATAAAGGAAATGTTCTAAAAACAGCAAATGATTGTCCCAGAAGAATTCGACGAGGGCAGATTCCAGAAACATCTGTTCTACCATGTGATAATTGTCTTGTTTTTTTTTCTTCAAAACTATTATATAGACATAGGAAAAAGTGTAGTAGCAAGAGCGGAAGGGCACAAAGTAGCGGCCAAACTGCTTTATTATTGTGTCATCGCAGAGTAGATGACAGACTTAAAAAAGATGTTTTTCCACGAACGCGAGCGGACAAAATATCTCTTGAGGCTAAAGCAGATGAATTGATTTGTTCGTTTGGAGCTCGTTATCTGAGATTGCATAAGGATAAGCACTTTACCGTAACCTCCCGAAAGATGAGAGAACTTTCAAAAATCATGATTGAGATAAAAAAATGAAACCGGAAATAAAATCATTTTTCCAAGCACTTCAACCAGCGAGATATGATTCAGCCACTAATGCATATGGAGTACCTTCATTTGCCATGAATATCGTGAATTAATTCAAACAGTGTTGTGATATTGCCATTGATTTTGTTCTTAAGGGCGGTGAAACGGTTTCTTCTGCTGAGGACGTTTCTCAGTAGGGAACTATGATTCATTTATTTACAACTAACTGGAAATACAAGGTTTTAAGTCAAGCCGCTAATAGTCTACATTTGAATAAGTGGAATAAAGTAACGATCGTACCACTCGCTAGTGACTTAAAAGTTCTCAAACAGTATCTTATTGATTCGGCCAAAGAGCAACAGAGAAACTCAATACTAATAACTTAGATACCATAGCTTATAATCTATTGGTTGAAACCATTTATTGCCGCGTTTTACTTCTGGATAGAAGACGACCTGGTGAACTTCAGAGAATGCTTCTGCAGACCTATTTGACTTGCGGTAATGAGAAGGGGCATTATGAAGAATTTGAGAGTATAATCACTGTCAGAACGCCTGTTATTGAAAAAATTGAAGCGTGTAGTCATGAAGGGAAAAAGAGGTAGAGGAGTCCCTGTACTTTTTAGTGATGATGTACAGAAAGACATTCAGTTGATGGTTGAAATTCAACCCACTATGGTTCCACAAGAAAATGTATTTCTGTTTGCTAAGGCAAACATCAAAACTGAAATCAGCGGTTATAAAGTTATAAAGAAACATGCCCGATTAGGTGGAGCAACAAATCCGGATTCAACAACTGCGACACGTCTCAGAAAACATTTGGCCACACTAATGCAGATCTTCAACATGACAGATGATGATATTGAACAGTTAGCTACATTCATGGGACACACATCTAGAATTCACAGGGGCTCATATAGACTTCCTGATAACATCTATCAAACAGCAAAACTTTCTAAACTTTTTTTGTTGATGAAGAAAGATGAGAGCAAAAAATATAAAGGTGGAAGCTTAGACGAGATCGACTTTGATATGGGAGAAAATTCAATTAATGAAAATGATGACAGCGAAATGGGGTCTGAAGGAGAACTTGGCAATGATGATTTTCAAAAAAGTTTTGAGAAAGATCAAGTTGTAAAGGACCGTGCTAGTTCAAAGAGAGCATCAGAGAAGAGAACAGTTACGAATAGGAGAAAAAGAATCCTAATTCTTTGGACTGAAACACAGAGATCATTGGCAAAAAAAATTTTAAAAACCATATCAAAACCTCCAAAGCGATATGAGTGTGAGGAACTAATTGAAAAACACCCCAAAACTTTTGAAGACAAAACTAGGGTAAAAATAAAAGTATTTATTCAAAATGAATACATGAAGAAGAAACGATATTGAAAATTGAAATATCTGGCATCTTTTTGTTTTTGAATGGAATAATTTTATTTTGTACGTTCTCTATAAGTAATTTCATTTTATATCTTCTCTATAATGAATGAGTTTGAATAATAAGTGTATCTTTTCTTCTGAGAATGCCCTTATTATATGTCCTCTGTAGATTACTGATTGGAAACTTCTTCGGCTAATGGGTACTAAAAATTGTTTTTGAGATTTTATTATTCCAAATGACAATTAGAAATCATTACTGTTCTTCAGCTTAGCAGAATCATTGCTACTCATTGAATAATAACTACAGTGAGATGTAAAATTAAGGAATGAATGATTTTTTTTAAAACTGGTGAATTTGGAGACAAACTCTGAAATAGGTGAAAAGTTATATAATTCTCTAATCAGTGACATAAACATCAACAGAGTGGAAAAAAATATTTAATTTTTGAATTAAATTGATTTACATAAGAAGTAAATATGAAGGATTAATTTATGACAGGGGTGGCATGACAGATCATGTGAAAAGTTATATAATTCTCTATTAAGTGACATAAACATCAACAGAGTGGGAAAAAATAATAAAATTTTAAATTAAATTGATTTGCATAAGAAGTAAATATGAAGGATTAATTTATGACAGGGATGGTATGACAGATCATGTGAAAAGTTATATAATTCTCTATTCCGTGACATAAACATCAACAGAGTGGAAAAAATATTAAAATTTTAAATTAAATTGATTTACATAAGAAGTAAATGAGAAGGATTAATTTATCGCATGAAATGAATAAATAATGGCTCCATTCACTGAAACACAGGTTATAGTTAGTAGATAAGGAACAATAGAGTTACCCGCAAGATTTCCAGATCTTAGACCACTCACTTTTTCCTATGAGATTACTTGAAATCAAAAGTTAACATCGATTGCCAAAAATTTACAAGATTTAAAAATATAATTACAATAAAACTCCAATGTTCAAGATGAATGTCGTTATCGTTCAATTACCTACTGCCAAAAGGCAGGTGAGTGACAATTTGAATAGTCAGTTTAGGGGCACAGCAATTTTTATTGGTCGAATGAACTTTTTTTTGTTTTCTCACAGTAGTGATAGGTATTTTATATTAAATACATTACATACATAAATTGTATAAATTAATTGAATTCAAAAAACAAATCAGTTTTGGCCTACCTAAATATGTAACTATGTACCTATCACTGAATCAAGATTTGAATGACCTTTCATTCAAGCTATCACACGAACTCAATTCTTATTAAAAAAAATCCTCATCACGTCCAGGTGGATAACGTCACTAGTATGATATGTATGCCAAATAATCATGATTCCAAACTAAAAATCGACGAGGTCCGAGATTTGTTTCCAGAATCGTTTATTCTCGAAATCATTATTCCATTATTATGCCCCTCGTATATTTTATTTACAAGTATTCGTGAAATTAAAATCCCACAAATCTCAGATTTCACTCTTGGTTATCTAATGATTTTATTAACATATACCTACAAATTTCACACCTGTTTATAGTTTGTCCCTGGCCATTTTGGAGCCATGTATTATAAGAAAAACAAGAGAAAAATAGGAGTTGGATCGTATGTTATACAGATAAGGTATTCAAAATGTGTTTTTCTGAGGAACATTTCTAGATTATTCTCAAAAACATTGCAAGGTATTGAGGATAGAAATTCTTCAATCTATTTTTTTTTTCAATATTTGAAACATGATTTTACCAGATTTTATTATTTTCATTTCAGTTACTGATGCACATAACCCTACATATGAACAAACCAGTTTCATAAACATCTGATGTAGAAAGAACAAACCTAGATTAAAATCAATTCAAACGCACACTATTACAATTACCCGTGCTGAATCCAGTGAATAAATATTCTGTAACGTTGCCAATTCATTAAGTCGATAATATGATGAAAATGAATAAAATATACACTCGATGTATATGATAGGTACGCCACAAGCGGCTGAACGCTAAACTAAAATATATACATTTGATTAAGAAACTAATATTATGTACTCAGAGTTTTCTTCTTCGCTCATTAACATATATATATATACATATACATATATATATATATATATATATATATATATCATATATATTATTATTATTATATATATATATATATATATATATATATATATATATATATATATATATATATACAGGCTGATTCACGGTGGATGGCACATTAGACGTTTCTGGTGAACCAGACAACGGATCACTTTGAAAATTTAATGGAGGGCATATTCGGACATTCTCTAGCCAACTAAAATATTTTCGACAATGCGGTGTTGCCGCTTCTATTAGAAAGCAGTAGCAACTTTGATTTTTCAAATGGAACACTCTGTATATAATATTATTTTTGGAATCTCCAACAATTGCCCGACAACTTTTCTTGATATTTCTCTATACCTATCTGTTACCGTTTTCGAAATAAAAATTAATTTCATTTTTTTTCTTCGAAAATCATGACTTCTAAAAATGCCGACATCTTTTAGTTAAGAAGTACTATGATATCGAAATTTGGTTTGGAGTTAGGTGATACTTGGACACTTCCCACACGTCAGCCTAATCTCCGTTACTTCAATACAGGGTGGTAAAAAAATACAGTTTTTTCGTTTGCTTGAAAAAGTTGCTGAAATTTGATTATTTTAAATAGAACACCCTGTATATTATTGAAAATTCGGAAAGCTGCTGAAATTTGCTTCCTTTCTATGTATATCATACCTATACCTAACTAGTCAAGTTTCGGACTCATGAACATTTATTTGTGAAAATGTCCCTTCAGAATGGTATTTCCATTCGGAATTTGGTAAGCAGGCCATGATTACTATTTGACAGTAGCGTTGTGACATTCTCCTAATAATATCGACATTTTCGTCACTTCAGAAGTTGCAAATACCTTCAAAACGATGGAACAAAACTATTCAAACGAAGTTCTTATGAATTTGTTTATTATTTTTGGACAGTGTGACAAAATTATCAGCAGAACATGTAGAAAGTTCAATGAAATGTATCCGAATCTACCGCCAATGAAGCTCAAGAAATTTATACGAATTCAGAACAATTTCAATGCATTTGGTTTTTGTCAAGCCTTAGCTCTAGATAGTCTGTATGCTAATGCTTTACGTGAATATTTATTTTATTATAAACAAAAAATAGTGTATGATTTATGTAATAAATGAGAAAATGTAACACTTGTTTCATTTAATGTATAAGGTGAAAAAAAATCAGCTTTATAAAGTTATTCGATGGAATAAAACACCAAAATTTCAATATATATTTTATTCAAATTTTATCAATGTGTTTGTACAACAATGAATAAGTATACAAAATTTCAATATATTTCATTCAAATTATATCAACGTGTACATGTATAATAATAAATAGTATACAAAAACTGAAAAATTTCTGTTTGCAGTCAATTCTTGAAAAGTTGGTGTTCTCCTACCGCTATTGAAAATTCTCAGAGTAACACACACCTATCAGTCATATTCAAACAAGGGCAAAATTTATCAATGAATCACATCAATAGGAATAAAATCCAAATGATAACCTCATTTCAAGCTATAGTGCCCCCAAGTGTCAGATGATTTGGGGGTTAATTTTCGTTTATCATCGTGTGGACTTTAAAATTTCTGAGACAATCGATATAATCTTTGGAATTAATTTTATTTTTGACTAGATTATATCGAATGGCCTTTGATTTTTTGATAACTTTTCCACCCTGCACTTTGTAGGTATACATTTTGGAACGTAACCCTGCAAAGTGCGTGATGATTTTACCATTTGCTTCATCTTTCATTAACCCAGGAATTTTTTTATTCACAAGTGGAATTTGAAACTTATTATCGGGCGAATAATCGGAAGTATCAAATTTTATTAGGTTATTTTTGATGAGTTCTGAATAGACATTTCTACACGTTATTTCGTAGATGAGACTATCTGTATCTGTTTACATTAACTTGCAATTTTCTATACCTAGAGTGGGCACCATGAAATTGTAATGGAAACCAAACATGCATGTTTTTGAAATATCTAAAATTGCCATTCCGATGTACAAAGGTTTATTGAAAACAAGTTCAGTCTTTTCCAATTCAATAGCCACCAAGTCTGTATCAGAGTCGAACGACTCTGAAATCGGGGGCGCGCAATTAAATTTTTGGCGCCATAACGACCGTTCCAGGAATTCACAAGTTTGACCACTCTGTGTAACCGAATGTTTTCCATCGTTTTCCCAGAAATAGCATTTACCATTAGTTTATATAGATTTTTGCCAATAGAACTGGTGGCTGCAGCCCTCAGACGAGTATTCAACTCGATGTAGGGACGCAGCCATGCAGATTGTTTGAATTTCACAACCCGATGAATTTTGTTTAGAATCAAACCGTTTTTCAATGCCTGTTTCAAGTTGCGATAATGCAAAATATATTTGTCTTTATTATACAGGGTACCCATTAATTTTTTTTTTGTTTGGAATTTGGTGGTGCTTGTGCTCTGGACAAAACGGAAAATCTTTATGTGAATCATGTAATCTCTCAGGGTATTCAAATCAACTTCCAATATGTAGCCTTCTGAAGCATTGTCAAGAATTTCAGTTACATCGTTGTCAAAATTTTCCACCCACTGAAAACCGTCGTAAGGTAAAAATTCTGACATTGCCCACCCATATAAATTATTAACGTCTAAATATAAAAGATATTTTGAAGGTTTTTCGGGATTGTATGCTTCCATATATTTATTATTTGCTTCTGAATATCTATTTGAACAAACCGATATTCTGCCCCCTATCCCCTTTTCTACAAACATAATCATGTCAATATCTTTCAAAATTTGTAATTTACACTTCGCATACTTCAACATGGCATCCCACGTGTACCCAGACATAGTATAATACCATGCGGGGTCCAACCCATAAGTTGCCATGCTTTTTTGACGAAAATTTTCAAAAACGTCTGCCAGTAATAAAATATCTGTTTTCAAATATAGGTCCGCATACGATCCCAAATTTGTAATTTCGAATGATTCCCAAACATTATGTGCATGAGCATATTTCTCTTCTGTTATGTATTCATCATTTGATTTATTATAGAATTATTCTCGTGATGGTAACTCGGTGATGTTCAATTTTTCCATGCTATCTATATAATCATATGGAAATACTCCCTTCCTGGTGAGAGGAGCGAATTTCTCTTCATCTAAGAGACTAAATCCTTTTTTTTTTATTTCCAAATTATTTTGATCCAATGTGGATACTAATTCATCCAACGATGTTCCCATGAATCGAAAAGAATCAATAAATCGAAATTCAATTTTAGTTTCAGCATCCTTCTGTGTAGAGAAAATATATTTTTCTTTATTTGAGGGAAGTATGCTCACACAGCCTTTTTTGCGATATCTCTCATAATGAAGTGACTGTCGTATCCTGAAAGATTATGAAAAGTAATGGGTACCACTAATAATTTTCGAAAGTTGACATTACAGGAGGCTTGGTGCGCAAAACCGCGGAACGCCCCCGTATAGTGATCGTGATCGTACACGATAACATCTTTGGGGGCGAACGGTTTTTCGCAAATATGACAAGTCGTTGCAGCACCGATATCATTTAATGGCACTGTCATCAGCTCAATATTCTTGATTTTAGTTTCAACAAATTTTGCAATATGAGACAACTCATCGGCAAACCATTTCATACAGTCTTCATCTCGATAGCTTTTGAAATGAGAAAGACTGTCATCATAGGAACACTTGAAGTAGTAGCCTGCACTGAAAGGTATATGTTTTTGGTATTTTGTAGTTTTGTCAGATATGCTTTCCTTACATTTTTCCAACATTGACTCGAAATCAGCAAAAATTATAAACGGACATTTTTGTTTATAAACATAATTTCGAAATTCCACATAATCGTATGTAGGAAAGGAAATTTTACGATCATTCACTTTTTCGCACAAAACAGTATGGTCATTTAATTTTTGCTGACTTGAAAAATAATTGAGGCATCTATCACAATTTTTTTTTTCCATTTTTGTACAATTGTCTACCTAATAATTGAGACATGTCTTTGATCCAACAATAATGGAATTTAATTTCAGTCTCGTCATCGTCATTAATGGGTGGAGCTTCATAATCGTTCAATTTTGGAAAATATTTGTCCTGAATTAATAACAAATTAACATGTCTGTCTCGTTTTGTTGTCGTGAGTCTAGCAGGTCCTACTACAAGAAATGATTTTTCCTTTACTTGATTCAATTCCAGGGTGTGAACATTTACAGAAATATCATTGAGTTTTGTAAATTTGGAAATCTGATATAAGTCCATTGGAGTATTCAGCCCTGTAGTATTCAAAACTGTAGAATCGTGTGGATATTTTGACACTCTTTGTGGATTTTCTGCTACAGGATACAAGGCGCTAATAATACTCCAAAAGAAGCACATTTCGTCATCGTTTTGTACATTAATGCATGCCTGCTTCCTTGCGATTTCTTGCGGCAGTGGAATGAAAGAAGAATCGTTACCAATCACATATTTATTAATTGCTACTTCCAACATCCACTGCGTTTTCATTGTACCAAGCCGCCAACTCCGTACTTGAATCAATAACTTCATTTGGCGTACTGAAATATTTGCGATCAATAATTTCCCCATCATTTGATTTTTTAATAATATCCCCTGATAAAGTAAAATTAACTTTGAGGCATGACATTTGTTTCAAAATTTTGGAAATCTCACGTTTGAATGATGAAAAAGCATCGTCTAGAAACTTTTTAGGATCTTTATGAGTTAAATTGATGATTACCCCCGTTGTTACTCTACTATTGAAAACATTGTTAACATTTTGCCACTTTACCCTGGTGCTTCGTCGTTTCAAACCCGAGCCTATACGTTTATTATTCATCATTTTTATAATCACTTTGAAGCGTTTCAATTCCCCAATTTGAGTAATTATTTTATTTTTCCCTAACCGATAATTTAATTTTTTTCATAGATAAAACGCATTTCTTAATATGTTTATTAATTAATTGTGGAGCTTGTTTGACAATATGATCCAAATAATTATCTTTGATGTGTAAAATGTATTCATCAATTACCGACTTGATTTTTGGAAAATCGACCATTTGGATTTTATTTATTGACATGACTCACCGATATTTTGTTCACAAATGAAATTCTAGGTGTGATGAGTCGGTTTTGGAAACTGCAGAGAATTGAATCTCGTTCTGTGGACACTGTTGAGATGGTTCTGGAAGCTGCTGTAATTTGAAACTCGTTCTGGAAAGGTTGCTAAGTTGGATTTGGATGTAGTTGTTGAGATGACTGAACTGATACTGCACACGTTGATGTAGTGTTCTGTAATAAATTTGATTTTCAATGCAAATATACACCAAAGAAAAATAAAATTCAAGAGTGGGGGTAATGTGTTTCATGGAGTGATTGTGAAAAATGAGCGAGCTACAGTTATAATTAAAAAAAGCAACTGTCATTCAAAACAACGAATTAAAAACACATATTCTGGCAAGTACTAAACACTTAAAAATATTGAAAACACTTCTTTATGCAGATCATATCTATGAATGAAAAACTTTTTGAGTCGAACAAAAATATAGTATACAACCACAAACTCTATACATATATTGAACAAAGAAAAAATGCAGTACTAACCTTAATTTCGAACAATTTCCAATGAAACAACAGGACAATCTTGCAATAAAAATTCATAAAGTGAACATGAAAAACACTTACTTTCAGATAAAATCGTTGCACTTGTCACTAGTATCACTGATACAACTAACTCATCATTTCGCCTCGCAGGAGGCATTTATAGGAAAATAAGTGATGACAAATTATGAAATCAAACAAAGAGCCTTTGTTCCGTCGCTTTGAGAACTGCATATCTCTGGGTGCTGATTCAGCATTGACAGTGATCAATGTCACCTTGGGTGAGAATGGAAAAATAGGTGATGACATTTTATGCAATCAAACAAAGAGCCTTTGTTTCGTCACTTTGAGCCACGTGTCTGGCTTTATCGATAAGTGATAGCGATAATTCTGCATACCTATATTATATATTTTTACCAACTTGAAATGAAACAAAAAATTTACTGTTTCAATCAAAATATTCATTTTTTTATTAAATTTCATAATTGTTGTCCAAGTCTAATTAGAATACATGCTGACATCGTAGATTCTATGATAACTCAATATACGTCAAATTCCATTTGTGACTTCTTTTTTCTTGCCTCGTTGGGTGTTCTGGAACAAATTCAACAGTTTTTTTTAATGACGAAGATCTTGAAATATCTTTTTCAATTCCCATTTGAATGGTGTATTCTTTGGAATTGCACCTGCGCAAATACTGCTAACTGACCCTCATTGACTGATGTCGAACGAATCGAATTCCATTGTTCACACTAGCCTCCATGCATATTTCTTTGGAATTTCACCCACATTCGGTACGTTCACATATTGAACAGGAATTATTGTAGTCGGAGGTACAAAATTTGTTTTTCAGCATCGTTGACGATATATTCTACACTCTGAGGCTGGAACACTTTGTCTTGAATGTGTAAATTATTCAACTGCTTGAGAACCCTTTTCTCTTCCTCATATAATTGAATATCATTACTTATTTGTTGGACACGTCTCTCAAATTCCTCTACTTCACGTCTGTATACTCTGAATGCCATTTTATTAATATTTTTTTTTTACCAACGACGTACGGAACATCGTTTTCCTTTGAAACTTATGCAAAATAATGTATTTTGAAATGTCATTGTCGAATACTTCGCTCCCCCATTGCCCTCACGTTTAGTCCACAACGCTTAAACTCTCGACACTTTTGGATCTCCTCTTTCTTCGGCTGATGGTAACTTGGTTAACAAAGATACGAGAATTAGTGCCCTTTTGGCATGTTGGAATGCTAGACTACTGTTGAACTGACATGTTTTTTCTCAAATGGTATATTTTGCCGCACCCTGTACACTTCGACGCCATGTTTTTTTCTTTAAATGATGTATTTTGAGACATACCGTACACAGTCGTATTCCTAACCCTTCATTTTCAAACCGGCAACGCTACATTACTCCATAAACAATGATTTATTGTACAACTGGCAACACCTGCTTGCACTAGCAACCGGTGAATTTCGATACCATCTCTATCTCTCTTTGCATCGATTACGTCACACGCGTCTCTCGCTCTTACACACACATTCACATCTTTACATGAAATAATAATTATTTCCCAAATCTAAGTATATTTTCCTATCTTCAATATAATAATGACGATTACATTCTACGGAAATCAAAAAAAAATGCTGTCAAGTATAATGAATGAGTCAATTTCGGTCCCGACAAAACTAACGCTATAAATACCCAACATTCGCAGTTACCTTCAATATCTTACGTTGGTGTAGAGGCTAAGGACAATGTCTACCGTGCGGACGTCGTGGGTTCGAATCTCATAACTATAAACTTTTTTCAATCAAAATCACGTGAAAAGGGGGCCTGAGCGCTGATGCGAAATCCCAAGGGGGCCGAGGGCGGAGTACTTAGGGAGCTGATAGGTTAGGTGGAGTACCAAGGGGGCCGAGTTCCATGCTTAAATCGCTACGATACTCGTTCCATCCTGCGTCGATGACGTCACACGTTTCCCCCACTCCTGTTTGAACCAAAAATTGCAAAAAGTTCAGCTCCATGAGAAAATACATGGGATTTTGTGTTCGGAACAAGTTTGTTCATTTACTGAGCACAATTTATTCCATACATTACTGTTTGAAGTTCTATACATTTGAGTTCTTCGTTCGAATGTTCACACCATAAAATATTCTGCAAATGCCTATGAACGGAATTGACTTCAATTTGTCTGTACATTTTAACTATATCTGCTGTGAGGATATACTTGAATTTTCGAAATCTATAGACGATGTCGAATAAATCTGCCTGAACTGTGTTACCCTTATACATAACATCGTTCAATGCGAGACCTGAAGTGGTTTTCATCGAGGCATCAAAATCAACTCTCAATTTCGTACTTGCACTGTCTTCCCTAATAATGCAATGATGAGGTGGAAAGTACTTGTTATGACATTCGAATGTTTTCATGCTTAGTGGAACATATTTTTCATGATTCAACTTCACATATTCATCTATGAACATTTTACATTGCGAGCGTAAACTTTCGTTTTTATTTAACCTTCTTTCGAGTGAGATAAATCTATATTTCGCCATTTCGAACGATTCACCTAAATTTAAGTTTTCAATATTATTTTCAAGTGGCAGATTTAACATAAACCGGTTCTAAGCCTCCCCCCACCACTATGACGTATTAATTGCTTTTTTATTGGTTGTTGTTTGGTGAAGTCAATGTGATGTGACCTTGAAGGGTGTGGTGTATGGTTCGTTCAGAAATTTTTTCCCGGTTCTAATCCTCCCCCCACCAATATGACGTGTTATTTGCTTTTTTTTTGTTGTGCAGTGAAGTCAAGGCGTTGTAACCTTGAAGTGTCTGGTGCATGGATCGTTCAGATTTTTTTTTTTCATATGAGATTTTGTGTGTGTATGTGTGTGTGTGTGTGTGTGTGTAAGAGAATGCACGGTACAGGGTTTCATCATGTGCTTGTTTGTCTATGTACAAACATACGTCTGCATACTTCGAAGATCCTCCAAGTAATGAATGCTCCATCGGTGTGAGGGCACCAAGTTAGTAAAGGAGTGACGTCACAGCAATAACCGTTCAACGGCTAGAGAGCGACATGTTCACTCCACGACGTGTGGCAGAGTAATGCGTATTCATCGGCCTGCTCTCACCTCCCTCGATGTAGTGAAGGATGTGACGTAACGCCCCAGACTCGCCATCAATGGTGACACGCAGGCGGGCGAGGACTGTGCTAACGTCTGTCCTCTCCGACAGCGCAACGACAATTGCTTGTTCGTATCGCTCTCGAAGCAGTGAATGATGTGACGTAACGCATCACCCTACCCTCGCTATTGATGGTGACACGCAGGCGGGCGAGGACTGTGCAAACGTCTGCCCTCTCTGATAGCGCAACGACCACTGCTTGCTCGTGCCGGCAACTGTTATCGCATCAAATTGGGAGATGAGCTTGGCTGTGACGTCAGGCATCTCTAGTGGATGCATCGATGTGTCCTTACCTACCCTCACTCTCTACGGTGATGCGCAGGCGACGTGGATTATGGTATTTAAGAAGCGGGCGAGTGTTGGTTATGTCAGTTTCCATCGAGTGAGTTAGTGAGAACATATCATAGAAAATGTATTCTTGTGAATGTGGTAAATCTTTTACCCGTAGTGACAACCTTCGTCTTCATCAGCTCCAGAGTTGCCAAGGAGGTCCATCAGTGAAACGAGTGAGATTAGATGACGCTGCAGCACCTATGTACACATGTAATTGTTGTAATGTGATGATTCCATTGACTCAAGTGAATTCTCACAATAGAACTCTACAACATAAGAATAATACATGTGTTCAATTCAGTGATGGTGTTCAAATTATAAAGAGCGCCTTTAAACGTCGGATTGCGACATACAGGGTGCAGAGTTCCATTGTTTCCACCGATTACATGTTATTCTTTAATGAAATCAGGCAGAAAGTTATAGAATTATTGAAATCGGCCATCAGGGTTCACAAAATCATCAAAGTGAATATGGAAGTATTTGGGAGTTATATTCTACAAACACAAGACCTGAAGGAAACCAAATCATTTAATTCACAGAATAGAACAGTTGATCAATCTAGTGATTTGAATTCCTTATTTGATGGATTTCGAAATGGGATTATCGCTCAAACTACAGAATTCCAGGAACGCGATTCAGGTAAACATTTCTACCAAGTTTTAATTGGATGGATTAGTAATATTGTTTTGTTTTTAAGGTTGGACTTGTGAAAAAATCATGTTTCTGGAGTTGAACATTAATAAATACAGCCCGCTCAGTGGATGTTCATATGTGAAGCTGCCTGAATGTATCGAGCGTAGGAAGGCCGTGGTTAATGTCCGTAATGAAGATCAGCATTGTTTTGCATGGGCTATCACTTCAGCACTACATCCTGCAATCGATAGAACATCAGAAGTTTCATCGTATCCACATTTCAGTACAGTCATAGACGTAACAGGTATGAATTTTCCGGTAAAGTTGAAAGATATTGTGAAATTTGAAGACAAGAATGATATTTCAGTTAATGTATACGGTTTAGAAAGTAAATTCGAGAAGGGTAAAATAATGTATGAAATAATTGGACCATTACGTTACTCTCAGAGAAGACTTAGAAGACATGTCAATTTGTTACTCATCACAGATGATTTCGGTAATAATCATTATTGTTGGATCAAAGATCTTTCAAGATTAGTTTCAAGCCAATTATCGGCTCATGAACATAAGAAATATTTTTGTGATGGCTGTTTATTATATTTTTCTAATGAACAATTACTATTACGTCATAAGATAAATTATTGTAATCACTTGAGTACTACAACACCATCAACCAATTTCAAAGTCAATAAATATGGGAAAACGGTACCTGAAAATATACTAACTTTTGAAAACTTTGAGAAACAAATGAAGGTACCATTTGTAGTGTATGCCGATTTTGAATCAGTACTGAAGCCGATTCAAACCACTAAACATACAATGATGATTTATCAAAATTTGTTTCGTATAGGGGTGTGGATGCAGCCCAGAAATTCGTTAGCAAAATCGAAGATGATTTGAAAAATATTTATGAAAATCATCTCAGGTTTCCTATTCCTATGGATGTACAAACTCCTGAGGAAGAGGAACAGTTTGCTTCTGCCACAAATTGTGGCATTTGTTCCAAACAATTTAATGATGGCGAAGTCAAAGTGAGGGATCATTGTCACCTCACAGGAAAAAAAAGGTCCCCTGCTGCTCATTCATCTTGTAATTTGAATTTTAAATTGCCAAATTTCATTCCTATAATTTTTCACAATCTCAGTGGATATGATTGTCATTTATTCATAAAGGAATTGTATAAAAACAAAGATAAAGTGGATGTCATCCCACAAACTAATGAGAAATATATATCTTTCACAAAACATCTCTTTACACACTCCTATACGGATAAAGATGGTAGGGTGAAGAAGAATTATTTGAGAATGAGATTCACTGATAGTTTCAGATTCATGCCTAGTTCTTTGGAGAATTTAGGTGCAAATTTAACATCTGATCAGTGTATCGAGATGCGCAAACATTTCCCACAAATTGAAAATTTCAATTTGATGAGAAAGAAAGGTGTATTTCCCTATAGTTTTGTTGATGACATCGAAAAACTGAATCATCCAAGACTTCCAACTAAAAATCAATTTTATGATAAACTCAATTGTGAACATATATCAGATAATGATTATGGGAGAGCTCAACTTGTTTGGAATTTATTCGAATGTCAGGATTTGGGTGAATACTCTGATTTATATTTAAAGTCAGATGTGTTACTATTATGTGACATTTTTGAAAACTTTAGAAATATATCTGTTGATAAATATAAATTGGATCCGGCACAATACTTCACTGCACCCGGATTATCGTGGGATGCCATGTTGAAATATACTAATATTGAATTGGAATTACTAACTGATATTGATATGGTTCACTTCTTTCAAAAAGGTATTCGTGGTGGAATAAGTCAATGTAGTGAAAGGAAACATAAAGCAAACAATACATTTTTACCGGATTATAATCCAAATGAACCATCTTCATTCATTTCATATTTGGATGCAACAAATCTATATGGTCACAGCATGTCGCAACCATTACCAACAGGTGAATTTTCATGGTTAGCACCTCATGAAATTCTCAATCTTGATATAATGAATGTGGATATTGATAGTCCTCATGGATATGTATTGGAAGTGGATATACATTATCCCCAAGAACTTCATGATAAACATTCCGATTTACCATTCTTAGTTGAACGTTTGATACCTCCATATGCAAAATCGAAAGTTCCCAAATTAATTCCAAATTTAAACGACAAAAGAAAATATATTGTTCACTATAGAAACTTACAGCAAGTTGTCAATCATGGTTTGATAGTGATGAACACACATAGAGTATTGAGGTTTAAGCAATCATGTTGGATGAAGCCTTATATAGATTCGAATACTGAAATGCGTAATAGGTCTAATAACAAATCTGAAAAAGATTTCTACAAACTAATGGATAATGCAGTCTATGGAAAAACAATGGAAAACGTAGACAATAGAATTGATGTTAGACTCATTACACATTGGGAAAATATAAAAAGAACTATAGGTGCTAGTTGTCTCATATCGCGACCAAATTTCAAAAAATGCTCTATTTTCACAGAAAATTTTGTTGCCATTCAATTGGCTAGAGTAAAAGTTCATTATGATAAACCACTATACTTAGGATTTTCCATTCTAGAATTATCTAAAACAGTTATGTATGATTTTTTCTATGGATGTATCAAACAACAGTTTGTTGGAGAAGATGCGTCCTTACTCTACACTGATACCGACTCCCCCATTCTCAAAGTAAATACAGACAATTTCTATGAATTTATCAAAAATAATATAAATAAGTTCGATACATCTAATTATAAAATAGGAAACCAATTCAATATTCCAGTGACAAAGTCAGTTCTGGGTAATTTCAAAGATGAATTCCCAAATGATCCAATAATCAGCTTTTACGGTACAGGTGCTAAAGCGTATTACGTGAAATCTGTTGATGGTGAACTGAAGAAGGCCAAAGGTGTGAAACGATCTGTTATAAAGAATGAATTGACATGTGAAGACTATGAAAAAATCATTGAAGAGGGAGGTATGATATTCAGGAAGATGAACTCGTTCAGAAGGGTATTGCATGATATTTACACTGAATTGAAAAATAAAGTCGCTTCATCGTATCATGATGACAAGAGATTCATCATTCCGAATACCACTCGAACTCTTCCATGGGGTCATAGCGATATAGAATTTTATCGAAATGATCCTAATGATAACATTCGTTGGGTGTCTGAAATCGTTCATTCTTTTTCTCAAGAGAGCGCCTTAGACCAACTAATCAATTTGTTGACTGTAGAGATGAATAATTGAATTATAATTCGAAGTATTATTGCTTATTCCTTCAAACCGGAACATTCTTATTTGTGATTATTTGTGATTATTGTATTATGTATTGTATATGTATCACTTTTACCAAGTTACTTAGATGAATAAAAAATGATAAAAATATTATTTGTTTCATTTCTATTTTCCTAACCAATTACTGTAAAGTATATAGCATAATGTAAATGAAAGAAATATCAGTTTGAAAAGAATCATCGTAGAGTGCACAATGTCTAAAACAATCGATAAGTTTGGTAGAAAAAGAAAATTGGGTGGTAATGTCATTCGAGGTCCTCCCGGGATTGGTTTTAAATTAACAAAAGATGGTCATTATGACATGCAAAGAAAAATATTGAAAAATATAAGCGAACCAATTGACAAGAGTGATTGTGTAACTGTATCATATCTTGAGGGGGAAATTAACGGAACAAAGGAGGTTATACTTCTAGCCCTACAAGCTGCAATACAATCCACAATAGGCAATATTGCTCGGGACGCCCGGCAAGCATTTGACGATAAAATTGCAGAGGCTCGGATAACTTTCACTCGTAAATTTGACAAACTTACAAGTGATGTAGACATAAAAATGTCTGACATAACAGCGTCTACAAATAAAAAATTTGATGCTATGTCAAACATAACAGGGACTACAATGGAAAAGTATGATGTACTGGAACAGAGAGTTGAAGTATTGGAGAAAAACCATAAAGAAGTTTTGGAGAGAAACTATAAAGTCAGGCCATCATCATCAGGTGGACTGGGATATCCAGGACTGAACATTAATCCAAATCATAGAATAATACAACCAAAACCAAAACCAACTGATGATGTATTAATGGAACCAACATGGTGAATGTATTCCCTCGTTAGGTTAGGTTAATAGTTACGTTAGGTTAGCTGCATAGTTACGTTAGGTTAGCTGCATAGTTACGTTAGGTCAGGTGTTAGGTTAGTATTCCCTCGTTAGGTTAGGTTAACAGTTACGTTAGGTTAGCTGCATACTTACGTTAGGTTAATAGGCGATCGCGAAGCGATCGCTTCGCGATCGTGAAACGATCGCTTCGCGATCGTGAAGCGATCGCTCAGCAGGCCACTTCGCGGCCTGGGGCGCTCAACATCCACCACTTGCATCCGGGGCGCGTTTTTTTGCCCCTTCTCGAAGCCCCGCCCCCTTTCCGAAGCCCCGCCCCGCCCCTCCCCGAAGCCCCGGCCCCCCCCGACTCCCAACATTTGCGCATGTACACCCCTACCCTCAACGCGCATGTGCGCTCCCACCATTTTCCCACCACTCACGCATCGAAGTCGATACCCTCCGGAGAGCACTCCACAACATTCAGTTCGAGAAGTCATCTCATCGAGAGCAGTCCACTCCACAACAAGGCAGTACCTTCCAACGACCAACTTGATATTTGAGTAAGTAAATTAAGAATGTTATTTTTTATATCAACTAACTTTGTATTATTTCTTCTTTTTCAGAATGGCAACCAATACACAGGAGGTGAATAATGCTGTGGCGTCTATTCTGCCGGTGTCCGCTGACCAGGAGGAGGCAGCATCTTCGGGAGCGGTGCCGGGTGACCAGGCATCTACTTCGCGTTCGCGAGTTAGGTGCAGATCTGCTAGCCCTGACTTATTCGAGGAGGAGGAGGAAGTCAGGCCTGTGAAGAAGGTTTGCCAACGACCTGCAGCGAAGGTTGGTCCTATTTCTAAGTACCGAGCTACTTGCAATAGGACTAATCCTTATGCAGGTAGTTGGTCGACCGCTCCAAACAGCTTAAGGCCCTCCACACCACCCGCAGCAGTAGTGGAACAACCTAGGGCGCCTTCTCCGGAGGAGCCACCAGTTGTATTGTCCCCATCGGAGGAGGCTCCCATCGTATTCACTCCGTCGGTGGTGCCGCTTTCGCCGATGCTGGCAACACCGGTGACGAATCCTGAAGTGTTAGTGCCACAAGTGCAACAGCCTATCGGAGAGGTTAGTGAAATGTTGAACAGTTTTCTACAGAGATGTAAGGAAGCAGAACATGCTTCTCGAGCTAGTGAGGCCGCGTTGGTTAAAAGGAAGCGCGAAATGGCTGAAATTGTTAACCGACGGAGGGAAGTAGAAAAAGAAATAGCCGAACTAGATCGGAAGTATGCATCTCTGGAGAAAAAGTGTGAAGCAGATACCTCTTCGATAGAGACTTATAAAAAGTTAGTGACTTTTATAAAAACTTTCCCATAGATTAAGTGTAAGTGTAGTAAGATTAGTTTTAGGTTAGTTAGGAATATTTAATTAAGATAGTTTTAAGTTTATGTTTGTAATTTTAGGAAATGAAAATAAAAAAAAAAAAAGAAGTGAAATTAAGGGTGTACATTGTTTTGGTTTGGTACACATTGAACAATGCGATGGTTGGAGCATTTTTCTTCACTTCGTCTTATTATTATTTCCTTTTTTTTATTTCAATTACAAGTTCTTCTATGCAAATACCTCACATCAATTTTTGTGTTCTCTAATCTATTGTAAATAATCTCTTGGGAAGAAAATATGTTTCATAATGAAATCAATAAGTATATTTCATATAATTCATATAGTATTTTCAATTTTCTCTTTCATGGAATATAGCTCATGTCATTTTTGAAATTCATTCCCACTAAATCCCCTCTCCTCCCCACTCCTCCCCCACTCCCTTTCAAAAGTATAAAAGTAGGAATTATCTGTTGGAATATTCAGTTGATCAGCCACCTTCAACATGGAACCTGATTCAACTACTGAGCCGTACAGTGACCCAGTGCATCAACATCCTTACTGGGCTTCTATCCATGAAGGTTTCGTTACCTCCACGACGGCACCTCACTCGATGAATTATGATAACATAATTTATGATAATCGGATACAAGTGCTTCACGTTACTGGAACCGATCAAGCGGACCTGTCTGATGGGGATTATCCAGATCCCTATGATTGGCGGAATGATTACGAATGGGATACACAGTCCGGAAACACAGACGACGACGACAGCGATGACGATGATGACGGTGACGCTGACAATGAGTCCGATGATAGTCCTCCACCATCCCCTATCCTGATTGATGAAGTCCTGAATTCAGACGATGATATGTAATCGTTTCCTCGTTTCTCCCATCCTTTCTATTCCTTTCCTTTCCTTCCACGAAGTACACACTTTTTGGTTGGTGTACACGAGGCACTGCGAGGTTAGGGCAGTGTCTTTTTCCCTCTCCCTTATTAGTTTTTTTATAATAATCACTCAGAGTTTCTCATAATAATAATCACTTAGAATTTCAAGAAAATTGTCATTCTTATTGCTTTCGAATTTCAAACACTGAATTGTTCTACATTTACACTTCAC
The DNA here is from genome assembly GCF_025532065.1 of Leptinotarsa decemlineata. Classification (NCBI taxonomy): domain Eukaryota; kingdom Metazoa; phylum Arthropoda; class Insecta; order Coleoptera; family Chrysomelidae; genus Leptinotarsa; species Leptinotarsa decemlineata. Next base: position 1,256,466 of record NW_027412727.1, on the reverse strand, counting down.
CCCCTCCTTTTTTTTTTCTAATATAAATAAAGCATCAATCCCAGTTCTATATCATTCTTCCACAATGTCGAGTGCTGATTCCACCACCGAACCGATGAGTGTACCAGAGTATTCTATGAGGAGTACAGGCCCCATCCACGTACATGGAATCGATTCAACGTTCGATCATTTCAGTACAAATTTTGCACAAATGCTGCAACGTATCTATGATCTACCTGATGATTTCCCGGCACGTATGGAAGAAGGTATGCAAGAGGAAGTAGAGGCAGAGTTAGAGATGGATGTCAATGAGTTAGACGATCTAGAGGATAACGAGCTAGATAATTATGCTAATGATGATGCCATTAGTATATTGTCTGATTCAGATGATTATGAGGATGACATCATCAGTATATCATCAGATACAGATGATGATACAATCATCATTGTTTCTGATGATGATGAGGAGCGTTAGTCCATACCATTGCATGGATTAATAAAAAAAAACAGCCCTTTCCAGGGCTACAATTGAAGACTGAAACAATAAAAAAAATAGCTCTCTTCAGAGCTATCATTATACTTTCAAACAGAAACAGGTTCATACCATTGTTAACATTATAGTCTCAAACAAAATGTATGTATGTAAAAGTATTCATCATTATATGCATACAATGATTGACAAAATGCCAACTTCAACTTTCATTTAAAGTAGTACTCATCATATGCATAGATATTCAATGACTATCAAATTCCAAATATCGTCTTTTCAGTCAAAGTAGTAATTTATTTGTCATATAATGTATAGATATTCAAAGACTAACAAATTTCCAACTTAGACTTTTTATTAGTCAAAGTATTCATTTGTCATATAATCTATGAATACTAATACAACTAACTACTGTTTGTGTGAATAATGTAGCCCTGAAAAGGGCTGTTGTTTTTTTTTGACCAATAGGTCCAGGGTTATTCTGCCACAGGTTTCACATTATTGCATATTACGCAAGCTGATACTCTCTTGAAATTCGTAAGCGGTCTTTCACATGCCTCACACCAATATTGACCCATCTCCATCATAGAGACCGTATCGTGGATATTAACGTGTTGATACCAGCCACCGTTATTGTTCCTTATTGAATAAAATCGGAAACAGCACCAACATAACTTTTTTATGCTGCCATCAATCGTTTCGATCTGCACATGCGCATTCATCACGCAATATAAATCGGCAGGATCTTCTAAGGTATCGGTGATGTTGAGCATTCGGTGACCGATTCTCAAAGCGCTATCACCTTCAGATGAGTCTGCTACAACCCCTTCATCTTCACCTTCACCATCTACGACTAGCTCAACGACCATGTCTTCATCTTCATCGCTCTCAGCCTCAATTTCAACTTCGTTGACTTCAAGGTCAATCTCCACTTCATCGACTCCAACACCTTCTTCAACTCCAACACCTTCTTCAAGTATCACTTCCTCTAGCGGAATGTTGACATCCTCATCATCTGTCTCTTCTATCCAATTATTTGTATCAATAGCAGATATTCTGTTTAATGCAGCAACTATTTTTTGAGTATTCATCTTAACGTTTTCTCACAGTTGCAGAGTGAATGAATGAACTCTAGGTTTGCAAGTCGACTTATATAGGTAGTGATGGGACTCCCACTTGACTCGTTTAGGGTGGAAGAGTAGGAGAAGTTATCCCACTATACTTTCACATGATGTTGATTTGTATAAATAGAGATCGTAGGTATAGGAGAGAGCATTCAGAGTTTCTGTAAGTCATCTCTTAATATTTCTAATCGAATTAGTAAAATGCCGTTTCCAAAAGAGTGGAATATAAAACCAAAAGTGTGTGTCTACCCAATGATGATTGCAGGGGCTATTGTGTGCTACTTTTTTCAAATAAGTAGACCTAAGGATTCAATCAATCCATGTACTGGTATGTGTAGTGATTGCGTGTTGCGGATTCAACTATCGCCTCCTTCTCATCCACCGAAGCGAACAAAATCGGATTATCGTCAACAACAGTTAAAGTGTCTGAAGTGTTCCGAACCTATAATATTTAACAATATAGGTATCTGTAGAAATATTTGTGGTACCTGTGCTGCCGTTCCAGCTCCACTGCAACGTTGTTTGCGTTGTGATACATATTACATGAATTGTTGGAATCATGTATGCAATGCATGTAGAAGTACTTGGGATCTGTGTGAGAAGATTGGTCAACTCTACCCCAATAGGAGAATCCATTTTTTTCAATGTTGGTGTTTGACGCACGAGCAACAACTATTGAGGAATAGAGTCAAAGAACGTTCCACATCCACAGAGACTTATTAACATTTTTCATTTTATATTTTTTATTATCGTTATTGTCCTCTATTATTAATAAATATATATATATATATATATATATATATATATATATATATATATATTGAATTTATTTGTATTATTTTCTAACATTTAAAAATACATGCATGCAACACAAAGTTTTCCTCTTAAATGACAAAGATTGTTACATGCGTGAATAGTTTAGTGAGAGAGCGCATGTGCTAGTTGATGAAAGAGCGCATGCGCTAGTTTATTTTCTTCTATAAATGGTGAGGTCTCAGTAACATCATCACCTTTCCTATCCACATTCTATTGCTATCACATATCATTCCTCAGACCTTAATAATCATGAGCTCTATGCCGCTATTGATTGCTGAAGATGGTTCACCACTTGTTGATATCGATCAGACTGATTTTGAAAATATTCCAGTATTACATTTATCGAGTCAAGATTCGATAAATGATTTTGATATTAACGACTTCGTTAACTTTGCAGATGTGCCAGAACCAAATGAGCAAATTATTATTGAAAATCCGATCGTTTCGCAATTATCATCACTCAAACACTCTTCATCTACCCTTCCTCTTGGTGTTGATAAGAAATCTAGAACAATCAAGAGGAAGGTTACTAAGGCATCTTCATCGATTGTCACTGACTTTAAAGAAAAGAAAGAATCCAAAAGTGTTGTGCGACAGAAAAAACCCGCAACGAAAAGTGACAGATCGAAGAGGAAGCCAAAAGGTACTCCCAAAGAAATGAAGAGTGATTTGAAACCTGAACCGCTATCTTCTTTCAGTCCCTTCCATCGGTTTGGGGAAATGAAAAGGAAAGCAAAATGCCGTCTTGTAAAGGCACAGATGACTATTGCTGAACTTGAAAAGAGTGAGCGAGCTATTAATGCTGATAATAAAACTCTTGAAGCATTAGATGCCAAGATTGCATTAGCGAAGGTTGAATTGGCTAGAATGTCTAAAGATGCTGATGAACTCCGTTCAAAAATTGGTAAAGATAAGCAATTCCATCAACGTTCGAGAATGCAAGCTCAGGCTGAGCTTGAGGAGTCGACTAAGCTTTATGAGACGGCATTATCAGTGAGAGATAATTGGCAAAAAGAGTTGGATACTGCATTTCAAAGTGACGGCGATTAGTTTTGGAAATGATAATGTGTTTTCAATATCGTGAGTTGAAAAATATAAGCGGGAATGGAGTATACAATTAATTTGGTTTGGTATACACAGAACATTGCGAATGGCTGGGGCAATGTTTACCGCTGCAATATTTTTCAATTCACATACTTATAATTGAAATGAAAACAATAATGAACTTTAATATTACTTCATTCATAAAAGTCACTATTAGATACATTTAAACCATATTTGATTCATCAATCCAAGAATTTTGTTCGCTAGGAAGACCTAACCACTTTACATATACTTTATTTTTTCTTCTCTTCAACACCTTCTCAATCAGATATACGTCAGGATTCTCGGTTCGTAATAACTCTTCTTCGTAAAAACATCCTCTAATCGGCTGTTCATTCATATCTTCAAGATTATAAGTCGTTGGGATGGTTTTATTAATTTTAACAATCTTGAATAGCTCCGTGGTAAAATTCGCAGTGTAAGACTTTTCAAAAATATTTTTATATTTACTTATACGTACAATATCATTCAATTGGAATTTGGGTTTACTTTGTCTTCCTCCAATTCCATTGATACCCTTGAATTTCAATTTTGTTGTTGAATCAACATTGATGGGTGCCATACCTATTGTACGATGAACTTTATTATTATCTATTATCTACTAGTTATAATTGGAAGAATATCAAGCCATTTGTGGTGACCTCTCATCGAAAATTCCTTGTAGAGCCATGCCTTTATTGTACGAATCACTCTTTCTGCTATAGCTGCCTTTTTTGTGCTGAATGTTGAATAATGATTGATATTATATTCTCGCATGAGAGATGAGAAGCTTCTATTAAAAAATTCTTTCCCTTGATCGCTTTGTATATGTATTTGGCTTTCTTCAGTACATATTTCATTGCATTAGTTATTGTACTACCTGTTTTATCTTTAACTGGCACAGTCCATAGATATTTTGAGTAACAATCAATTACTACAACTATATATCTGTATCCTTCATTACTTTTTGCATAAGGTTGTAGTTCAGCTAGATCTATTTGCCATAGATCTGCAAAACCTTTGATGGTAGTTATTCTTCTACGAAAATTGCGTCTTGCAGGTCTATGTAATTCATTAACAACTTGTCGTTTGATATCACTTACTTCATTAGTCATTCTATTTCAATATGATTAAAGAGAAAAAAAGTGATAATGTTACTGCATTGAATGATGATGTGACAGTGATCATTACTTGTGGATATATATTAATATATTATACCTTCTTCACGTAATTCTTCAATTATTGAAATTATTTCATTATCATGTCCGGTATGTCCAGCTGACTTTGAAGCTACCAATAGTCGTAGGCGAGCAACTAACTCTTTCGGTGAATTCCAGTACACATAATTCGCAGGTTTAGAATTATATCTTTTCTCCATTTTCACTCGTTTGAGTGCTCCACCAATTTTACTTCTACTCCTTATTGGATATTATCGTGAGTCTAATAGTGGTTTGATAACTTCACGAAATTTTTTAGAATTTGTATTTTTAAAACCATTCTTCAGATGATATTGTTTATATGGAGCATTCGTTATTTTCAATATTTTGGAATATACTTGACGAGTTTCTTCATTATCAACATCTTGTGGATTCTTCAAAAAGATCATATCTTCTGGACTACCTGCGCATTCATATTTTTTCACTTTATTAGCATCCCAAAATGAAATGTTTCCATCTTTGAAATGTACCACTAGACTTCCCATTTTCAGCTTTTGTGTAATTGGATCCATACGTACGCCAAATGTTCCATCATATGCTGGATTTCTAGATTTTACATTATTCAAATGTTTCATCAAAACATCTTCACCACTTTCATTCATAACAGGTGAGATGTCAGGATCCGAGGAATCGATGTGGGACGATGATGGTGTTTCGAATAGAGTTGTTCTCATATCGTCTTGAAGTGTGCTCGTGTCACTATTCACAGATGATACACCATCAAAAGATTGTTTTCTTCCTATTGGAGTACTCATGGGATAATTTGAAGTAGATTGAACAGATCCACGATTTGGTGATAACACTGCTGATTTAGAAGTAGCGTTTGATGATAAAACATTCAATGGTTTCATTATGGGCTCATACAATCTTTCAAGTGTCGAACGATTTTCAATATTATCATTCTTGATAGAGTTGAATTTCTGTCTGACAGCTTCTGTTGTCTCTACTAGTTGACGTTTCAAATTCATTTCATTGTTTTTATGTTCAGAATCGTTTTTTGTATTCATAATGCCCTTTTTAAATTATAGCTCAATTCGTTGATGAAGTGACCTCTACAATATTCAGTGATCGAATAAGTTTCAAAAACAAGATCATGGGTATATAAAACTATCGAATCCTTTGCGATATCTACCTTCATCTATGGTTCTATCCTTATCAATTACTAGAAATCCATATTGATCCTCCCAGCATTTAACACACATCAATTGGAATTGTTTGAATGTTACATCGGGTGAAACATGATCTGAATAAATGTGATGTAAATTCGTCTCATCTTGTTTGAACATTATAATGAAATTGGTATTGTCACGCACTAACTGTTTGGGTACCCGTGAATATGTCTGTGCTAGATAAAAACAATCAACATCCTTATGACGTCCCATACAGAAATATGATCTAATAATATCTTGCTTTTCACATATCACATCATCGAAAATGAAAACAGAATTAGGTTTAGCGTCGGAGGGTTCCACTATTTCTGCATTATTGCTGAATGTATAAAAACCTAATCCTCTTATAGGTTCCAAAACACTTCGCAAGTACTGATATTTAGGTTGATTGAGTGATTTCGAATAGAGATACACATTTCTAAATCTCAATCCTTGTGGATGTGTTAATAGTGATATCATTGCATTCGTCTTTCCAAAATTTGAAGGTCCTATAATGAGTCCTCGAACTGATGATGGAAGTAGTGGACCATGTCTGAATACTCTTTATCCATTCAATCCACACCCAAATTTCTCATCTAGATTATCTACAGCAAACTTTTCTTTCTGTTTTACAATGCGCATCGTGCCGTGGTTGGAGACTATATAAATGTTATTAGCTTATTCATTTCAATGTGTACCATCAAACGATACGGACGTATTGAAAGTGATCGTAAAATTAAAAGAGGTTGTGGTTTTGTTAATGATTCAATAAACAAACTTCCTTTCGAATTACATCTACCCGGAGGATATCAATACTGTGGACCGGGTACAAAATTGAAACAACGTTTAGCTCGTAACGATCCTGGAATCAATAAATCAGATATTGAATGCAAAAAACACGATATTCAATATTCTAAGCATCCATCTAATCTTGCAGCAAGACATTTAGCCGACAAAGAACTTGAATACAGCGCTTGGGATAGGGTTAAATCAAAGGACGCGAGTATTGGGAAAAGAGCAGCTGCATTACTTGTCACCAACATTATGAAAGCGAAAAGACATATGGGCATGGGTTGTAGTACCAATAAGAAAAAATGTAAGAGGAAACAATCGAAGAAAAATAATATTAAAAAAGTTGCATTTGGTGCTGGGATAGTCCATAAAGTGCGAAATGTATTGAAGAAAGCTGGTGGGAATCAATTTGTGACGAATAATAGCAAAAAAGCTATCACTGTGGCATTGCAGGCGGCACGTAAATACCTTAAAGCTGCCGGTGGAAAGAAGAAAATCCGCACACCACGCATAATTCCTGTTCCCAAGATCGGTGGACTTTTACCATTGATACCAATTTTTGCTGGACTATCCGCACTAGGAAGTTTGGCGGGAGCCGCTGCTGGTATTGCCAAGGCCGTGAATTCGGCAAAAGCCAGCAGAGCGGCTTTAATGGAAGCCAATCGTCACAATAAAACCATGGAGGCTGTAGCATTAGGCAAACGCGGAAGTGGAATATATCTCAAACCATACCGTAAAGGTTTAGGACTATATTTAAAACCATACAAAGCCACAAACAAAACAAAAAACTGATTGAACCCCTACCTCAGAGGCCTCTTACTGATCTCGATCTCAGTTATTATGCACAAAAAATGAAAATTCCACATTTTCGTGGTGTTTTTATGCGTGATAGATTACCATCTTCAGGTCCAAAACAAAACGAGACAGCTATTGTTAATTTAGATGGAATAAGCGGACCAGGAACACATTGGGTGGCATATAAAAAATGTGGGAAAGAAGTCACATATTTCGATAGTTTTGGAGATCTACCCCCACCATTGGAATTGACTCGATTCTTTCGAAAATGTTCGAATGTAAAAATCAAATATAACTATGATCGACAACAGAAATTTAATACAGTTCTCTGTGGTCACTTGTGCTTGCAGTTTCTCTCTAAATAATTTTCCAAATAAAAATGGATTCAACACCAAAACTGAATCGGGAGGCTATCAAGGGAATGGGGTTTTCACTTAGAATGTTTTCAAAATATGGTACCTTGAAAAAAATGGATAAAGTGATGCTTGCAAATATGCCTAAGGAAGTGATACTTGCATGTGTTGCACATGAGATTGCATATGTTTGGGAAAAGTTGCCTAAGCATCTGCAAGATGACATCGATATAATGAAACATAGATATTGTTATGAGCACCACCACGATCAAAATTCAGATTCGGATGTTAATGATGGTCCTATACCTCGAAAATCTATGTGTTGTATTTGTAATATAGAGGATGTGAATATTGGTATCAATAAAAATGATACTTATCACAATACAACACCTTCCAAAAAGTGTAAATTGTCTCAAATGTGCTGTTGCTGTGTACAATAATAAATTGAAATGTGTTTCAAAATATTCATCAGTCATGTCACGAAAGTTCGAGCTACAAGCTGTCGGGACAAGTGTCTTGAGTGCGGATTTTTTCCCACCAATTGAATTGGATAGGAACAGTCGTTATGGATTAGGACTTTTGGGATTCTATGGATGCAATACAATCAATAATATAACTGAAGCTAATAACTTAGTTAGTTTTAGAATCAGTAATGACAACTCATCGATACCCCAAAAGTTGACAATTGAAATTCCATGTGGTGCTTACGAAATAGAAGAGATCAATGCCGTCATACAGAAACATATCATGTTCAGATTGTTTCATGATAAAAAACCAAATGATGTCGTTGCAGATGATATTTTCTATCTACACGCCAATAATAATACATTCAAATGTGAAATGCGATCCAAATATGGAATTGATCTAACACATCCAAATTCTATAGCAGAAATGATGGGGTTCGCTCATAGAATATTTCCACCAAATCAGATACATGAATCATCATTACCAATAAACATTACAACTGTGAGACTTATCCGCTTAGATTGCAATATAATATCTGGTTCATATATAAATGGTGAAGAATCTCACATTCTTTTCTCATTCGATATTGATGTTGAACCTGGCTACAATCTTACTAAAGAACCACACAGTATTATATATATGCCTGTCAGTCCAGAAGGTCGTCAATTGATTCACAACATTACAGTGCGTATTTTGGATGAAAAAAATAACCTTATCGATTTTGGAAGTGAAGAAGAGATTTTCATTATTTTGGAATTGAAGAAAATCGAATAACTGTTGTTATGGGTTTCATTTACAATAGACAAAATTGCATTGAACAATCACAAACGAGTTGCACTATCAAAAAGAAAGGTGTGCATAAAAAGAAAAGTGTGCATAAAAAGAAGCTCATTCCACAAGTGTATGCTAAACAGTTAGCACATAACGCTCTGTCTGTGAGTGATCTTGAATTTTTGAAATCAATTGGATTGAAAGTGAGAAAATAACAATGGTGCTCGAAACAAACAGTGAAAAGTTGAATATATTCAATGAACCAGTGCTCGATCATTCTCTCATAAGTTTACATGAGCACACATATAAGCCCTATGGATCACCGCTATTCAGGAATTCGGATGAAATCAGAATTGCAATCAATAATCAAGATGTTATACTAGATATTGCCGCCAGCTTCATTTACATAGAAGGTAAATTCACCCCCAAAGATGTAGCGAAAACATGCTATCTCTCGAATAATGCAATTGCATTTCTCTTTGACGAAATTCGTTATGAAATGGGTGGTGAACAAGTGGCTGTTGTTAGAAAACCTGGGATAACATCTACAATGAAAACCATGATATCATTTGGACAATCTCATGCTAACACATTATTGACATCTGGTTGGGGACTTTCACAATTGAAGCAAGATATCTTGGATACAAACAGTCATGTTTTTAGTGGAAAACTACCACTGAAATATTTGATGGGTTTTGCTGAAGATTACAACAAAAGTATCTTGAATGCCAAACAGGAATTGATTTTGATTATCGCTCGATCATTCAAAAACTCGTATATAGGTGAGGTTGATGCTGATTTGGAAATAAATAAAATCGAATGGAAAATAAGACATATTGTACCAGATGATAAACATAAGCTCTAACTTTTGAGTAGAATAAACAAAAGCGGTCTGAATGCCAAAATCAAGTTGGCGTATCGTATGTGGGACCTCTATGAACTACCATCATTACGTGGGACTTCTTCAGACATATGGGCCATCAAAACAACTAATGCATTGGAAACTCCTCGTTTTGTCATCATCGCATTCCAAAGTACTACCACATCTGAAGATAGAACACAGGATATTACAAAATTCACAACTGCTGATATCAATAGTATTCGAGTATACTTGAATTCTGAAGTTTATCCATATGAGCGTTGGAATTTGAATTTCGATAAAAAACTTGATGCTCCTGCTTATTATGCTTTTGAGAGTTTTCAGCGAAGTTATTATGATAAAGATATGAGTGAACCTCTGATGGACATTGGGCAATTTAGAGAGAATCCACTATTCGTCATCGATTGTTCCCATCAACCGAATGCAACAAAATCATCAACTATTGATATAAAGATTGAGTTTGAGACGAGGAAGACCAAGTTTCCAGACAACACTAAAGTATATGCATTAATTTTGCATGATACAGTTTTAACATACAATGCATTGGATGGTTCAGTTCATAGCAGATATTGACACTTTTTTCACTCTATCATATACTGTTTTTATGATCTTTTTTTTATTTGTAACTGACTTATATCATGTATTGTATTTTATATCATATTTATTGTTTTGTAATAAATAAATAAAACATGAAAATAATACAAAGTTTTTTATTTGACATTATTTATGATTTACAGGAACATACAGACTATCAAAAATAACTTCTTCCTCATAATCATCATTTTCGCGACCATCTTCAATTTCCTCTCGATTTTCATCATTCAATTCAAAGTGATGAATAATCCATTCTGGCAAGTATGGTTGGAGGCTATACAGGAATCTTCTTAGGTTCAGTTCAATCATAACCTCACAAAGTTGCCACAATTCCAATTCATTATCCAAAAATTTGTTACAAACTTCTGCACCACTCCAATACTTCTCAGCATCACGAAGGCATAATTCGATTTGTTTTTCATCATAGCATACACTCATATCATAATTGCTTGCATGTTCGGCTCCATCACCCAACACCTTCAATTTAGACGACAAATGTTGAACCGATGATTTGAGATCTACAACATCGACCCAATCTTGACTTGCGTACTGCATCCACATCTTTAAATGGTGGAACTGAAATCGAATAAAAAAAAAATAAGCAACCTCCAATTTTTCAGTGATATAATACTCACATTCCCATTTTACTTGTAGTTACAAAGTGGGTGTATTCAACTAAGTTAGTAATCAAATCATCTAAAAGAACAATTCGTTCAGGCCAGTCTCAACACCCTACACAGTAGGTTAATGGACTGACACCTATCAGAAAACAACTACTCCCCTGGCTAATACCACGAAGGGCGTTGGATTATATCCGACAGGTGTCAGTGCAGGATTCTTCACTGAAGTTATTCCTGCATATGCTGTTGGCGATACAACTGCCGCAATAGATTTTCAATTATTGGAACACACTTGCAGACCGGTTTCGGGCTGTTTGGCCACTCGTCAGTGCAAGGTAGTGTATATCATCAACATAAAGTCGATGATTTCCGATAATTGAAAATCGAATTCCGTCAGAGTATCATTCCTCGAACTAAGCTGAAGACTACAACAAACAACAGGTTTGTCGTCGCTCCATCTGCCTGTGAACGAGGTAACCAACTGCATATCCAAATTTGCCCAATTCCTCGTAAAAGGAAAGAAATCTTTCACGTATAGTCAGTGGGCCTGAACGAATTGTTCTTTTAGATGATTTGATTTATAGCCAGTCTTCAAGTATGCCCACTGACTATACGTGTAAGTTAGTAATGTTTATATTTCCATATAATTATCATCTGATATATGAATATTAATAAAACAATAAGAAATTCATTATAATTACTATTATCATTCAATCATATTGAATTTGACTAGAGTTAGCGTTTTCACACCAAAAAACTTTGTAAGCTATGACCTAAAGAAATTCGCTATAAATTATTACAATTATTATTCAATCATATTGAATTTAACTAGAGATCGCGTTTTCATGCCAGCAAAACTTTGTTGGCTCTGTCCTAAATACACCATCGTATATTTACCACCTGATGAGTTGATACAAGATATATCGGCATCACTGAATTGCAACGAAATACGTTTTGGTAGCCATGTTTTAAATAATTTATCATTGCTCACATCTTGCAAAGTTAATAAAATTGATTTACCAAATCGTGTAGAATAAGTTGACATATTTTTAATTATGTACACTTCATCAATTGGCAATGATGATAAGGCCTTTTGCTCTAGTATTTCAACCTCCTGTACAATCAAATTATTAATTTTATTCAAGTCTACTTTTGAAACGGACATGATGATAATATATATGAAAATATAAACAATTTCCAACAGATAAATACACTCACCGTCTTCCTTCTATTACGAACTGAATAACACTCTACCAATTGCTAACTGCTGCAGATATATTCGTCTACTGATTTCATAGTGTGCCAGGCATTTCTTTTATATTAAACAGTGCGAGTCACCCCCACCATGAAACTGTGAAAGGTTCACATTGCTAGTTGCTATCCACTAGAGATGCCTGACGTCACAGCCAAGCCCATCTCCCAATTTGATGCGATAACAGTTGCCGGCACGAGCAAGCAATGGTCGTTGCGCTCTCGGAGAGGACAGACGTTAGCACAGTCCTCGCCCGCCTGCGTGTCACCATTGATGGCGAGTCTCGGGCGTTACGTCACATCCTTCACTACATCGAGGGAGGTGAGAGCAGACCGATGAATACGCATTACTCTGCCACACGTCGTGGAGTGAACATGTCGCTCTCTAGCCGTTGAACGGTTATTGCTGTGACGTCACTCCACTACTAACTTGGTGCCCTCACACCGATGGAGCATTCATTACTTGGAGGATCTTCGAAGTATGCAGACGTATGTTTGTACATAGACAAACAAGCACATGATGAAACCCTGTACCGTGCATTCTCTTACACACACACACACACACACACACATACACACACAAAATCTCATATGAAAAAAAAATCTGAACGATCCATGCACCAGACACTTCAAGGTCACAACGCCTTGACTTCACTGCACAACAAAAAAAAAGCAAATAACACGTCATATTAGTGGGGGGAGGATTAGAACCGGGAAAAAATTTCTGAACGATCCATACACCACACCCTTCAAGGTCACATCACATTGACTTCACCAAACAACAACCAATAAAAAAGCAATTAATACGTCATAGTGGTGGGGGGAGGCTTAGAACCGGCTCAAATCTCCTACTGAGAAGTATCAATAAAACTTTGTGGAAGTTCACAAGTTATTTTGTCCAGAACACCGCATGTCACTGGAAAGTTTTTCATACCCAATTCTGAACGTTGTGACAATAAAACCAAATTTACCATTCGAGAAACATGATTGATATATTGGGAAATTTCCGAGATTTTCAAATTACCTGCCTTTTGTTGTGTTGGCTGCCAAAATGTTTACTATTTCTGTTGTAACAAAAGAAGTTTGCGAAGCTGAATCTAATAATGCAGGTACATTAATCCTATTTCCATTTTCTGACACTAATGTTACCTGGGCCGTAGATAATAGTACCTGATTTCCTGAAGTAGATGCTAAAGATATGTTTTTCGTATTTTCTGAGTTTGTGCATGTGAACGTCTGAGATGAACTTTGAGAATTATTCTGAGAAGTACCTTGAGAATGAGTGTGAGAAGAAGCTTGAGAAAGAGTTTGAGGTTGAGTTATTTCTTCTCTATTACTAAAATGCTTATTTGCTGAATTCGAATTTGTGAGCCTATATTCATGTAAAAGGGTGTGATGCTTTCCCGCACAAATTCTACATCTATCCCTTGTACACTGATAAACCGAATGACTTTTACCGAAGCAGTTGAAACATAAACGCTCTTTTGAGACAAAGTCCCTTTTTCTCTGAAGAGGTACGCTAGCGAATTTTTTACATTTGTCAATCGTGTGACTATAACCCTTGCAATGAATACATTTTTGTTCATGTTCACCTTGATGTCCAGTTGCCACATGAGAATGAGTTAGTGACTGAGCCTTATGCGAATATTTATATTTATTTTCAAATAACCCCTTATTTTCATAACCTTGATTAGAAGATGAAGATTCCCACGCTGTTACCACCCAACTAGCAATTTCGTATTTTATAATAGTTGCGGAAACGTTTTGCAGAAACAAATTATAAAACTGCATTTCTCCCAGAAATGTTTTCGAAGTGTTTATAAAACTGCTATAAATAGGAAATTGGCACCGTTTTATAAAGCATTATAGTCATTATCAATATTTTGTAAGGCCTTTTACAAACACTACAAAACAGTTTTATAAACATTTTGGCAGTTACTATAAAATTTGTCTAACACTCTTAAAAAGTAGTTTCATAAAGACTTCCCTTATTGCACTTTTGCAACATATTCAAGCAACACATAAAATAATAATCAGGAGACAATTTTATAAGAGTTTTTTAGTAGTTCCAAGTAGGCGTTATAAAATATAATACAGCCGAAAACGATAACAATAAAATAAAAAAGTGTTAAAAATGTTTTCTTGAAGACGCAAGAAGTAATTTTGTATTGGACACTAGGAAAATATAATAGATATGTCACCAACTGAAAATTAACAAATAGAAAGGTTGAAGCCATTTTAAAATTTCACTTCTGCACTCATAAAACTTATAAAGACATTGTTTGTGTTTCGAAGATGGATATTTTTACTGCAAATGAAATTTTATTGACAAATATATAGCCTATTATTAGCAAAATTTAAGAGCGCCACTCATTTATAAATGTTGTCGGTAAAATTATTAATTTTACAAAAATTCACTCTGTCGACGTATTCATTTTCTGGTCGCAAACTTAACTCACTTCATTCTGAATAATAATATTATAATATTTATGTACTTTTCAGCTGTAAATATCACTATATGTGCGGTATTTCATATTTTCAACTCATCTAATTTCAGTATCCCGGATCGCTATTATTTAAAATGGCGTCGTTCTATAAAATGAATTGGTATCAGCAGCAAGCATTTCAACGTATTTTAGCTACTATGTTATCTCTATAAAACTGAGAAACACTTAGTTCTGGGATTGATGGTATTGCGGCAGAGTCGGACTACTTTCACAGCTATAAGTTCCTACAAAAGTGCTTGTATGACTAAAAGATCTCTCACATATAGTTCGGATAAATATTATCTGTCTTTGATGTTTTGGCTAAAATGTTTCATCGATTATAAAGGCTAAACGACGGGTTTTAACCTTTATAATAACCTTTTTCTGTTTTTCGCAAGGAAAAAATTGAAGCACTAGGTCAGGTAGGATAGATTGAAGTATTTTTTAGTATTTCCAATACACAGGGCGACTCAAAAAGCTTTCAGAAAGTTTTTTTATGGAACACCAAGTCATTTCTTCGTCTATTTGAAGCACTTCGAACTGAATCTAAAACTATTATATACCCCCCAATAAATTCTAAAAATGGCCGCCATTGAGTTATCACTTATTTTCATTTATATATTCCGGATACAAACAGAAAAATCCACTACAGTATCCACACAATGGAATTATTATCAAATTGAAAGTATAAATTAATACACTAATATATGCATATCATAGTGTCTAAAATTGAGGATGAAATAGAATTGAATACAGTAATAAAAAAAACTGATTATGAGTTATTGACAGAATATATCAATGGATTATAATTAATAGTAATGAGTTTTCAATAATTTTTTGGCCCTAAGCCAAAATATAGAAGTATTTTGCAAGAGTGTTACCTCATATTACTGGAGTTTTGTCCCAACACCAAACTGTTCTAGATCCACTATTAAGATTTCCGACCGTATTTTTTTTAATAGATGGATTTTCTGAAATAACTTGAACAAAACCAAACTAGCCCAAACCAACCATTATCCCTTCTTCTACTAAACAAAAAATTATAAAAAAGTATTTGTTACAAATAGAGTATTCGAACCAGTCGTCACAAAAATCAATCATACGTCAATCAGTCAACATCCCAACATCAAAGGCATTTACACTAACGAATACCTATGGATATGAACACTGTCACGAATTCATTATAGAAAGCGGATAGCGAACCCATACAATCGAATTAGAACGCGAACGCATACGCTCAAATCACAAAATTATCAGAAACCTAGATACTCCCAAATGGATAAAATTCCGTGAATCACCTTGTATGGTTTAGCTGCTAAAACTGAACTCCCATCCAACTCATTTCTATATGAAATTTTTCGAAACACAACTAAGCACCCCGTTATTTTGATGTTTCTTTACACAGAATACTAAGAATACGGCCCAGTTTATAATTGTTTGCCTTTCTGCTCCGCTGTGGCTCTGCTGTCGATACACAACTATTGTGATTGTTACAAGTTAGTTGGCAACATTTTTGCTAATAAGTGACACTTTGGTGACTATCATAATATAAATTACTTATATTCATCACATATTACCTTTTTTATGATAAATATCCGTTATCTAATGCTAAATACATGGTGAATATTAGACATAACCTATATGATCGCCGATGAAATATTGTTGATATACATATAATTTATCCGTGTGTTTAGAGGAAATGAGGGGTAACTAAATAAAAATATTCTTACTAAACACAACTAAAATTTTGAAGAATTTTTCAAAGCTGTGATTGGGAATCGATGTCAGCTGGTTGTTCTTAATTGCTGCATTTTATTCTTGGTGGCAGCAAATATATATTAGCAAAAGCGATTTAATTTTGTAATAGTTATATTAGTGTTTTTGAATTGTTGTGAGTATACCATACTATAAAATAGTTGGGAAACTATCATTGAAGTGACAATGTAGTAATGAAAATAAAATAGTGTCTGAAAGCATTCTAATAAAATAATTTCATTGAAGCTACAGGAAACAGTTATAAAATAAGCTTGAAATAGTTTTAGCAAAAAACTGTTCGAGAGTTGGCAAAACCTTTTGACCCCTTTCGAGTTCAAACTCGTTTCTTAAATTCCTATCCAATTTATTAATGAATATGTTAATTGATAGTAAATCCCAGTTGTTCATGACTTTCACTGTGAGTGCATCTAAACCATTGATATGTTGTCTTATTTGTCCCATGAAATCGCGAAGCGCATTTGAATATTTTGAAATAGTTGCGTGCAATAAACCGTTTATGTGATAATTTATAGCAGGCAATTTTTTATCTTAATGAGCCTTTAAAATATCCAAAGCCTTAGTATAATTGTCATCAGAGATATTTAATTCACAGATAAGCGAAAGAGGTTCGTCTTTCAGAAAGGATTTCGAATACACAAATTTCTGAGAGTTCGCGAGCATTCCATCATTATGAACACTAGCTGTAAATGAATCAATGAATGTACGCCATTCTCCATAGTTTCCGCTGAAACATGGAATATTCATACTTGGGAGTTTCACTTTAAGACTCGTTGGATAGTTCCTGAGTTTTGTTGACTACTTTCTGATTGTCCTACAGATGTCCTACTGTTTGAAATCGTCAGATTTTGAATCAAAGTTTTCATTTTGCTATGCAGAGAGATATATTTAGTTTCGATTGTTTCTCTATCCTCACACCTCGCACAGAATTACGAATATAAACTTAAAACTACCATAATTGAATATTCCAAACTAACCTAAAACTAATCTTATATTTACATTTAATCTACGAAAAGAGTGTCCATCATTGTCGCTAATTTTTTGTACAGCTCTATCGAAGAGGTCTCTGCTTTACACCTTTCCTGCAGAGATGCATAATTCCGATCTATTTCGATCATTTCCTTTTGGAGCTCCCTCCATCGGTTATCCATTTCAGCCATTTGCCGGGTCATGGTAACCAACGCGGCCTCGCTAGATCGAGAAGCTTGTTCTGCTTTCCTACACCTCTGTAGGAAAGTTTTCAACCTTTCACTATCCTCTTCGATAGGCTGTCGCACTTGTGGCATCAACACTTCAGGATTCGCCGGTGTTGCTGGCAGCGGTGATAGCGCCAACGGGGTCAATACAACGCACTCCGGAGAAGGCGCCCTAGGTGTTTCCACTGCTGGTGCTGCTGCAGGCGGCGTGGAGGGCCTTAAACTCTTACGAGTGGTCGACCAACTACCTGCATAAGGATTAGTCTTATTGCAAGTAACTCGGTACTTCTCAATAGGACCAACCCTAGCTGCAGGTTGTCGACACACCTTCTCAACAACCCTGTCCTCCTCCTCAAATAAGTCAGGGCTGAGAGATCGGCCCTTATCGCTCAAACTTGCCACCTTGTCCTTCACCACCAGCCTAGATTGTCCGCCACTCCGCCTGCCCGCCTGGAGTAACACAGGGCTGTTAGAGCGGTCCCTAGCGCTTGAAGATACTGCCTTCTCCTTCTCCTGATCGACCACTGGAATGATAGATGCCACGGCGTTGTTGATTTCCTGTGTAGATGCCATTCTGAAATGTAAAATAATACAAAGTTAGTTGATAGAAAGAAAGGAAAATAACAATTTCAACTTACTCAAAATTCTGCTTCTTCACCGGACTGGACTGGACTGAGCTGGAGTGGACTGGACTGCTCTGTTTGACTTGAGTCGTCGTACTGATTGTTGAGAAGCCTGCTCCTCGGAGTATCAACATCGTTGGGAGTGGAGGGAATGAGGTGAGGGCGTACATGCGCAATGGTGTGAATGGGGTGGGGCGAGCAATGGTGGGAAGTGGGCGGGGCGAGCAATGGTGGAAAGAAAGCGGGCCGAGCTCCGCACGGCCTCCGGCCTGATTCGCTAAGCTCGCGCTGGCGCGCGAAGCGTAGTGGGGCCGCCGCCCCACACCCCTGGGAGTGAGGGGTGTGGGGAAGCGGCGGGGCCACGCTACGCGTGGCTTCCCCGCCCCCGGTGACGGTTGCGCTACGCGCGGTCCCGCCCCGATTCGCTACGCCACAATTCACCATGTAGGTTCAATTAATACGTCATCTGTTGGTTTTGGTTCTATTATTCCTAACCTAACATAACCTAACCTAACGTTTCTCCAGGACTAACCTAACCTCCCCTTACCTAACCTAACCTAACTTTTCTCCAGAACTAACCTAACCTAACCTAATTCGCGCGCGGAATGCATTCACCATGCCCGTTCAATTGATACGTCATCTGTTGGTTTTGGTTTTGGTTCTATTATTCTAACATTTGGATTAATGTCCAGTCCTGGATATCCCAGTCCACCTGATGGCCTGACTTTGTTTTTTCTCCAAAACTACAACTCTCTGTTCCAGTACATCATATTTTTCCATTGTAGTCGCTGTTATGTTAGACATAGCATCATATTTTTTCATTGTAGACGCTGTTATGTCAGACATTTTTATTTCTACATCACTTGTAAGTTTGTCAAATTTACGAGTGAAAGTTATCCGAGCCTCTGTGATTTTATTATCGAATGCTTGACGTGCATCGCGAGCAACATTACCAATTGTGGATTTTATTGCAGCTTGTAGGGCTGGAAGTATGACCTCTTTTGTTCCATTAATTTCCCCCTCAAAATATGATACAGTTACACAATCACTCTTGTCAATTGGTTCGCTTGTATTTTTCAATATTTTTCTTTGCATGTCATAATGACCATCTTTTGTTAATTCAAATCCATTTCCGGGAAGACCTCGAATGATATTACCACCCCATTTTCTTTTTCTACCAAACTTATCTATCGTTTTAGACATTGTGCACCCTACGATGATTCTTTTCAAACTGATATTTCTTTCATTTACATTATGCTATATTCTTTGAAGTAATTGGTTAGGAAAAATATAAGTAAAACAAATAACATTTTTTTTATCATTTTCATATTTATTTAAGTAACTTGACAAAAGTAATACTTCAATGTAAAAAAATCACAATGAAATAATCACAAATAATGAATGTTCCAGTTTGAAGGAAAAAACAACAACACTTCGAATGATAATTCAGTTATTCATCTCAACAGTCAAAAAATTAATTAGTTGGTCTAAGGCGCTCTCTTGAGAAAAAGAATGAACGATTTCAGACACCCAACGAATGTTGTCATTAGGATCATTTCGATAAAACTCTATATCGTCATGACCCCATGGAAGAGTTCGAGTGGTATTTGGAATGATGAATCTTTTTTCGTCGTGATATGATAATGCGACTTTATTTTTCAATTCAGTGTAAATATCATGTAATACGCTTCTGAATAAGTTCATGTTCCTGAATATCATACCTCCTTCTTCGATGATTTTTTCATAGTCTTCACATGTCAATTCATTCTATATAACAGATCGTTTGACGCCTTTGGCCTTTTTCGGTTCACCATCAACAGATTTCACATAATACGCTTTAGCACCTGTACTGTAAAAGCTGATTATTGAATAATTTGGGAATTCATCCTTGAAATTGCCCAGAACTGACTTTGTCACTGGGATATTGAATTGGTTTCCCATTTTATAATTAGATGTATCGAACTTATTTATAATATTTTTGATAAATTCATAGAAATTGTCTGTATTTACTTTGAGAATAAGGGAGTCGGTATCAGTGTAGAGTAAGGACGCATCTTCTCCAAACTGTTGTTTGATACATCCATAGAAAAAATCATACATAACTGTTTTGGATAATTCCAAAATGGAGAATCCCAAATACAGTGGTTTATCATAATGAACTTTCACTCTAGCCAATTGAATTAAACAAAATATTCTGTAAAAATGGAGCATTTTTTAAAATTTCGTCGCGATATGAGACAATTAGCACCTATAGTTCTTTTTATATTTTCCCAATGTGTAATGAGTCTAACATCAATTCAATTGTCTACGTTTTCCATTGTTTTTCCATAGACTGCATTATTCATTGGTTTGTAGAAATCTTTTTCAGATTTGTTATTAGACCGATTACGCATTTCAGTATTCAAATCTATATAGGACTTCATCCAACATGATTGCTTGAACCTCAATACTCTGTGTGTTCATCACTATCAAGCCATGATTGACAGCTTGCTGTAAGTTTCTATAGTGAACAATATATTTTCTTTTATCGTTCAAATTTGGAATTAATTTAGGAACTTCCGATTTTGCATATGGAAGTATCAAACGTTCAACTAAAAATGGAAAATCTGAATGTTTATCGTGAAGTTTTTGGGGATAATATATATTCACTTCCAATACATATCCATAAGGACTATCAACATCCACATTCATTATATCAAGATTGAGAATTTCATGAGGTGTTAACCATGAAAATTCACCTGTTGGTAATGATTGTGACATGCTGTGACCATATAGATTTGTTGCATCCAAATATGAAATGAATGAAGATGGATCATTTGGATTATAATTCAGTAAAAATTTATTGTTTGCTTTATGTTTCCTTTCACTACATTGACTGATTCCACCACGAATACCTTTTTGAAAGAAGTGACCCATATCAATATCAGTTAGTAACTCCAATTCAATATTAGTATATTTCAACATGGCATCCCACGATAATCCAGGTGTAGTGAAGTATTGTGCCGGATCCAATTTATATTTATCAACAGATATATTTCTAAAGTTTTCAAAAATGTCACATGCTAGTAACACATCTGACTTTGAATATAAATCAGAGTATTCACCCAAATCCTGACATTCGAACAAATTCCAAACAAGTTGAGCTCTCTCATAATCATTATCTGATATTTGTTCACAATTGAGTTTATCATAAAATTGATTTTTGGTTGGAAGTTTTGGATGATTCAGTTTGTCGATGTCATCAACAAAACTATAGGGAAATACACCTTTCTTTCTCATCAAATCGAAATTTTCAATTTGTGGAAAATGTTTGCACATCTCGAGACACTGATCAGATGTTAAATTGGCTCCTAAATTCTCCAAAGAATTAGGCATGAATCTGAAACTATCAATGAATCTCATTTTCAAATAATTTTTCTTCATCCTACCATCTTTATCCGTATAGGAGTGTATAAAGAGATGTTTTGTGAAAGATATATATTTCTCATTAGTTTGTGGGATGACATTTTGACACTTTGTTTTTATACAATTCCTTTATGAATAAGTGACAATCATATCCACTCAGATGGTGAAAAATTATAGGAATGAAATTTGGTAATTTAAAATTCAAATTACATGATGAATGAGCAGCAGGAGACATTTTTTTTTCCTGTGAGATGACAATGATCCCTCACTTTGACTTCACCATCATTGAATTATTTAGAACAAATGCCACAATTTGTGGCAGAAGCAAACTGTTCCTCTTCCTCAGGAGTT
Organism: Leptinotarsa decemlineata; assembly: GCF_025532065.1. Taxonomy (NCBI): domain Eukaryota; kingdom Metazoa; phylum Arthropoda; class Insecta; order Coleoptera; family Chrysomelidae; genus Leptinotarsa; species Leptinotarsa decemlineata. The sequence continues at coordinate 1,234,257 of NW_027412727.1, read as the reverse complement.
TGTGCATCCATAGGAATAGGAAACCTGAGATGATTTCCATAAATATTTTTCAAATCATCTTCGATTTTGCTAACGAATTTCTGGGCTGCATCCACACCCCTATACGAAACAAGTTTTGATAAATCATCATTGTATGAACATTTGATCAAATAAGCAAATGAATAAGGCTCATGTTTGAATGTCTTGATCGAGTACGAGTATTCAGGATTTGGTTTAGTGGTTTGAATCGGCTTGAGTACTGATTCAAAATCGGCATACACTACAAATGATATCTTCATTTGTTCCTCAAAGTATTCAAGAGTTAGTACATTTTCAGGCACCATTTTCCCATATTTATTGACTTTGAAATTGGTTGATGGTGTTGTAGTACTCAAGTGATTACAATCATTTATCTTATGACGTAATAGTAATTGTTCATCAGAAAAATATAATAAACAGCCATCACAAAAATATTTCTTATGCTCATGAGCCGATAATTGGCTTGAAACTAATCTTGAAAGATTTTTGATCCAACAATAATGACTATTACCGAAATTATCAGTGATAAGTAACAAATTGACATGTCTCCTAAGTCTTCTCTGAGAGTAACGTAATGGTCCAATTATTTCATACATTATTTTACCCTCCTCGAATTTACTTTCTAAACCGTACACATCAACTGAAATATCATTCTTGTCTTCAAATTTCACAATATCCTTCAAATTTACCGGAAAATTCATACCTGTTACATCTATGACTGTATTGAAATGTGGATATGATGAAACTTCTGACGTTCTATCGATTGCAGGATGTAGTGCTGAAGTAATAGCCCAAGCAAAACAATGCTGATCTTCATTACGGACATTAAACACGGCCTTCCTACGCTCGATACATTCAGGCAGCTTCACATATGAACATCCACTGAGCGGGCTGTATTTATTGATGTTCACCTCCAGAAACATGATTTTTTCACAAGTCCAACCTTAAATATAAATCAAAATTACTGATCCATCCAATTGAAACTTGGTAGAAATGCTTAACTGAATCACGTTCCTGGAATTCTGTAGTTTGAGCGATAATCCCATTTCGAAATCCATCAAATAAGGAATTCAAATCAGTAGATTGGTCAACTGTTTTATTCTAAGAGTTGAATGATTTGGTTTCCTTCAGGTCTTGTGTTTGCAGAATGTAACTCCCAAATACTTCCATATTCACTTTGATGATTTTGTGAACCCTGATGGCTGATTCCAATAATTCTATAACTTTCTGCCTGATTTCATTGAAGAATAACATGTAATCGGTGGAAACAATGGAACTCTGCACCCTGTATGTAGCAATCCGACGCTTGAAGGCGCTCTTTATAATTTGAACACTATCACTCAATTGTACACATGCATTATTCTTATGTTGCAGACTTCTACTGTGAGAATTTACTTGAGTCAATGGAATCATCACATTACAACAATTACATGTGTACATAGGTGTTGCAGCGTCATCTAATCTCACTCGTTTCACTGATGGACCTCCTTGACAACTCTGGAGCTTATGACGACGAAGGTTGTCACTACGAGTAAAAGATTTACCACATTCACAAGAATACATTTTCTATGATATGTTCTCACTAACTTACTCGATGGAAACTGACATAACCAACACTCGCCCGCTTCTTAAATACCATAATCCACGTCGCCTGCGCGTCACCGTCGAGAGTGAGGGTAGAGCCATGCGTTACGTCATAACCATCGCCACATCGAGGGAGGTAAGGGCACATCGATGAATACGCATTACTCAGCCAAACGCCGTTGAGTGCACATCTAGCTCTCCTACCGTTGAAAGGTTGCTGCTGGGGATAGAGCGATGCATTACGTCACAGCCTTCACTGCATCGAGAGAGAGGTGAGGGCAGACCGATGAATACGCATTACTCAGCCAGACGTCGTGGAGTTAACATCTTGCTCTCTTACCGTTGAACGGTTACTGCTGCTGTGACGTCACACCACTACTAACTTGGTGACCTCACACCGATGGAGCATTCATTACTTGGAGGATCTTCGAAGTATACAGACGTATGTTTGTACATAGACAAGCACATGATGAAACCCTGTACCGTGCATTCTCTCTCTCTCTCACACACACACACACACATACAAAATCTCATATGAAAAAAAATCTGAACGATCCATGAACCAGACACTTCAAGGTCACATCGCCATGACTTCACTTAACAACAAAAAAAAGCAATTAACACGTCATAGTGGTGAGGGGAGACTAAAAACCGAAAAAAAAAATTCTGAACGATCCATGCACCAGACACTTCAAGGTCACATCACCTTGACTTCACCAAACAACAACAAAAAAAAGCACGTCATAGTGGTGGGGGGAGGCTTAGAACCGGCTCAAATCTCCTACTGATTGGAATCACACCAAGACTTAATTTTTTGTATATCATGAGATATTGTCTCATTGAGTATATTTATACCTTTACTATGCGATAAAACATGAGCGGAAAGAGTGAATATTCCAGATATATTGAGGTTCATCAAATCGTTAATATACAACGGGAACAATATGGGACCAAGAACCAATCCCTGTGGTACACCAGTATCCATTTTGATAATGTTCAAATATTCAGTCGTCATTTATTCAAATCCTTCCAGTAAAAATATGTTAGGTATATGATGAGTTATGTATATATTTTCGGTATATACGAGCATTTTTGCCTGAAACTGTGTGGTATGATTTTCAACTATCTTTATATAGTTTCATAGGGAAGCTGAGAATATGCCATCCTTGTATCCAAATCTCCCAGGAATTAAACTGAGCATGCGATGCAGAATTCTGTAATACAAAAATATTCTTTTTTGATGATGTGAAGACATATGCTCTAGGTTTCACCCCAAGGCACCTTTACAATACACAGGTTCATTACCATTTCAAACTCTTTCAACCCTGAAACCAACTTGATTGGGTAACCTACTGAACGTTTCTGCTTTACTTCGCTTCGAAATACTGTCTCGCTGTAAATGTTATAACAAAAATCACAACTGGATAAACTAAGTGCAGAGTTGGTAAAACGGGACATAATCAGTTTCGAAGCATATCTAGTCTACTGATTTTAATTTTCAATTTGTCATTAAGTAATCCATTGATGTCTCAGTATCGAGCTGATATAATCCACATTTATTATTTATCAAATAAAATGTCAATAGGGCGTGAATTCAGATTGAACACCTTTGAAGAAATATGAGTATTGACCCATTTCTTTCCAGATGAGAGTATTTGAACAATGAATTTGAATTTCTACCCACCCAAAAATTGACTGTTTTTATATAATGAAATATAAAATAATGATTATTTTAAATATGGCCTATGTTTGCCAGGGTATATATAAAATTACAGTAAATATCGTGATATTCAATATGTGTTGACGTAAAATGTATTGAATAACCTAAAAATAGAGAAAGTTTCATTTCTCTTTTTTTCATTATGATTTTCTACCACGTTAACGGCTACATCCATCAATTTATTAACCTGATTTTGATAAATTGAAATTATTTTTTCTTCGGAACCGAATTAATACAGACATATTATTGAATATACCCTTGTTTCAGATTCTTCAAATCATATCATTAAAACTTACATATAAGATACAACTGTTACTTGAAACATCATCTCTGGGTTTCAACCTATGTTTTTTTCATTTGTTATGTTGTGATTAGTCTGTAAACTAACAATCTGAGGCAAGGGGATAATGACAGGCCTCACACTAATTTGTCAGTATAATTGGTGAGTTGGCGGTGAAGGTCCGTGAGGCCGATTTTAATTGTCAGATCGAGGCGGTTGTGTTAATTGTTCTTTGGATTCCTTGGCCCAGGTACCCAGGCGCTACTCTTATTACTTGTTTTATGTTTGGATAAACCATCACACAGAGCTGGACTCAATTCAAAAGTCTCTGAAATTTATATCCCTTGAAGAAGGTTCAGATTCATTTTTTATATCATAACAATTCAAATTCAAGTATGTACATGGGAATATCGTAAGTAGAAAAAAAAATTGAAATTTTAAATTCTATTTTTTGCTGTATCTTTTTGATTTGCAGAGATATTGCATATTTGAATTTTTTCATTGAAAAATTCATCATTCTACCATGATGATAAAATTTTCATACGAGATAATTTATGACCTAGGGCACTCTTGACTTCGAAATGTCGAATACGGACATCACATTTTTGTGATAATTTTACAAACGCGAATTATCATATAGTTTCGTTGAATCATTCATTAAAAAATTTATGAAAAGTTCGATAATTTGATACTCATCAAATATTTTTTGTTCATTACGGGCCTGATAGTCACTCAAATGGAAGAAGCGAATAAACGGTAAATCCGAAACCTCTGGTGTAGATCAAATCCAAGAACAAATACCTTTCCCAATGACCAGAACTTCAATTATCATCTTGACTTTCGTTTTACCAAGCAAGTTGACATCTTTATCTCTTAAAACGTCATTCATTTCCAGGATGGAGTCAATACTAGTGCTTTTTTGTCGAAAATCGATTTTCATTATTTTTATATTTACCAATGTTCCAAACCAGAGCTTACAGAAATGAATTCGGGATCCAACTTCAGACAGTATTGTACCGATCTGTCCCAGGTCTTATCAGTGGTCCTAGGCAGAGCCACGTATGCATTATTAGACACATCTGTCGTGAAAGTATATTTGTGAGATAGAACAGTCAAATCTCCCTTTTCGAATATAAACAAGAATTTTTGATGGTCTTCTGCAAAACCATGCTCCGATATCCACCGTTTTTGAACTCTGATTGACTTACAATGAAAGTTGCAGAAGAAGACATAGAGCGGTTTCTCATTAGGTGGTCAATATGGAAGCAGTAATATTAGATAATGTTAGTCCATTTATTAATTTTTTTCGAAACTTAGATTTGTCGACACATTTATTATTGGTTCGTGAAAAATTCAACTCATTTCATTAACTTGATATGGGCTCTGAACTGGGAGAGGAATTCATTCATTCATTGAGGCCAAAACCAGCTCATTTTCCTCAAACAATAACGTGTTGTTTCGATACCGACTGACATACGGATGTACACCTCGAAAACCAGAATAGGGACTGGAAGTAATTTTTTTTTAAACTTCTGTAGTTGTAAGAGGAGGAAAAATCTCACCGGAATCATCATATCATCGTACTCGTTTGTGATAATATTTCAGGTACTTTAAGTTTTAAAGAATCAGGTGGAGACAGTAAGAACTGTTAACATTCCAGTGATTGTCAGGGTTTCATTGAGGAAATTTCAATTTAATTTATGCTCATCAAATAACCAAAGCTCTCAAGATTATATAATGATTGTTTGTTGCTACAAAATAACGTTTGTGGTTGCTGTGACAAAGTTTGAACAGGTTACTATATTTTGACAGAAGAATCAGGTACGGCAAAAATTAAAATTTTGATATTTACAGTTTTTCATCTTCACAAAAAAGGGTAGTTATTTGAGTATCATCAATTAGAACTCGAAAATGGAAAACTATGCTATGATTTAACCTTTTCTCCTGATTTCGAACTCAAATTTTCTACCGGTTTCATCAGTTCAATTGATATAAAATATCATAGACATGTTTGGTTTTTATGATGATTCACGATCAACTCAATACTGACATTTTCAATTCATTGTGGAATACATCACAAAACCAAAAGCGCAGTAACATAATTTCTGAATCCAATAAGATCGATAACTCATTTTTGAGTAGCTGTGAGCTCAATCTCGCAGTACAAATAATAATTAACCATTTGCAAAAAAATGATAGGTCAAAATTAACAAACTAAAAAGTGAGAACAAAAATATTGTCAAAAAAAATTAAGTTAATATATTAAAACGAAACAAGAAAGTACAACTTCCAATAGACGATTCATTTCAGTTGATATAATCATCACTATTCAATATTGTACCCATATTCAGCCATTAGTTCTGTTATACCGAATAAACTACAAATTAATTACTGACAAAATCAATCATAATTACGACTTCCACGAACGTATTTGCAAAAACGTTTGACGAAACTACATAAAATATAGGCACAATATCAAATTACAATCAGTGAAAACGATATTCAATTATTATGGTGGAAATGCAATATTTTCATTAGAATTCATTGACTGCACTACATTAGTTTAGAAGGTATCAATGGACAAATGTTTTCAAAAATATATTTTCTATCAATACTGCAAATGTAGTATGAAAATTTATCAACATAGATTTCTTTTCAAATTTATATATTTTCAGGAGACGTTGGTTTTTGGGACAGGAAGTGAGGGCTGATTTCGGCAAGTTTTTATTTTCGTTTTTGAAAACAGGAACCAGTTGTTTCAGTTTCGAAAATAAACTTGAAACTTGAGTTCCACCGATCAGACAAATATTATTCTGAATCTCGTGTTTTGTTAGGCATCGTCTTTTCAAGTGGCCCGCTAGATCACCTGATATGGCGCCCCTAGATTTTTTCATAAAATACCAATTATCTTGAGTGTAGAATAGAAAACCGCAGACCATTCCAGAATCCAAGTACAAAATAAAAGGTGCTTGCAACGAAATTGCCCACTAACTTTCCATAGTGAGAAATGAATTCAGGAACAGATTTCAATATTATTATCCTTGTCAGGAAGTGAACATTTTGAATATTCTTCAAAATGAACTGAAGTGATTTTTTTTCATTCATTTTCGAATGATTATTACCGCTTGTTTGCAGAGTCTTGAAAACAATATGAAACTGCCAATTATTCAAGAACGGACGATTTTCATTAAAAAAAAAGTGGAAGGTAGTAACAAGTGATGTCACACAAATTTTTGTTCCAATAAGAAATTCATAAAATCATTTTTTTAGTAAACATTGTACGATCTTGATATCATGTGGAACGAACCAAGAAAGGGTTACTTCTTACGCCCGCATCGAAGACCATTGATGCTCAAGAGGAACCCCTAAAATATCTGATCAACACAGCTATTGTGAACGTTTTTTCGAATTCTGTATGAACCACTCCTTCCATCATATTCAGGAACAGGAATAAATACTCAGGAACATCAAGAAGGTGGATTCTTGTAACGGTATTTACAATATGCAAGGACGCCGCAAAAGTTCTACTATCAGCGAGATCAGAAAAGACAGTATTATACAAACTTACAGTGAACTTTATCAATTTTGGGATGAGTTTGATATATTCCGTAGCCATCTGAAGGAAATAGCCTGAACTTTACATCTGGCATACCACCGGTGGCTCTTAAATTGAAATCAATATGGGAATGATCAAAGAGTACTTATCTATTTATAGATAAGTACTCTTGTACTTATCTATAAGTACTATTGTACTTATATTGTATATATATAAATATATACAGTACGTGATGGATGACTTAGTCAATTCATGTTTAAATATCATACAATTTCAAATACCGTTTTTAAAAAAATATGTCGATGACATAATACTCAGTGTTCCGAATGATGGAATCGAAGAGGTCCTCCGAATTTTCAACAACTATGACCCACATCTCCAATTTACCATCGAAAATGAGGATGAGAACTTCAGTGTTCCATTTCTCGATACCAAACTCATAAGGAGACATGACAATACGTTAATCACGACTTGGTACACCAAACCTGGCGCTTCAGGTAGATTTCTGCATTACCAATCATTTCACGACAACAAACAAAAAATCAATCTGGTCTTAGGAATGAAAAACAGAGTGATCCTCACAAGCCACTCCACCCTTCGGAACCATAATCTCAAAAAACTTACAAACTTATTCATCGCCAGTGGATATCCACCCAAATTAATCAACAGTTTAATCTTCAGTCGTTCCACTACTCTTACTGAACCCAGTGGGGTTGATGCTCCCCTTCCCATACACAATGCTGTGACTTCCAAATATTTCTCCATTCCTCACATCAAAGGATTATCTTATAAAATTAAAAAAATTTTCAAACCTTTCCAAAACATTACAATTTCATTAAAAAATACAGTGATAGTAAAAAACATTTTTTCTAAATTAAAAGATAAAACTCCAACTCTACACAACTCAGGCATAGTTTATGGAATTCCTTGTGCAGAATGTAACCAAATATACATAGGCCAAACTGGCAGACTCCTCAAAGATAGAATCACAGCCCACAAAAGTGATATAAAAAACAACAAAAATAGTTGCACTTTAGCACAACATTCCATCAACCATGACCACAAAATTGCATATGACAATGTCAAAATATTAGACCAATCCAACAACGTACACAAAAGAATGTTCCTAGAAATGGCAAACATTTTCAAAAATCTTCTCAGTATGAATTCTAGAAGAGACATAGAAGGACTTAGTATAATCTATACTTACCTACTTCACTTAGACAATCAAAACAGACGCACCAACCATCCTGCTACCAATCCAATATAATAAAAGTCAATCTGCACATCATAATGATTGGAAATATCAGTCAATAAACCTCTTTCAAACTCTTTTAACTTAATCAAAAAATAAAATTACATTCAACCATTCATCTATCAATTTCAATATGTGCTGTAAATGACAAGACAACTGTTCATTCCTCCAAGATGTTAAACAAAACAAAATTCTATTCAATTTATTTTTGAAAATTCATCACAAATTTCAATTTGCACTTTATTCCTGTCTGATGATAAACTTAGTCACTTTTGCATTCCATACCAATATTTTAGAAAATATTTTTTTACAAGACAATTGACAGTTGACTTGGACATGTCCCTTTCACAAGATGTATAAAAAAAAATTTAAAAAATTTATTTTACAACAATCTAATGTTATTAGTGCCATCCACATTTTATTATAATGTTCTCAATTTTAACCTGTTATCCAGTATCATGAGTGTTTCATAAATCATCACAGTTTCATAGTGTTTTAAGAAAACAATTCTTCTCATGCTTGCTTCATATACATAACCTCAACTTTCGTAAGTAATGTACAACAAATTCTGACAACTGTTAATTATCATCTTATCATATAGAGTTCCTGAAGAAGAGTCAATAAAGTCTCGAAAGCTTGAACAGAAAAAAGAGTTCTCATTTTTCTCTGTCTCCGACTGCACACCCGTTTCAATCCCCGTGCTATTTCTTAACTTAGCCAGTCGTGCTAACCATCAACCTCTATATATATATATATATATATATATATATATATATATATATATATATATATATATCAGCTAACCTGAAATTCCATCAGAAAACGAATTCACATGTTTCTAGAAACGATATGAAATCGAAAAAGGTTAATGCAGTCAAGCTGCTGGAGTATAATTCCATGAAAATCAAAAGATAAATAGATAAGTACTTTTTGATCATTCCCATATTGATTTCAATTTAGGAGCCACCGATATACAGCTGTTTCAGCCTATTGAGCATCGTCAGTACCGGGCAGGCGGTCCTCGATTGAAGACAAAATGAGAAAAATAGCTGCGTAAACGCAAGCAAAGCATAAGTTGAACCACCTATTGACTGCATTAACTTTCTAGACTTCATATCATTTCTAGAAACATGTGGATTCGTTTTCCGATGGCATTTCAGGTTAGCTTTCCAAATTTCTGCTACCGCAGTTGTCGGTTGATTGGTCAAACCACCAACACTGACATAAAAACATGGCAAGTTGACTTGGGTGTCACACCAATAGGTGGTTCCACTTATGTTTCGCTTGCGTTTACGCAGCTATTTTTATCAAGTACTTTCTTGGTTTTCCTCATTTTGCTGTAATTCTTTCATATCTTGTAGATAAATTTGTGAAGCCTTCGCATAAGGAAAATGCCCTGATGCATGAAATAATGTAATCATTAGCTCAATACTATACAAATGTAAATTCCAATCTCCCATACGGTCCGCAGCAATGAAGTCCTTCAATATTGTAACCATTCGAAAATAAGTAATCCATAGTTTTGAAGTTTTATTTTTATTTTCAAGCTCAAGTAGCTTATTTTCGAAAATTTTAGTAAGTGTTTGAAATCCGTGGTTTCAGTTATTTCAGTGTAGTTGAAAACTTCAAAAATCATAGAGTTATCCTCATCATTCAGTACATTTGCAAAACCTGTATTGTGTTTCATAAGATTTTCAAAAATAAATTGTGATAACTCTTGCTGTAATAACGTATGAGCACGTACAGCACTAGCATACGCATGTCCAGATGCTATATGATCAATTTTATTTTCAGCATATATGGTAGAAAAAGCTATTTTTATCCCACTTCCAGCCATAATATAACCAATGGATCCCATGTAAGACATAAGACATCCTAAAATTTGGTTATTATTTTTGAACTTCAAATACGTCTACAAAATATTTAATTGTCCATTTTCAGTAAATTTCTTGATATCCGGTTCAATTTCAGATAACTTAACTACTATCTTTGAAAATCCTAAACTTGTACAAGCTGGATATATTTGCAGAGGAATATTTCCGTGTTTGATGAATTCAGATTCTGGTGGTAGTGTCACGTGGAGTAACTATTTCAATGCTTCCTATATAATGGAACGTCCCCTTACCATCAATAGTGTTGATATTGGAATCAGCATTATCATGCACAAATTGAACGAAAGTGCCAGGTTTTATTTCTGGTGGAGCTGTAAAAGTTGCTGAAGCATCTCATAACGTAGCCTCTTTGTACGAAGCACAGAAGCCTAAAGAATGACATATATTTATTACTTTTTTAGAGCCAAATTTCCTATGAAACATCATAGCCAAAGTAATATGAAGTGACGATAAAAAAGATCTTGGTCGTACAGTTGATATGATTGCATGCGCTATCGATTTACATTTCTTCTCATAATTCGGAATTGTTTCTGCATTATTTTTCTTTCGGAAGATGAACCTAGGTGTATACATATTATGCAGCTATTTTCATCAGCCATGCTGCTAGCCGTTGGTTTATCTATTGTTCGAAATCTGATAAAAAACAATTAATAATTAATGAATTGCATTTGATTCATTATTATCATATATTTTTTTATTGAAACTGATCTTCAATTTTCGATTCATTTATCATTTAATTAATCCAATAATGAACTGTAGTTTTCAATCTGATCACTTACCAAATCAAGCAATACAAAATAATTTGTAATAGTTCAATATAAAAAAGTCGTCTTCAATACACCTTCCAGTATAAAAATATACAAGAATTTTTCACTAAAAAACCAAATTTCCACTGTTACAGTAGTACAATATTCACAGAACACGTGTTACTTGCAACTAAACTAGCCGAGAAATTCTATTGTACATAGCAGCTGTCGCTCCGCTCTCCCCTAGACGTTTTTCTACCTGTTCGAGATCCCTACTGCTATTTTTATACACAGGTATCTTTGAAAAATGTTCCTATATATCTACTCAGGTGAGATTTAACATATAAATGGGAAGAAATTACTGTTTAAAGTGAAAATATATGGTCAAACATTAAGTTTTTATAATAATTTGTTCAAACAATGAAAAAATGGAGTGCACAAAAAAATTTTGGGTAAGCATTGCAATGTATAGTTTAAAGAACAATATCCCACATCGGTCATATCAATTCATTCACTATAACTCTAATCCGAGGTGAAAACCCCAGGCACTTCACTATTTTGGGCATATTGATACTATCTTGAAGAATAGTGATGAAAATTATAGAAACAAATGATACTAAAGAATGTGTCATTCACTTACTTTTCTCTATGGAAGATACACAACTGAAATCACTTTAGTTTAAACATGTACTCAGTCAAACCGACAAATCCCACACTCCCACACACCAACTCTCCTCAGGCCTGAAATGAGTTATAGTAGGTTAATCACCATGAGTTTACTATCCATACTTTTACTTACTTTTCTTAAAGACTGAATATGCAACTCTACTGTTTGAAGATGCAAAAGCAAACTATTCACTGAACTGCAAATTGGACCACCCCAAACTAGAAATGGTACACTAAACATGAGAGAATTATACATTGATAATAACACCAATACACCACGCATTACACACGCAAAACTGCCATGTCAACCGCCATATTAAATCAAATGTCGATTCCAATTCCAACGCAGAGCTGCCAAGCGTTAGGGGTAGCCGTTTTCACGGAGCTTCGACGACTGTCGCGCGCTACACTTCAATTGACCAATGAGAAACGTTCACTCCAATACGTCACTTCCCCATTTCTCTGTTGCCATGATTTTTCGCTTTGTAATTGAATAATTCCAAATACAAAAAAACAAATAGGATGAGAATAAACCGATTTATTGATGCAATTGATTCATTTATCGGCCCATTGGAATTTGTTTGACGTTTCCAAAAGTTGCAGTTGAAGCAATTCATCAGAATCTTCGCATTGAGTCCGAAAACTGGTTAACACTATTAGGGTTATATACGTTAGGTTATGCATTTGATTAAAATCTTCAAATATTTTTGTTTTCAATAATATTGAATTATTTGAATATGTTATCATAAGATAATTAAAGATTTCAGTTATTACAGAAATTACGATGTATTCATCGTATATAATATTCCAAAATATACCTTGGGGATATATTCTAAAAATATACCATACGGTATATTCGATCGACAATATTCTTAGAATATTCACGAGAGAATAATCCATTTATAGATATTCTATGTATATTCCTTCGGGAATAATGCTTCCATATTCATTCAAGCATATTCTATGAATATTCCAATGGCATGTATACATTCCAAGAATATTCTATGATTATTTGGAATATATACGTTCGTTTTATGACACAGAGGGAATATTCCATGAATATCTGGTGCTGTGTGGGCTGTGACGTGTTTGTTTTCGATGGAAACTCTTAGCCAATTCAATTTTTTTCACCAATGTTTTGTGTAGTGTAAGTTTTCTAACCTCCTTGATTCCTTTTCACTCTGCTGGGAATGTTTCAAACACTGAACTTCGACTGGATCTGGCTTACACAGGTTGATTTTTACTATATTTGCATTCAATTATCATTGTTCAATTGAATTATTTTTGATTTTCTAACTTTTGTATTGAAATATTATTTAATTTCTGGAAACAATAATTTAGTTACCAACTCTCTATTTTCATTACTTTGAATATTCAACTTTATTATCAGTAAATTTATCTGTTCTACAATTTTGGTACTCATTCCTGAATTTAAATATATCTTTACTCAACAATTATGTACAGAAATTGTTGACCTCACTTATGTCTAAATATAAACATTTTTCAAAAGCATCACTTGATGTCCGTATCTAAGGAAATGGTTTACAACAATAATATTCAAACTTTTCATCATTTCTAAATATTTACAATATGTTTATTATGTCTCTTCCAAAATTATTCAACTAATATCATTTTGTTTTCACCTGATATTAATTTACTACCTATGTCGGTTGTCCGTTCTTTGAAAATTAATGAAATTTGGTATACAAAGTTTGAAATGTGGATTTCCCAATCTGTACTTGTTTCCAGTCAAGTCTGTGGATTTCTATACATGTACAGGGTGACCTCGCTGCACTTCTTTATATGATATTTTCTGTGATGTGAATATCTCTACACATTGCTGTTATTGAGTCTATATGTATATATATATATATATATATATATATATATATATATATATATATATATATATATATATATATATATATATATATATATATATATATATATACAGGGTGTTTCAGAATTCGACGGACAAACTTATACCACGTCATTTCTCTTGCAAAATGATGAAAAATGAGGTAGGACATGTGTGTCCGGAAATGAGCCGTTTCAGAAATACAGGGCGTTGAAGTTGCAAAATAAAAAGACCCTTTTCGTCGTAGCTCCCGGACTAAAAGGAATAAATTAATGAAACTCAGCAAATCGATTACGAGCTAGAATGTGCTTCCTCCAGTGGTATGTTTGCTTCAGTATCAGTAGCCAGTGGCGTTCCAGCGGGGTAATAGCTTATATTTCCCCCCTTATTTTTTACGCCACTGACTTTATATCCACAACCGTCTTTTTTTTGAATTCCTTGATCAATTTTACGTAAAAACCAAATAAACATTCACTATGAAAAAACCAGTAGTTTTCGAGAAAAATTGAGTTGAACTGATACGTGCAGTCTTATATGGGAATAATCGATTGAAATAATCGAAATTCCAAAACCAAAATTATTTGAACTCTTTTATGATTTTACCATTAATTTAGCGCTTGCAAGTGATGGTAATTATTGTGGGTTTTCTATCATCGTACCAATTTTTGTTATGTTTAGCATATTGTAATGACAAACCATAACTCTTGAGGCTTATTTTCGTGCTTGTCAATAGATTTCATTGTTGAAATGTTTTCATTGTTCTCAGATCTTCGAGTGACTTTGTGATCTGAAAAAAAGTGACCCCAAATAAAATTTGCGATCATTCGGAATCTCGACTGAGTTAGGCTCCAATAATCCTAAAATAACACCATTATTCTGGATTTTGGGAAAATTATTTATTGTTCACAATTATCCTGTCTTTCCCATTCGTGAAATCACACTTCTCTTTGTAGAATCGTAAATATCTTGAAGAATATTCATTAATAAGAAAATGAAAAACATTCTCAAAGTATACAGTGTTTTCAAATTTTCACAGATGAAGCCGAAAAACAAAATTTTACCAGTAGACTCTAATTATACGCCTGAAAAAAAAGAAATGTATTTGGAAGAAGTCAATTTATTTGAATAACCATCTGATAAGATCTTCGCTACACATATTTTAGATAATGTGATAAGAAGCGATACTGTTGAAATTCTAGAACAGTGAGTCATAAACATGAATTTCTTTTTGAAATTTACATTGAAAATTCAAATGTGCTTTTGAATAATAATGAGAACATCTGATGAATAATCAATAGGGTAATTGTTCGAAATTTTTTCCGTCAACACTTATACACGATCTGCAACGGCGCAACATAGAAAATCGCACTTTTTCAAATGATTCTAAATTTTCGGCAATCGTTATCGATGCAGCTTGAATGCGGGCGACTAATTCTTCTTGGCTTTTTGGTTCTGTTTCATAAACCAGTGACTTCATATGACCCCAAAGAAAATAGTCAACAGGATTCAAATCTGGTGATCTGGCAGGCCATTTGTGGAGTCCACCTCGACCAATCCAATTGTCACCGAATTTCCGATTTAGGTACTCTCTAGCAGCTAACGAAAAATGAACAGAAGCACCGTCGTGCTGAAACCACATTCCATTCCGGATATTCAGAGGAACATCTTCTAACAATTCAGGCAATACTTCTCCCAAGAAAGTGCTATAATTGTCCCCATTCAAATTATTTGGTAAAAGATAAGGACCAACTAAACGGTTTTCTACTATTCCTGCCCAAACATTCAATGAAAATTTTGTTTGATGGCCACGAGGATGAATAGCAAAAGGATTTTCCTCGGCCCAAATATGGCTATTGCGATAATTGAAAATACCTTCCCTTGTGAATTTTGCCTCATCAGTGTATAACACTTGCTTGATAAATTCCGGATTATTTCTCCACATACTTAAAAACCATCGAGAAAATTCAATTCGATCTGGATAGTCCTCTGGTTTCAGTGCCTGAACTTTTCTCAGTCGATATGGGTATAACTGCTGTTCATGCAAAGTCCTCCAAACAGATGATGAAGACACATGCAGCACTCTAGCTATAGATCTACTACTTTCAGACGGATGTTCAGCAGCATAGTTCAATATCCCCTCTTCTGTGATATAATTTCTTACAGTCCTCTGTATACCTGCATTCCTTCTGGTAATTAAAAAACTTCCTGTTTCTCTGAGTCTTCTGTCCACGTTTTCGAACGTTTTCCAATTAGGAATTGTATTTCTTCCAGGAAAATTTTCACGATACATTCTTTGTGCCAACGTTCCATTTCGTCCCGATTTTCCATAAATAAGATGCATGTCCGCTAACTCTTCGAATGTAAAATTCATTTTTATTATACGAAATACACAATCAAACACTTTCTGACAGCTACGTTAACTTGGAAGTGTCATACGAATCTCATTTCATTTCCACAGCCCCCTAACAAATTTATTGTTGTCAATGAATAAAGTAATCCTCATTGCTTAGGTGGATCAAAGATTGTTATAAGTCACGTGAATGTATTCTGAAACTATTCAACCAGTGGCTGAAGAACTCGAGAATATCGGTACAGTTATCTAACAAAACTATAATAGATATGCCCAGGAAACATTGTAGATGGCTAAGGTTGAAACAAGTAATGGTATTTTGGTTAATCGATAAAACTGGATTTTTACCCAGTGAGAGAAGATAATTCGATAAAACATTCTGAGTTCAGTTTTGCCAACTATTCGTAATTGTCTTTGAAAATCGTTTGGATGGAACATTTTATTAAAAAATAAATCTCGAGGTAAAGCCAGTCAGTAGGTATGCGGGCTCACAACATATCTGCAAAAAAAGTTGGTAAAATGGTAGAAAATCCGCAATATGTTGCCGAAGTGAATAATTTTTCAAGCACACAACGAATGGTAGAATGATGAAAGAGTTCAAATAATTTCGGTTTTGGAATTTCGATTATTTTACTCGATTATTAATATTCCCATATGAGAATGCACCTATCAGTTCAACTCAATTTTTCTCGAAAACTACTGGTTTTTTCATAGTGAATGTTTATTTGGTTTTTACGTAAAATTGATCAAGGAATTCAAAAAAAAGACGGTTGTGGATATAAAGTCAGTGGCGTAAAAAATAAGGGGGGAAATATAAGCTATTACCCCGCTGGAACGCCACTGGCTACTGATACTGAAGCAAACATACCACTGGAGGAAGAACATTCTAGCTCGTAATCGATTTGCTGAGTTTCATTAATGTATTCCTTTTAGTCCGGGAGCTACGACGAAAAGGGTCTTTTTATTTTGCAACTTCAACGCCCTGTATTTCTGAAACGGCTCATTTCCGGACACACATGTCCTACCTCATTTTTCATCATTTTGCAAGAGGAATGACGTGGTATAAGTTTGTCCGTCGAATTCTGAAACACCCTGTATATATATATATATAGATAAGTACTTTTTGATCATTCCCATATTGATTTCAATTTAAGAGCCACCGGTAGACAGCTGTTTCAGTCTATTGGGCATCATCAGTACCGGGCAGGCGGTCCTCGATTGAAGACAAAATGAGAAAAACCAAGAAAGTACTTGATAAAAATAGCTGCGTAAACGAAAGTGAAACGAAGTGGAACCACCTATTGGTGTGACACCCCAGTCAACTCGCCAAGTTTTTTATGTCAGTGTTGGTGGTTTGACCAATGATCAAAAAGTACTTATCTATTGATTCATATATTAAATTTTACAAAAAGGATTTGAAGCTTTACATCTTCTATTAATTATCTGCGAGCGCTTTCGACATTTGGTAGTACTGTCATCTTCTAGGCACTCCTCAAACTGAACTTGTCATCCTGTCGTCTGCCTCTTTATATGGTCAGAACGTCTCAACTCAGGTATTTCAGGTACTTTAGGTAAATTTGCCTGTATTTGTACTGCATCAGGTACTCTTCTTTATGTTAGATCTTCTCTAGGAATGTGTATGGTTTTGTTTAATATATTGAATGTTAGGTCTTGTTGTGTTTTGATTTGTACTTGTTCCTCAATAAGTGATTTATGACTGTTAAATTTATGGATAAAGTTTTCCCAAATGTCCATGCGGTTTCCCTTGTTGACTAGTTTTATGAGTTTTATGTTCTCTGGTGGGGAAAATTATGTTTGTTTTGTATGGCGTGTGTTGCGAAGTTTGATTTATATACTATTGGATTTATGTATGCCTTTTTGTGCTCATTGTACCATTGGATCAGTTTTTTCTTGGTTTGGCCGATATAGAATTTGTTGCAGTCCAAGCATTGTATACTGTATAACCCGTTTTGGTCTTTGTCATCTTCTTTTTCATAGTTGTTTATTTTTTGTTTTATCTTCGTGTTCGGCTTGTATGTGATGTTGATGTTCAGTGGTTTGAAGATGTTTATTAGTTTTCTGGTTTGGTGTTCTACATACGTAAATGCTGTCCATCGTTGTGTTGTTTTATCTGTTGGGGTGGCTTGATCCTTGTTCTGTATTTTTTGTTTGATTCTGTTTTCTAGTTTATCTATTGTCTTTTGGGTGTATCCGTTTTCGTTCGCTATTTGGTATATGACTTTCCGTTCTTTGTTTCGGGCTTCATTGCTGAGTGGTATCCTTAACATTATATATATGAATGCGTTATAGGCAGCCATTGTGTGTGATGGTGGATGGTTTGAACTTGCGGGTATGGTGGAGCTTGTTTGTGTGGGTTTCCTGTATATTGCTATTTGAAATTGTGTTTTGTTGTGGTTATATCCTATGGTTATGTCCAGGTAGTTAAATTTTGAGTTGTGTCCTTCCTCAATGCTGAAACATAGTTTTTGATTCATTTCGTTAATTTCTTTTTTCATTTGTTCTATTCTTATTCCATTGTTTTGTGATATGTACAGTCCCTCGTCAACGTATCTGAACCATTTTTCTTCTTCATCATGCGTTTTTATTATTGTTGAGATTTTCTCATCTATGGTTTGCAGGTATATTTCGGATTAAATGCTAGATAGTAGGGATCCCATCGCTAGTCCATCTGTTTGTTCATAAATTTTCCCTTCAGATTCGAAATAATTTTGATTAGCTTTTGTATTTAGACTGTGTTCCATTTGTCTATGTTTTGGTGTTTTAGTTTCTCAGATATGATGTTTATACTTTCGTTGACTGGTATGTTGGAGTACATGTTTTTTATGTCGAACGAGAACAGTTTAGTGTTGCTGACATTTATCGTAGAGATTATGTCTGTGAGTTCCATTGAATTTTTGATGCTGTGGTCGTTGTTCCTGTTGATTTTGTTTTTCAGTTCGTCGCCTATGATTTTTGAAAGTTTGTATGAAGGTGCTTTGGTGAAATTGATAACCGGTCTTATAGGTTTATTTTTCTTATGTATCTTCATCTGTGCGTTTACTTTTGATGATTTTGGATTGTTGACTGTGCATCTGTTCAATGCTTTGTTGTTAAAGATCTGTTTGTTAGATTTTATCAGGCTATCAATTTGTTTTTCCTATTTTGTGGTTGGATCGTGAATCATCGTGCTGAAATCGTTTTCCATTATATATTTGTTCACTTTCATACTTAATTCCTGTTTTTCAATAATAACTGTGGCGTCACTTTTGTCGGCTTCAACTGCTGTGAGGTTGTTGGAGATCAACTTCTTTTTTATTGATTTGATGGCTTTCGTGATTGCTGGTTTCTTCGGAGTCTTTTCTGGTTTTTTGATTATTTGTTTCAGCGTGTTGATTGCTTCTAATCTGATTTCCTCTACTTTTGATAATAATAATAATAATAATAATAATAATAATAATAATGTTTATTCATAAATAGCGAAAAAAATACAGACATTCTATTGTTACAAAATCAAATGTCTAATAAAAAAAAAACTTAGTAATATGAGGCTTAGAATAAACAAAAATCCACCGAAGCTGATGTTATCAGCTTGTGTGTGGTGACATATTATTCTGCTGTGATGTTGACGAATCAAATGTAATACAGTCAAATTAACGAAAAAGAAAACAAGGGTAAAAATGAGTTTATAGGTTAACCAAAAGAATGTGTTTTCAACTAGCTTGAGAGTTTCGGATATAGCTTAATTATAAAAAGAGCAGTAGACGAAAGTTGGAACAAAAATGGCTTAAGAAAAGTGTGAACAATATTTTTTTTTTTTCAAGGAAATAATACTATATAATAATACCAAAAATTTCATGAAAATAAAATTACTATTCAGGATTTCCACAGAAAAATCTGACAGAACGGATGTGTGAAAGAAATTATTTTAAATAGCCTTAACTTAATATCAATCATAGTATGTATTTTTTATATCGACTAATCGATGTGTTGAAATTCTTGATTTTGAAGTGTCAGCCATAATTTCAGCTTCTACTTGAAAGAGATAATGAGTTCAGTTGTTTCAGTTCATTTGGTAGATCGTTGTATATGTTTGGCCCAAGAAACATGCTAGATCTCTGGGATATAGTTTCGGTCACATGTGGAACTAAAATGTTGAATATTTTTGACCTTGTGGAGTAGGAATAATCTAGAAATATTTTGCTCCGATTTTTTTTCTGATCAACAGCAAGTGTTAAATGAAATATTTGTTTTACATCTAATATATTGCCAAGCTTGTAAAGGTCATCTGATGGGTAGGTAATTGGTTTTCTGAATATTATTTTCAAAATCCATTTTTGAAATATTTCAACATTCTTTATAATATGCCCCTCCCCAAGCTACCATGCCATATCTCAGTTGGGATTCCACTAATGCGCAGTACAGTATTAAGAGATGTTTTTCTTCAAGAATGTTTCTTAAATATTTGAATTTAGACAATAGGCTTCTAATTTTTTGCACTAATTTCCTAATGTGTAAGTTCCATTTTAAATGATTGTCTATCATCACACCGAGATATTCTATTTCTGTAGATTGTGTGATTTCCACGATGCTGTTTTCACCTCTGATTTCAAGGGGTTGAAGATTGGGTAAGTTTTTGTTATTCACTGAAAAGGCTAAGTATTTTATTTTAGAAAAATTTATAGTCAATAATTTGAAATTGAGCCAGTCAATGATTGTTTTAAAGTCATGTTGTGCTTTAATGATGAGCGTTCCACGAATACCTAAATCTTCTAAAGCGTTCAGGAGTTTATTATGACTGACAGTATCGAACGCCTTGGCCAGATCAACGAATATGCAGAGGCACGGTTTACTACTATCAAATGATTCATAAACTTATGTAGTTGATTCCTTTATCGCATCCTGTGTTGACCTGGCCTCTCTAAATCCAAACTGTTTAGATGAGAGGAGATTATATTTCTCAAAAAAATCTGTTAACCTTCTCTTCAAAATATATTCTAGAATTTCAGTTATACCAGTGATTAGAGAAATCGGTCTATAATTTATGCATTTCAATTCTTCTCCTTTTTTAAAACTGGGTTCAATAACTGTTGTCTTTAAAGATTCAGGCCAACATCCTGTCGTTAGTATTTTATTGATGAGCAGTGTTAGTGGCTCTTCAATATATTCTTTAATATGCTGCAGAACTTCTACTGATATTTCATCTATTCCTGGTGCTTTGTGTTTTTTTGATTTGTTTATTATTTCTTCAACTTCCTCTGTATTTGCTTTTGTTAAATATATTGGGCTTTGGTTAACAGTCCTGAGCTCTTTATAATTCCGCGGGGTTTCTATTTTGAGCACTAGGTCCTCAGCAATTTTAGTATAATGCTCTAAAAAAATTTCCGCAATCTCTATAGGGTTAGTTGTGGTTTTGTTATCCCCATTTTCAATTTCTGTTACTTGCGTGCTTTTGGATGGTTTAGAGCAAGCAGCATTTACTGTCTTCCATAGTAGTTTTGCACTGTTTTTATTTTTATCGATCTCGTTCTTATAATAATCCGCCTTAGATTTCTTCAACAATGTATTCAATTCATTTCTATGCGTTTTGAATTGTCTTAATAGAGAATGATTTTCTTTATGCGTTGACAAGATCTGATGGCAAAACTAAGAAACAAGGAACTTTACAAATTGGGATAAATATGTTAATTGACTAACAGGGAATATTTTCAATTAACAACATTTTCGAAAATCAAAGTAAATTAGAAGCAAAGGATGTAATTGAATGTAGAGAAGTCAATGGTATTGGATGAAGATTATGAAGCATCAGGAACTATATGTAATTAGTAATGATTTAGCTCATAATATATTGAAGTATTCACATGAACATAATGGTCATCCTGGAGTGGGAAAAGTATGAATAATGTTTAGGGAAAATTATTTTTGCAGAAGAGATATCCAAATAACAAATATTTGTAACATTTGCCAAATTTATAGGAGCAAAAATTTTGTTAATTCAAATATCCCGAGAAATATAATTATCACCAACAAATTAAAATAAATTGCCATTAATTTTATTGGTGATTTAATAACAACAAATAATAGAAATAAACATATTCTTGTAGACAGTAGACATTTTTACAAAATTTATAAAATTATATCCTTGTGAAAGAACGAATGTGCAGATTATAACAAATTGTCTTCAGCAATATATTAATGAAATAGGAAAACCACAAAAATGTATTTTGGATAATGCAACATATCTTCAAAATGATAGATTTAAAAACTTTCGTCATAAAAATAAAATCAAATTGATATTTACTAGTATTAGACATCCAGAGACAAATCCATCGGAAATATATATTCAAGAAGTGATCAAATTTCTCAGAATATTATCCAGAGAAAATCATCAAAATTGGGACAATAATTTACCAGAGGTAGAAAGATATCTATACCAGTTGCCACACACAGTAACAGAAATCAGTCCATATTTTTTAATGATGAGACAACATCCTCCCAGAAAATGGCTGAAAGAGGAAAACGAAACATTAGATGAAATTTTATCGAAAGTGAGAATAAAATAGAATAAAAGTGGTAGTAAATATTTGAAAAGAATGAATAGAAAAAAAACACATAAAAATGTAATCTTTGAAAAAGGTCCATTGGTATTAATAAGGGCAAATAGAGTAAGAGATCTAAATAGGTCCATATGAAATTGTAAGTGAGAATAATATGAATAGTTATAAATTGAAGTATTTGAATGAAGAAAGAATCAGATGAATTTTTAAAATAAATGATATTTATTTATATAAGCAAACATAAAAAAGGTAAGAAAATATGAGAGATAAAATTTTCAGAAAAATCATGCTTTGCGTTTTCCAGAAACGTCCAACCTACCATCGAACGTGAGTCACGCTCTATATATATATATATATATATATATATATATATATATATATATATATATATATATATATATATATATATATATATATATAGAATAGTAGTTTTTCGGGGATTCGGTCTGATTAGAATAAATATTTACTCTTTTTAGCTGCCCGAGCTTTCGCTAATGTTTATTAGCTTTATCGAGGGCTGTAATATAAAAAGAACATAATATATATATATATATAAGCTCGGGGAGCTAAAAAGAGTAAATATTTATTCTAATCAGACCGAATCCCCGAAAAACTACTATTCTATATATACATATAGATATATATGTATATATATATACATATACATATATATATACATATATATATATATATATATATATATATATATATATATATATATATATATATATATATATATAAGTAAGTTCTCCATATTTATATATTTTTTACAAGATATATAATCTTATTATTGTAGTTGTCCTGACGAAGGTGTGAAATATACCAAAAGCTTGACATATAACAAAGAGTTTTCTTTGTAACAGCCCAGCTATTGACTGCAACCTCACGAATTAAACCGATTTATATATATATATATATATATATATATATATATATATATATATATATATATATATATATATATATATATATATCCAACAAAACTTGGAAAATATCTTTGGGTAATCAGCAGAACGGAACTGTACTCATATATATATATATATATATATATATATATATATATATATATATATATACAGTGTCACCGTTAAAGTGTGCACCATATGGGAAACTTTTTTTTTGAAAAGTTTCAATGAAGTTCAACTTCGGCATTTGTTTGTGCTTTAAATTTCACTTGAAATGATACTGCCAACTGCGACCCACTGACGTTCAGTGTTTGTCAAATTCAACTTTTTTTTTTTATTGAAAAAGAGCATTTCTAGATCGAATTTAACAAAAAGTTACTCGAAAAAGTTGTGTCTACGGCAATTTTATATCCATATGCCAAATTTTATGCAACTAGGATGAAGTTAACGTTTTGCTCATTTTTGACAGATATCTCCTTTATTTTAAAAAATAAGTTCGGTTAATTGTCATAAATTCATGTATACATAACAAACTTTTCTGATAAATGTTTACTTATACGGACATTTTAAGAGAGGAATTAAAAATGTGCTATAAAAATTTTAACATGACTGGTGCAAAGTTTCAATCACCTGGCTATTTTCTTAAACAAACGTCAGTACCTTCAATTTTGAAAAAGCAGACACAACTCAAAAACTGCAATAAGTATTAATTAAATTACTAGAGTTGAAATTACATTGAAATTTCAATATTCAGTATTCACAGATTATTTATAAACACTAACTAAGGCGATAAGGATGCTTAATCACGTTGAATAAAATTTTTAATTGTTTTGACAAACAAAATGCATGCTATGGTAGTGTCAAGTTGTTGATTCAAATGTCAAATTTTCAACAGTTATTGTTGCAATAATGTTGTCTCTTCAGGAAAGAATAGAAATAGTTTTAATATGTGGTGAGAATACACCATACCGGCAAGTAGCTAACATTTTTAATGAACGGCATCCAGAAAAAAATGTTCAACATACTACTGTGTCAAGGATAATGTCGAAATTCAAAGAAACAGGATCCGTAGCAAATCAATTTGAGAAAAAGCACACCCAAGTAAATACGAAGAGGAGGCCCAACTCAACATTTGTTTAAAAGTTATTGAACACGGGCAAACGAGTATAACCGATATTATAAAAAATACCGATTACAAGAGAGAAAGTCTTAGAAAAATTTTATTAAAGAATAAAATTTGGCCTTACAAGCCAATATTTATTAACACATTGAAAAAACGAGATTTTTATGTCCGTTTGGGGTTTTCATTCTGGTTTCACGGAGAGAGAGAAGAAAATGTAAAGTTTCAGTATAAAATTTTATGGACAGATTAGGCAACGTTCTCTTCAAATGGAAGAGTAAGTTCTCAAAATTGCCGATGGTGGGCCCAAGAAAATCCCAATTTCACAGTTGAATGTGGTGACCAGTATTCCTTTAAAACTAATGTATGGTGTGGAATACTCAACGACCAATTAATTGGGTCATTTTTCTTTAGGGAAAATTTATCATCCGTCGGTTATCTCAACCTTTTGAATAATGAGGTTAGTTTTAGATAATATGCCTTTGAATAATTAATATGACCTATGGTATCAGCTTGATGGGGCACCAATACATCACACGGTTGCTGTGGAACAGTCCCTTCAACAAATGTCCAGAGGCAAAGTTATTGGACGTAACTGGAAACATTATTGGCCACCTATATCACCCGACTTGACGCCTTTAGACTTTTTCTTGAGGGGTTACCTGAAACAAAAAGTGTACCGTAGTAGACCATTTACTGACATACAACATCTGGAAAATACCATTCGCGAGTGCTGTGCAAATATAAATCCCCGATTTATCAAAAATGCAGTTACAGATGTCAGTAGAAGGACCATAATTTGTATTGAACGTGGAGGACGACATACTGAAATATAGGTTATAAGTGTTTGACAACCTCATTTAGATCAATAAGTAATTTTTTGTACCCATTTGTATATTCTATAATATTATTGTTGTTTAAAATTTATAATAATAATAATAGTTTTATTGAAATTATTTGCATTTTTTTAGTTGCTTCTGCTTCTTCGAAATCAAAGGTTTGTTTAATAAAATAGCCAAGTGATTGAAACTTTGCACCAGTCATGTTGAAATTTTTATAGCAACTTTTTAATTTCTCTCTAAAAATGTCCGTATGAGTAAAAATGTATCAGAGAGATACATTATTGTATAGAGACAACATTATCGCAACAATTACTGTTAAAAATTTGACAAGTAAATCAACAACTTGGCAGCTATATTATTGTGTTGGAGTGTTATGTCCACAATTTGTTACATTTTTGATTTGTATCATACACACTCGATAAAATCTCTCTCTCTCTGTATTTATAACCTGGACCCAGATGTCACGCAGGTAGCTATAGCTGCCTACGTGGTCATGTTAGATGTAGCCTGGGAATTCTAGGTCTTCTAATCTAACTGGAACCACAAATGTGCGGTTGGCTCCTGTTGTTGACTCCGTGCGTATGTGCTGTATCCTGTTTTCGGCAAACAAATGTTGCCCATCTTCACACTTGGCTGCACCGCGCCAAGTGTGTATATATATATATATATATATATATATATATATATATATATATATATATATATATATATAACTCCCAACCAGCAGAGTTGTTTTATAATTCCATGGTGTTGCAACAGTTTTATTTCATTAGTATTTTATAATTACTTCCAAAATGCCAATTGATTGTATTAGATGATCGGTGAACACAATACAGTTGTAGGCAATAAAAGTGTTTTATAAATTTGTTATAGAAACGTTTATGAAATAAAATTAAAAAACCATTATAAAATAGTCAGGAAATTACTACAGAAACGTTTCTACAACTAACTTATAAAACTTATTTTCCTATAAAAGTGAATTGTTATGTAGCAGTTTTATAACACTTTTCTGCGAGATTTTTATGATAGTTATGAAACTATTTCAAGCTTATTTTATAACTGTTTCCTGTAGCTTTAATGAAATTATTTTATTGAAATGCTTTCAGACACAATTTTATTTTCATTACCATATTGTCACTTCAATGATAATTTCCCAACTATTTTATATTATGGTATATTTACTACAATTCCAAAACACTGACATAACTGTTATAAAATCGAATTGCTTTTGCTAATATATATTTGCTGCCACCAAGAATAAAATGCAGCATTTAAAAACAACCAGCTGACATCGATTCCTAATCACAGCTTTGGAAAATTCTTCAAAATTTTAGTTGTATTTAGTAAGAATATTTGTGTTAAGTTATTCAAGTGGGGCACCATCGATGTCGTGGTGGAAATTAGTTCTTCAGCAACTTCTAAATATTTGATTTTTATTGGATATAGGTACCCCATAAGTAAATTAAATATTTTCTAGGAATTGGGTTTAGTAACTCAACCTTATTATTCACAATTTGGAAGACTGTAAAATACAAAAGGTTTGCACTTTCAAGTTTCAGTTTTTAGTTGTCTATTTAGGAAACCTGGATATTTTGTTCTGAGTGAAGCAGTTTCGTATTACAACTCTTTAAATGATGACAAATTCAGGTACAGCAAGGTATGCTTCACAGAAAGTATTCAGAAGTAACTCCTCGAATAACTAATAACTACTGTCATATAGACGGTGTCCAATAAAAGATACATAACTCTGGCTTTTTCACACTTTTTGTGACAACTTGTTTGGATGAAAATAACCCTGCTTGCTTTTTGGGTTGCATAGAATTGATAATTTCTTTTCTTGTTCTGTATCGTCATTCTTCAGCATTCGTTCTAATAGTTCTTCTTCAGCAATTTGGTATGTCATCAGATGACTTTGTTTTAGTTTATACATCATTGTAAACCAACTGGCTTCGGCCATAGAATTGTGGTTTCGTATTAGCTTATCAGCATCAATTTTTGGCCATTAGGGTTGGTTATTATTTACCCATGACGACGGAACTATGGTGAACATATATACCTAAAACTCAGATCCAGCTTCAAAATCCAGCTTCAAAAAGACAAAACTATCAACTGAAAATATAGGCCTGAATTATCAGATATCTGGTCAATTATTGAAGCTAATTAAAAGATATATTCTGACATCAAAAACTTACCCGTCATTTCCACTAAACGCACGACAAATTAAATATCAACAATATTTAATCCGCGTTCATATAGGTTATGTCTAATATAACATGTATTTAGCATTAGACAACGAATATTTATCATAAAAAAGGTAATATGTGATGAATATAAGTAATTTATGTTATAAGAGTCACCAAAGTGTAATTTATTAGCAAAAATGTTGCCAACTAACTTATAAACAATTACAATAGTTGTGTATCGACATCAGAGCCACAGCGGAGCAGAAAGGCAAACAAATATTAATAGGGCCGTATTCTTAGTATTCTGTGTAAAAAAACCATCAAAATAACGGGAAGCTTAATTGTGTTTCGAAAAAATATTTCATATAGAAATGAGTTGTTAGGGTTAGATGGGAGTTCAGTTTCAGCAGCTGAACCATACAAAGTGATTCACGGAATTTAATTCATCTATCTAGGTTTCCGATAATTTTGTGATTTGAGCGTATGCGTTCCCGTTCAAATTCAATTGTATAGGTTTGCTACCCGCTTTCTATAATTCAATCGTGACAGTGTTCGTATCCATAGGTGTTTGTTAGTGTAAATGACTTTGATGTTGGGATGTTGACCAATTAAAGTATGATTAATTTTTGTGGTGGGTTAGAATACTCTATTTGTAACAAATATTTTTTTATAATTTTTTGTTTAGTGGAAGAAGGGATAATGGTTGGTTTGGGTTAGTTTGGTTATGTTTCAGTTATTTCAGAAAATCCATCTATTAAAAAATATACGGTAGAACGGTTTGGTGTTGGGAGAAAACTCCAGTAATATGAGGTAACACTCTTGCAAAATACTTCCATATTTTTAATACATTGTAGCTTACGGCCAAAAAAATATTGAAAACTCATTTTTATAAATTATAATTAATTGTTACTGTATATTGCTATTGTTACTGTATTCAATTCTAATTCATCCTTAATTTTAGACATTATGATATGCATATATTAGTGTATTAATTTACACTTTCAATTTGATAATAATTCCATTGTGTGGATACTGTAGTGGATTTTTCTGTTTGTATCCCGAATATATAAAAAAAATAAATAATTACTCAATGGCGGCCATTTTGAACATTTATTGGGGGGTATTTAATAGTTTTAGATTCAGTTCAAGGTGCTTCAAACAGACGAAGAAATGGCTTGGTGTTCCATAAAAAAAACTTTCTGGAAGCTTTTTGAGTCGCCCTGTATATTGGAAATACTAAGAAAACACTTTAAATTATCCCACCTAACCTAGTGCTTCAATTTTTTCTTGCGAAAATCAGGAAAAGGTTATGATAATGGTTAAATCCGTCGTTTAGCCTTTATAATCGATGAAAGAAACTTTTCAGCCAAAACATCAAAGACAGATAATATTTATCCAAACTATATGTGAGAAATCTTTTATTCATACTAGCACTTTTGTAGAAACCTAAAGCTTTAAAAGTAGTCCGACTCTGCCGCAATACCATCACTCCCAGAACTAAGTGTTTCTTAACAGTTTTATAGGGGTAACATAGTAGCTAAAATACGTTGAAATGCTTGGTACTGATACCAATTCATTTTATAGAACGACGCCATTTGTAATGATAGCGATCCGGGATACTGAAATTAGATGAGTTGAAAATATGAAATACCGCACATATAGTGATATTTACAGCAGAAAAGTACATAAATATTATAACATTATATTATCAAGAATAAAGTGAGTTAAGTTTGCGACTAGAAAATTGATACGTCGACAGAGTGAATTTTTGTATAATTAATAATTTTACCGAAAACATTTATAAATGAGTGGCGCGCTTAAATTTTGCTAATAATAGGCTATATATTTGTCAATAAAATTTCATTTGCAGTAAAAATATCAATCTTCGAAACATAAACAATGTCTTTAACAGTTTTATGAGTGCAGAAGTGGAATTTTAAAATGGCTTCAACCATTTCTATTTTTTAGTTTTCAGTTGGTGACATATCTATTATATTTTCCTAGTGTCCAAAACAAAATTACTTCTTGTGTCTTCAAGAAAACATTTTTAACACTTTTTTATTTTATTGTTATCGTTTTCGGCTGTATTATATTTTATAACGCCTACTTGGAACTACTAAAAAACTCTTATAAAATCATCTTCTGATTATTTCATAAGTATCGCTTGAATATGTTGGAAAAGTGCAGTAAGGGAGGTCTTTACAAAACTAATTTTTAAGAGCGTTAGACAAATTTTATAGTAACTGCCAAAATGTTTATAAATCTGTTTTGTAGTGTTTGTAAAAGGCCTCACAAAATATTGATAATAACTATAATGTTTTATAAAACGGAGCCAATTTCCTATTTGTAGCAGTTTTATAAACATATTGAAAACATTTCTGGGAGAAATGCAGTTTTATAATTCGTTTCTCCGAAACGTTTCCGCAACTATTATAAAATACGAAATTGCTAGTTGGGCTATATATATGTATATATATATATATATATATATATATATATATATATATATATATATATATATATATATATATATATATATATACAGGGTGTAACTGAATAAGTGTAAAACATTCAAGGAGGTGATTCCTCATCGATAAAAAGATAGGATCTTTCATGGTTGTAACGGGTGGAAAACACAACCCCCAAAATTTATTTCTAATGTAACTTTTTGTCTTATTATTTGTTCACCATTTAAAAATTCATTTCCGATAGCCTGTGTCATTCTAAACAAAAAATGTCTCTAAGGTTTTTTGCCCAAAATGAACCAGTTCGCAGCAAAAAAATTATTTTAGGAACAACCACAGCTAGCTTTTGCCCGCGGCTTCGCTCGCGTTAAGAAGTATTATTATTAATTAGGTATGGTTTTTTTGGTTTTACTTTTGTTTAGCGTGTGTGGAAAATTAAGGCCTACAAAACTTTTTTGTTCACAATATTCTTAACTAATCTGTCATTAGACGCTAAAACTATCAAGCTATTGGGTGAACTTACTCGTGAGCAAGCAATATGAAACTGTACATGAGAGAAGCAATGTTCTCTCAAGTCAATACTCGCAAATTTGAAAGTTTGTTCCTGAGACTTGTTTATTGCCATGGCAAAGCAGAGTTTAATGGGAAACTGTAAGCGTTTAAATTCGAACGGGGTATCATTAGGTAATAATGGGATTAGTGGTATAAATACAGTTTCCCCTTCCGCACACCCAGTTGATATGATGGCTTACACTATATTGCGATGTATATCTTTCACTTGCAGTCTCGTACCGTTACTAAGTTTTTGTGGTTTTAAAATTCGCAACAACATAATTGGAGTGCCCACACGCAGAATAAGCTTATGACAAGGCAAACCTGGCGATTTCAATGAATTTAAAAATTCTACAGGTTATTTAGAAGCGTCATCTGCATTATTCACAGTATCAATCGAAGTATAGACCTTTTTTTCGCCCTCAAACGACATGAGCAGGATATCGCTGATAGCTGTTGCTTGATCTTTCTTTGGAGTGAGTATGGCACTCTACCAACCATTCAATATACTTGTCATGTATATGAATAATGTCTGGATAAACTTTAGACAGCAATTTTCGAACCGTAGTAACAACTGTGCACAATTCTTCCGGGATTGTTATCATTCCATCAAACGATGGAAAATCACCATTACCGATTTCAAGAAGGAGATCTGAAAATCTACCAGCAGACTCACCTCCGCCCAAAGGTGCTCTAATATTTTTAGAGAGCTTAAGAATATCAACCTGGGACCACAAATTAGATTTCTTAATGCACGACTTTATTTCGTCAGCTCTGGTTCCTTTTGGCACCACTGGTAGAGTCTGCCGAAAGTCTCCGGCCAGCAAAACTCTTACGCCATCCATTAATTTTGTATTACCCCTCATGTCCCTTAGTGATCTGTTTAAGGCTTCAATACCATCTTTATGAGCCATCGTCATTTTGTCCCACACGATTATTTTTGTACTCTTTAAAACTTCAGCAAAATTTCTTTGTTTGGAAATATTGCGAATGAGAGTCTCGGCAGTGATTAAATTGAGTGGTAACTTGAAAGTAGCATGAGCAGTTCGACCACCTTCGAGTAATATAGCAACTATGCCGGACGACGCCACAGACAGGGCAATGCCGTGAGTACTTCTTACTGTCGCCAAAAGTAAATTGATTAGGAAGGTTTTACCAGTTCCACCTGGAGCGTCTAAGAAGAATATTCGACCGTCATTTGCATCCACACTTATGATACTTTTATTGTAAACTTCCTGTTGCTCGTCATTCAAGGATGTTCCATTTTTTCTTACTGCGTCTTCTAAGACCACTATATCGTAACTGGTCTCCTTCACGTACTCTCTATTTCCAAAATGTATTGATGTTATTGACTGAGGTAATCCATTTTCTTCAAGAGGACGGCCGCCTAATTATAATACGAAATCCTCTGATATCGACAGACAGGTCCGATGAGTGCTCTATATCCACGTCACCTTGCCTTTCCAGTTGTTTTTTAAAGTCTTCAGAAAAGTATTCTTTGTATTTTTCCCAAAGGTATAGGGGGTCGGAAAGCTGGCAGAATAGTAAAATGATAACAAAAAGCTCTCCAAATCATATGCGGTGTTTGACAAAGTGCTGCCTCTTCAAGGGCTGAATCCAAATGCCAATCATCTTCGAGTAGACCTAGAGCCTTGGAGGACTACTTAATTTGTCGCACAAGTTCTGCTCATTAAAATAAATTCTCTGTCCATTTTCTGAAAGGACAGCAAGCTGCACTACAGAAGGAAAACGCTCATGTATTGGGAATTCAAGGATTCGCCGAACTGCTTCAGCTGAACTTATATATCGACCACTTGCGTAGGTTGTAACTCCATCCTTCTCATCCTTCCCATTCTCTAAAGTAAACTTAGCCTGATCTGACCCTTTATTAAAATATTTGCAAAAGTATTCGATTGACTTCACTGAATGGCAATACTCTACGTTAACGTGAGCGTTATATGTTCTCAATTGCACTGGATTATAAGGAATCACCCAACGATTATCTATTGTAACACCCTTGATATTGACATAGAATCCACCGTCATCCAGAGAACGTCTCCTGTACTGCGGATAACCATCATCACCCGTTCGAGTTTCCTTAATAAGAGCCTTAGGATAACGTTTGCTGCACGAATTATCTTTCATGCATGGATATTATCATATTACTTTCAACAAATTCGTAAAACTCAGGATCACGATCGGGGTTAGGTATTTCAGTACAAATAATATTTTCAATTTGATTCGGAGTGATGCGATGTTGAAGCCATAAAAGTATATGAATATGCGGAAGACCACGCTTTTTCCATTCCGTCGAATACATATAGCATCTCACTTCACCGAATATTTTTTCTTTTATCAACAAATCCATGAGCTTTTTTACCTTTAATCGAAAGACATGCGAAATAATATCGTATCGATTATGACCTTTTTGTTCTGAAAGTAAGTGCTCATTTTTGTCACTCCAGCGTGAGTTACATGTAAAAATAATAAAAAGGTCGGGACGACCTCAATGTCTAACATAGGTCATGACGTCTTGCGTTTTTTCGTGCATGTATCTTGGTCCACCAGAAAAACATGATTGAAAGTACTACTATTTGTCCCAGCTTATTTGCTTCAGTATCTTGCCATTCAATTGCATCTTTTGAATGAATATAATTATCTGCGCGCAATTTGGCTTGATTGTTTTTCTTGTAGTTTAGTCTTTCAGTTTCTGTTTATGCGTATTCATCTACCAAATATTGACTGAAAAGAGCGCGATATTTAACCAAAAACTTATTCTCTCCTTTTCTGATCATTAATCTGTATGAATAAAAACTTACAGCAGAGACTGTTTCTTTCAAGAGCAACTTAATTGTGGGATCGCAGTGTGGTATATTGATTGAATAGCCATCATCCCCTCAGCAAAACATCAACGGGTACTGCAGCGCGTCAACATTCAGAACTAAAAATGATTTTGTTCGTCTCAATTTATTCGTTCCATTAGGTACTGATAGGTTCAAACTAATACATTTACATACTCCATCATCCCTTATTTTATCCCCTTAGGGGTGGAATATATGAAAATACTTTCTTAAGGGATGCCCACGTCATAGTAGCTTCATGCATGCAAAGTCTCAGCCCGATCGGTTTAAAATTGACAAAATTTCATACAAACCTTCATCCCCTATTACAAAAAGGGGGGCATAGCGCGGACACGTGTTTCTGGCTATTGGCCTCATCAACGCGGTGCAGCCAAGTGTAAAGATGGGCAACACTTGTTTGCCGTGATGTATTTTATCAGTTCGGACTTCCATTGTCTAATATATTATAAATTCATTTGAAATCCCTGAAAAAAATTAGAATAAATTAACCGAAAATAACAATTTTAGTAAACAAAAAAACTGAAATTACAAAGAAATAACATACAAGCACCAACTAAAAAAATAAAAAATTTAAATAATAATAAAAGCTGAAAATTAAAAAATATTATTAAAAAAAAATGAAAAATAAAAATTAAACAAAAGTTTCGGCAAAGTCTAATTTGCCATCTTCTGGGGATGTCTGGATTTTTTCAAATAGACTTTGCCGAAACGTTGTGAAAATAATCCGTATGAGGATAAAATGCACAGAACACGGAGCGAAACCCGAGAAAACAGCTCACCATACTTTGTCCGTGAGAATGTTCAAAGCAAGTGAAAGAGTACTCTTTGAAGTTTGTTGAAGCTTTCGGAA